>NC_132850.1:64033254-64338649 GCF_048164855.1 Canis lupus baileyi | reverse complement strand
TCTACTTCTAATGTTTTTCTACTTCCAGTCTATTCTCTATTCTCTAATCAGAATAACCATCCCAAACTGAAAATCTTACTACTTTATTCTAAAACATTCAACAGTTTCTCATTTCATTTAGGACAAGTCTTCTCTTTACATGGTCATTCGTCATCGGACTCTCTTATTTTTTTTTTTTTTAAGATTTTATTCATTTATTCATGAGAGAACAGAGAGAGAAAGAGAGAGGCAGGGACACAGGCAAAGGCAGAAGCAGGCTCCACGCAGGGAGCCTGATGTGGGGCTGATCCCAGGACCCCAGGATCATGCTCTGGGCCTAAGGCAGATGCTCAACCACTGAGCCCCCAGGATCCCCTCTCCCACTTCTTCGCTCCTGCTTTTACACATTCAATTCCAACTACAAAGAGCTGCGTTCACTTGCTAACAAGGCCAAGCTTCTGCTTTTCCTGACAGTCGCCCATCCTGTCGCCTGGGGACATAGAACTCCTGCTCTTCACCAACTGAAGGAAAACAAGCAAACAAACAAAACCCGCTCCTAAGTGTTTCCATTACTATCCCTTAAAGAACCCAAAAAGTAGCACTTATCCCTCACTATCAACAAGGTCCCGCCTTCTTCAATAGACTAGAAGCTTCTTGAGCAAGTCGCACTTTTCAATCTGTTCATCAATCTCTTTCCAGAATCTGATATATTGTACACTTGAGAGAGAGAGAGAGAAATGGCTGAAGGATTGAATGTGTGAATCAAAGAGCTTGAGCCCGGGTGACTGAGCAGAACATGGTATCCTTCTCCAAGCTGGGGAACTCCGTAGGACGTCTGCTTTCCTGGCAAATGAATTAGAGTAAATCCTCCTTTGAACTTAGTGGCTTTGCTGTGGGGATAGCACCTCCCTACTCCTCTCTACCTCTGCAGGCCCGAGAGCAGGTGGCTGTGCCCGCAGGGCGGTTCCCTACATAAAGGAATTGCAGGCACTAATATATACAATTAAGGGCAAGATGAGGAGATGGAGATATTCTAAGTTCACAAGGAAGCAGTATTTCTGATAACATAAAGTCTGACTGTGTTTAGTTGAAAATATGTGCTATTATAAAATAATTGGGGGATCCCTGGGTGGCTCAGTGGTTTAGCAACTGCCTTTAGCCCAGGGTGTGATGCTGGGTTCTGGGATCGAGTCCCACATCAGCCTGCCTCTCCCTCTGCCTGTGTCTCTGTTTTTCTCCGTGTGTCTCTGTTTCTCTTGAATAAATAAAGTATTTTAAAAAGTAAATAAAAATAAAATAAAATAATTGAATATAGTTGTGTAGCTGTAAATCCAGGAGAGCAGAGGGAGTTTTCAGAGGTCAGTAACACATGAGGAAAGTATAGCCTCTATATAAATGAATGGGATTATTGAGTGAAAAGGTACAGTTCGTCCTTGGGCCTGAGGTTTCTACAATTCAGTGTTTCTTTGGGGTTATATGCCTAATGTTAGCAAACTTCACTAGTTCTTAATATGGGGGGGAAAAAAAGGCATGTGATATAAAAGAATTCTGATAAATTATTTTTAATGCAAACATATAGGCATTAAAATACTGCTGTTGGTTCCAGTATTGCCTCTCTTTTTGAAGTTAATAATATCAGGTAATTTATATGGAAAGTGCAGTAATGATTTTTAAAAAAAGGACAAATGAGACTTCCAGTGTCCCTGGCCTATAAGGGACTTAGAAGTCACCACTGCATCCTAACAAGTAAAAAGATGAGCTGAAACAAGTTTTAGTTTCCTGAGCCTCATTTTTCATATCCATAAAGTGAGGTAGAAATACTTCTCCCATGACAATACTTGACCTCCAGGTTTATAACAAATATAAAACATTTACTTCATGTGTACGCCAAAGTAATCATAAGCAATCATAAACAATCAAAGAAATCATAAGGAAAAAAGCTTGAGCTCATTGAATAGGCTGTGACAGAAGGGGGCAAAATTTCTTTTATAAAAAATATTCAGAAAGAGGCAGGACATATTTTAGGCTTATTTCATGGAATATTAAATCACTGAAAAGTGTTCAGTCCTGTTCAGAAGGTCTATGTGTGCATGACAAGCCTTGCATCAAAATGTACAGACTTACTGTTTTTTTTTCTTTGTCTTTTTAAATTTACTTTCTTATTTACAAAGAAATAATTTATCCAAACATGAAAATATACAAAATGACAACAGATTCTTTCATATTTTGAAGTTCATTTTTTTAATGAGGTCACCTCACAGTCATCTCATTCTCCAAAGGGATAAAATGTTTGTTTGATGTTTTCCAGCCCCATAAAGTTAGAAATTAAAGTACTCAAAACAGGGGGCACCTGGGCAGCTCAGTCGGTTAAGCATCTGCCTTCAGCTCAGGTCATGAGCCCAGGGTCATTGGGCCCAGGGTCCTGGGATCGAGCCCTGCATTGGGCTCCCTTCACAGCAGAGGAGCCTGCTTCTCCTTCTCTGTCTGCCTCTCCTCTATGCTTGACTCTCTCTCTCTCTCCCTCTCAAATAAATTTAAAAATCTTTTAAAAAAATGAAAAAAACTTTACCCTTAAAAAGATAAATACTGAAAAATGATAAGCTATAAATTGTGGCTCATAGAAAAAAGAATCCTGTAGCTTCTGGTTTTGTCACCCTGTAGAAAATGAACCAATCTTTGAGCTAACAAGGCATTCTTCCTTTGGCATTCTTTCCTTAATGAGTTATTTAGATGCCTCTAAACATTATCTACTGTCTTTCTGCTGGTGCATAATCAGTAGATAGAGAAAAGTGTTGGTCTGAAAAAAAATTAAACAAAAAAAAAAACCACTGAACAAAATAAACCCTTTGAATATTTTTCATTTACTCATCTCATTTCCCACCTTCCCCTTCCCTTAAGCTCTCCTTCCTTCCTTCCTTCTTTCCCTTTTCCTCTTATTGCCTCTCTCTCTCATCTTCCTTTCCATTTCACAAAGTTCTTCCTTCTTTCCTGTCCTTTTCCTTTTTTCTAACTTTACCTATTTTGGACCAAGCTATAAACGAGAGCACTACCAATTTTTTATGCACTAACAGTATTTGTTATCTCATTATAGCCTTGCTATCATGCAGCATGAAGTGCTTGTACCTCATGTTATTATCTTACCTCTGGAAGTAACAGACAAATATAATAAACTATTCTACTGTATAAATTATGAATATTGATTATGTTTACTTATCTTGAAAAAGTAAATTAGTGAGACAGTCAGGTAACCTGGGAAACAGACTCTGAGACTCTTTGCATGCAGAAACAAACAGCACTTGTGAAAACTCAGGAAAAAGAATTAAAAAGGGAAAGAACCCGAACTGCAGTTTCCTATTTTAGACATTACACATAAATGAAGTTATAACAAAAGGGGGGGAAAAAAGCACTGATGCTTCAGAACTTGGAAAATAAAATAAGGAATCTCAGTAGGCAGTGAACTTATTTGTTGGGATCACGGTCCTTTTATAACTGGTCGTGAATGTAATATTGCATTGCAGAATAGAATGCTGTGTAAGTGGAACACTGATTTAACGCAATCCTCGATACAAAATCCGGTTTCTCACAAATTTTAATTTTTATATTAGCATTCTCAGCAATGGCTCTGCCTTAAGCTGCATTATGAGGGATAAAACTGAAAAAAAACACAAAATATTAAAAATGTGTGACTAATATAAAATTCCATTTCCAAAGTCCAACAGCTAAAACAATAACACATCCTGAAAACAGAAAAATAGCAAAGCATAAACTAAAACCAAATGTTGCTTTGCTACGAATGGCACTCCTAAGAGACAGCCACAAACACGGCACTTTCGTAAACCCAGCTTGGATTTTTGAGGTCTAACCCGGGGGAATAGCAAACTGCATACCCCAAGGGCAAAATCACCCTCCTTTTTTAAATAGAGTTTTATTGGAGCACAGTCATGCTCATATTTATTTTTCTATGACTAATATTTATTCTCTAGTCCTTAACAGATACTGAGTCAAGACCAAAGGTTTGAGAGAGCCTCTGCTTTCTCATGATCCTAGATTAAAATCTCGGGAATTTCTACCCCTCTGGTTAGCCACGTGACTCAGAAGACAAAGGTACCTTAGGCTCTATTGCAGTCATGATCCCAACACAAGGCGTGAGTCCCTTAAAATCATTTCAAGAACTTTTAGCAATAAAACACGTATTTATGACAGTGTGAATGGATAGAAAGGCACTATAAAGAATATATAATAACCTTGGCCTCGTAATAGCAGCGGACTCTTACTACCGTGAGACCCACAAGTAGGGAACTCACCAGAACACAAGGGAGAGCGACTTGTAGAGAGGATTGCCTTTAGAGCAGCCGGAGCCTTGGGTCCAGGACTCCGTAACCCTCAGGTACTCCTCAGGGAAAGAACCAGAGCAGGAACTCCCTGACCCCACTTCTCCGGTCCTTGAATCTTTTACCACCAGGGATTGAAAGGGAAGCCAGAGGGCACAGAGGCCAGGCCCTCAGCTGTAGACCAGTCAGTGTGTTAGGGCACAGGGCCAAATAAACATGTGGACCCAGGAGAAGAAATGAGAAGACAGAAAATATGTCTGGAATAATATGAGTGGCTTTTGAAAATCAACTGGGCCACCCGACCAGCTATTAGTAAAAATACACCAATCCGTGACCTTTAGAGAGACTAGCGGGGTGTGTGTTTGTGAAGTATAAGACACCAGAACGCCCGAGGGGCTCACCCTAATGTCCGTAATAGGCACACAGTCTCGTACCTACTGGCATAACGGGAAATAATATAAAAGGACCTAACATGATTTCTTCCAGGTTCTCTAGTTAATTTACAAGTTTATTGAATACTTTCAGGAAACATCAAAGATACTGATCCCTTAGCATGTTTTTGTCAAATCACTATTTATGAACGACTTGATAGAGACATTTTCAAAGAAAACTGTGACCAAATTCAAACAAGGACATCAAATTTTGGGGAATAGCCTCTGTCCAAAATGATTTACAGAGGTTGGAGCATTTACAAATTATATCAGCAATCTCTAAAATTTGCCCTTTAATTCTTACATTTGTTCCACAAAACTATATTTAACAATTTGGGTCATTTGCCTGGAAATGTAAGTTCCATCTAATTATCCCTTTTGTCAGTCATAACATCACAAGGTTTTGTTCATTTTTTTGTTTGTTTGTTTGTTTGTTTGTTTTTTTCCAAGCAAGTGTTTCGTCTGAAATTTCATAGAGTCAGGGAACTTTGTGAACAATTTTGAAGTGGGCACAAAAGATCACTGGGTAACTATTTTTGTCTTTTACCCTGAGACATTTTGCACATCTGTAAATTATAAAAATATTGATACTATTGCAGACCATTTTGCCCAGAGAGACGAAAATATACCATCCAGTGGAAAGTAATTATTCCCTGTGGATATTGACCGCTTTTGCTTCTATTTATAAATTCAGCTCAGCATTACTGAGTTACTCATATTAGGTGTGGTTATTTGAATTCTCCTCGGAATCAACTGTAACATCTTAATGTTTTCCTCATTAATTATTGATTAAACAAAATCTTTAACTTGTGTGTATTTCCTATTTGTATGAGACTCATGATTTCCCCGCCTTTTTTTTTTTTCTTTCCTGATAACATGGCTAGAGCCAAGGGTCATGATTTAAACTGAAGAAGGCACATTGGTTTCTCAGGAAGCCTTAAAAGATGTTGCCGATTCCCTTGCGGGTGGAAGAAGGATGGCTCAGCAGCAGTCAAGTAAACATCAATTGAAGCACCAGAGGCTTTAGGTGTCAAGTTGATACAGGAAACAACTTAAAAAGACAAACGCACGCAATGCTTCTTAACTTCATCTGTGATTTTTATGATCAACTACGGTATTTAAAAAGCCTGCTGTGTAGTACGTTGAAAACACCTTAGAGAATGACAGGCTATGATTTCTGTTCTTTTTTATGGCAGAGAAAAAAAGTAATTTTATTGTTGTTTGAATATTTTTATACACATCCTTCACGCTTGGGCTCCCTTATCATGAAAATTGTGGGTTTCCTACTGTTGCATATCGTTATCGGGTTAAGGACAAAAGGTTTACATCTCATGCAAGATTAATTAGGTTTTTTGCCAATTTTAAAGGCATCATCTATATCCTGTGGGCTCAGAGAGAACTTGGCAGCATCGTCAATCACTTCCCACTTTGCCTGTATACTAGTATGTACAAATAATCGGAAGGCAAGCATGCTTTGTGTATAATCACAGAGAAAAACGTGGGCTTTTTTCTAAATGTTTCTATTTCATGTAAAAATGAACTCACAAGTACCTTTGATAACGGCGCAAAGCTTCAACCAATATGAAGTGTAAATATATATATCTGTATATATAAAGTAAATATAGATAGATGATAGATAGATGGATAGATGGATGATAGATAGATAGATGGATAGATGGATGTTCTTTGGCCTAGAAATGGACCTTAATGCTAGGAACAGTAGTTATGGGAGATGAGCAATTAGAAATAAAAACTGACATATCTAAGGATTGCTTAGTGAGTGGTACTGTGGTTTAAACAAACAAAACAGTATGTGGTTGGAATTTAGATCTACTAACCCTTTTTGGCATGTGAGAAAATGTTAAGGGAAAAGGTGATTGTTAAATATTAACATTAAATCTAGTTTAAAATTTCTCCAATATTTAGCTAGAGAATATAATGCTAGGACTCTTAACTATAGACAACTAACCGATCGTCACCAGAGGGAAGGGGAGTAGGAGGATGGATGAAACGGGTGAAGGGAATTAAAAAGTGCACTTACCCCGACGAGCACGGAGTTATGTAAAGGACTGTTGAGTCACTGTATTGTACCCTTGAGACTAATGCAACGCTGTATGTTAATCTAAAAACATTCCGCCATAGAATTAGGTATTCCTCATTGCTTAGCTCTTAAAATATGGGATAAAATCCTTTATTCGTCCTCATTTCCTATAGACTCTGAAGCTTTGAATTTATTCTTATGAGTTGATGAAAATAAACATAATCCCAATGTTTCTTTCTCTCTTTTTGCAAAGATTTATTTATTGATTTACTTACTTACTTACTTTAGAGAGCATAAGTGCACAACTGCGGGGATGGGCAGAGGGAGAGAATCTTGAAGGACTCCCCACTGAGTGTGGACCCTGAGGCAGGACTCAGCCCCACGCCCCATGAGATCATGACCTGAGCAGAAACCAAGAGTCAGACCCTCAGCCAACTGAGCTACCCGGGCACCCCAACCAATGCTTCACCTTTAAACAAGTTCTGACTTATTACTACTGACCAAAATAGAAACAAAATGACCATCAGAATATTTTTTCTCCAATAAGACGTACCGGTTAGTGTGCTTTAGGATGGGGCCAATGATTTGTGGTCACTGCGATTTGCTATGTTGATTTTAATGAGCCCCAGTTAGTCCTAGGAGGTCGCCAAGAAACCTCAAGTGTTTAGAGGCTGATAAGCAGATAAATGACAAGCAGATCTATTGACCTTGATGCTAATTACTAAATCATTTCTTTACTTGGGTCAGATTAATAGTTTCTCTCAAAGTGGAAGACTGTCATTTAAAAGGAATTACTAGCCATGGGGTAGTCCAGACTTACGATTCATATGCTGACTAGTAAACACGGAGATAGTTACTTTATCAGCTTCCAACTAAATTTCAGATGACAGAGTAAGTGTGGAATGGACTGCCTCTATTTGTGATATGAATAAAAAAAAATGAGCAAGAATTAATTCGATCAAAAATACAATGACTTAGAAAACATGCCACTGATCCCTGTTACGTATTGACATATGTTCCCATCATCTTTTTGGCTGTAGGATCAAGGATAATTTCTGGGTTTCTATCCCCAGGGTAAAGTGAATTTGTCCTCATTTGGCATTTATAGAGTTAAAACTATGTGATTTATGATATTTGATTGACTACAAAGCTAAGCATAAAATGCAGACATACTTTAAATACCATTACTTGTCACAGACTATTTTACACAAACATACAAATAGAAAAGTATAAAAAAAAAAAACTGCATACGTTCTAAACCTTCAAAGGGGATTTTAGTTTGCAACCAGTTAGGGTATTAAAAAGTTGCATTAGTCTTTTGTGTATTGACCAAACTTTTAGCACAGGACTTCTACACACTTGTTTCAGTAATGTACAGTGATATGATAAAAGGTACTAGGAACTCATACATTCCAATTACGTCAGCCATACATCATGTTGACTTTGCCTTTCCATTATCATTGTGGTCTTGAGTTTACTTAAAACATTTATCTTGCTGCAAGTGGATAAAATCTTTGCTTTTCATTCTTTTTTTTTTTTTTTTTTAGATTTTACTTATTTATTCATGAGAGACACAGAGAGAGGCAGAGAGAGAGGCAGAGGGAGAAGCAGGCTCCCTGTGGGGAGCCCAATGTGGAACTCGATCCCAGGACCCCAGGGTTATGACCTGAGCCAAAGACAGATGCTCAACCACTGAACCACCCAGGTGCCCAATATAGAAGAAATTTTTGAGAGCATTATTGCTTCCATTGACCATGAAATGTCCCAGGATCACCTTGTTTTTCCAGTAGAAAGGTCCAGTTCTACAGGAATCAAGGAAACCCAGATTCCTGTAGTAAACGACAGTGTAATGAGAAGAAAGTCAGGGCATGGGGAAAGCAGGCGTCAATCTTACCTGCTGGGGCAAACAGGTGACATCAGGGAAGCGACAATTTAATGAAAGTTTGAACTTTGTAATGTGATCAACTATCAGCTTTTCCCAGTTTACTCTAGAACATCCTCCAGCCACTTTAACTGTATCATGTTTAATAATGGATTGACTTGTAATCCTGCCCACCACTTCACATTCATATCACGCATATTCAAATTCCAGGCTACTAGTATTATGTCTTTGTGTGTAGCGGTGGTGAGGCATGTGGGGGGGAGGCTGGTACTACTGGTTTAAGGCCCTGAATTTACTTTGCGTAGTCCTATTTCACTTTATTCAATTTGCCACTAACATGTCCATCCATGGCACACACAGAACGGCAGCAGGGACAGTTCTACATAAGATGGGATTACACTTCTCTGCAAGTTTTGAGACATGTAGAATGAGTGTAGACTAACTGTAAAACAGAAACTTTTATATATTTAAATTAACATCCAGATCTAGCCAATATGCACTAATTAAAAGCAAAAAGCAAATCATGGAATTGCTGTCATCAGATATTCAGAGCCGTCCACGTACGCTCTACATTGTAGAGAAAGCAGTCACCTAGGAGGCACGGATTCCCCGGTGACATTTCATCGCCTGCCCCATTCATTTCTTCCAATCCTCCTCTTGGGATTATTTACTCCATGTGTCTATCGGATGAGAGAGTGAGGAGTTCGGACAGCTCTTCAGAGTGACGCCACTTTTTATTTCTTGACAAACCACTACTCTGCGCTTTCCACGCTGTGGGGTGATGCATCTTCCATCACAGACCCTGTGATTGAAAACTGTTTAATGGTCCGATATTTAACCTCAACCAATGATTTTTTTTTTCTCCTAAAAATCTCTTCCCCATCAGCAACATATAGAATTGCTTTATTTCAGAAGCCTAATAGTTGTGATCAAGGTTTCCCTAAGGTAGGATGCCAGCTACTCCAATCCATGCACAGGTTATCCACCGACATCTCTCCCATCACTCCTCTGAGTAGATGGGCCAAACTTCAGGAAGCGTCTGGTTGATGGAAGGTTTGATCGCCAGGCTGCACTCCACCCTCCCCCACCCCCCGCCACCAAAGAACAACAAACAAACAAAAACATGTTAAAAAAGTTTGTAAGTGGGTTATAGTAAGCTGGCAGATTTCACGGCTGATGGGAAGGATCGGTGCTACCCGAGAGGACCTAATTTAAGGAAACAACAACGACAACATGTCATCTGTGCTTATAGTAGGCTTATTTCTAAACTTTACATGACTCACCAAAGCTGGAAATCCACTTGCTAGTTGGCCTCTCTTTGTTGATAATAATTATATTTTGATGTGATTTGCCATCTACTTACTTATCAATAGATCTGTAGAGGGATGTCCCTGTGAGCGAGCAGGATGTCCCTGTGGCACACTGTAGGCTTTGTCATATACCTGTGTTCGACCAGTCCCCACCATAATGCTGGTAGCCATTTCATATGCTGGCCTCTGCTCTCAAACCCAAATGCTTCTTCCTTGAACCTTACACTCAAATGATTAACTCCTTTGCTTTGGAGAAATCGTTCATAACTTCCTACAATCACATCTACTTACCGGCCTGCCTCTGAGTCCGTGTACTACGCCCTTCATCTTATTATTTTAGGTCTCTCTAAAGCAATACATATAAGTTACTATCTAAGGCCGAACTTTCCATCGTGCCCTAGTTTCACTCCTCTTGCTTTCTCAGGAACATTGAATCAATAAGACTCTTATATATATTATGCATCATTAATATTTTCCTCTTCACTGGATTATTCAAATCAGTGTATAGTCATTGCTTAATTTCTCACATATTTAAAAAAGTAGAGAGATGAAAAAAAAAAAAAACCTCTCTGGTTCTCACATGTGCTTCAAACTACCACACCATCTCTTTTACTCCCTCTCAGCCCTGTGTCTGTTATAAATCTTCATTCATCTCTCTAAAATATCTAAGTTCCCCTCAAGATTTTACCCTTTTTATTCTAATGAAATGGTTTTCTTACCAGTTACATGTATATCCCTAAATCAAAGACAATCTAACCAATCTCATCACACTTAACCTATTAGGAGCATTTGGTTCAATTTATTTGTCCTTTACTACCCTCTACACTCAACTTTTAGGATACCATGCTTCTTGAAAAACAAGAAGATGGTACCAAATAGGAGTCTGTGGGGATATTAGGGAACAGATTTTCAAAGATCTTACATTTTACATTAAGAAGCTTGAATTTATCCATAAACCTCCGGGAGCCAAAGGAGGATTTCTTTTTTTTTTAATTTTTTTTTTTTTTTTTTTTTTTTTTTTTTTTATTTATGATAGGCACACAGTGAGAGAGAGAGAGGCAGAGACACAGGCAGAGGGAGAAGCAGGCTCCATGCACCGGGAGCCCGACGTGGGATTCGATCCCGGGTCTCCAGGATCGCGCCCTGGGCCAAAGGCAGGCGCCAAACCGCTGCGCCACCCAGGGATCCCGAAAGGAGGATTTCAAGAGAAGAGTGACACAATAGCATTTGTTTTGGAAGTACAACTCTGAAAAGAGTGTTATTATGGGGCGCCTGGGTGGCTCAGCGTTTGGACGTCTGCCTTCGGCCCAGGGTGTGATCCTGGAGTTCTGGGCTCCCTGAAGGTACTTCTCCCTCTGCCTGTGACTCTGCCTCCGTCTCTGCCTCCCTCTCTGGGTCTCTCATGAAGAAATAAATAAAAATCTTTAAAAAAAAAATGGAGTGTCATTAAATCAATCAATCAAAACATATAAAAAATGTGAGGGATTTTAATATTGTTCCTTAAAACTCACCCCCTCCCCTGCAAAAGAATTATACACCCATACTCTTTGCCATAAGAAGCCAAGTATCTCTCCATAGACAGATAATACTTCTCTATCCGTCTTTATGTTTGGTCATGTGACATATTTTGACCAATGAAACATAATTAAACTTGAATTATGTCATATTCAAGCAGAAGCTTTAAGTGTGATTGTGTACTTTGCCTTGTCCTCTTGTTTTCTTGCCTTCTGAAATGAGAACAGCACTTCCCCAGGGATGGTTGTTTCCTTAGCTTGGGTCCTAGAAAGGAAAAACACATGGGAGAGAGGCAAGAAGAGCCCAGCAGTCAGAGCCAACCCATAGATTTTTAAGGTAAAAGTGATATTATCATTAAGTCAACTACACTTTGGAGTTAGTGGCTATGCCTAGGTGTTTCCCAGAGTAAATTTGAAAGAACTTGGTGATTAATCATTTGAAATATAAATAAAGAAGAGTGAAAAAATGTTGTTAGGGGAAGATAAGCTTTAGTTTAGAAATGTGTGAGTATAGTTGCAGATACAGTCATCTGTCTCCAGAAATTATATTAAAGCAGAAAATCAATGGAAGCCAAAAAAACAAGGACTATGGAAATGACACTGTCATTCTGAGTGCAGTGTGAAACTGTGGTTGAGAGGAAAATAAGATCCTTGGAAACGTATATTTAAATCCACACACTGGTAGTGGTAATAGAAAAAAAATATTATTTCAAGAATTATTTCTAAAATAACTTTTAGATTTAGGCTGAAGAATGGCAACAATTTATTGCTAACATTATAGAAGAAATCAAGCAACATTTTTGCTCAAAATTTGGTTAGAATATTATGTAATTTGGGGCTGAAAAATTTGAACTTGTCCTTGAGGATTATAGAGTGTTCTTCTCTAAATCTAATAGCCAAGTATCTAACTAAAGTTATTTGGAGAATCTGTTTAACTATTCCTAAATAATGTGAATGACTGGCTCAATATCAAAAATGGCATGAGCTCTTTGAAAAACAATTAATTTCCTTTTTGCCTCTTTTCAAAAAGCCAAAAATGCATAAAGCATATGAACTAATGTTGTTTAAATTTGACAATAACCTCACTTTACCTGATATGCTTCATTTAATCCTCACAATCGCCAAAAGTAGATACTATTTTTATTTTCCCCATTATATAGATGAGCATAGGCAATTTTTCCAAGCCCACACAATAAGATAGGAGGCTAGAATCAAACCTAGGGCTGTTTGCTCATTACATAAGTGCTCAGCTTCTATGAGAACTATGTAGTCATTTAACCATGAAAATATTGTAATTTGCAATTCATGGATTTTAAATGCTACATATCAAAAGAAGAATAACAAATGCTAAAATTACAATAGGTACAGAATTTATCTCAGGATAAGCTGAAGATCCATTATTTGAATATTAAGGCACAAAGCTGGAATTAGTTATTGTGATGGTATCTACGGAACTGGTTAGAGAATAATTTCACCTGACATCTGTCCCCCAATGTGTGCATGCAAACGTGCACATGTGCACACAAACACACCTTTATCTTACAGCCAATTATTTTCCCATAATTGTGTGGTTACCGAACATCTCTGTTTTTACAATATTACTCTGCCCACTTGCTATACATAATTGTTGGCTCTGGGATATGCTAGGCCTATGGCACAACAGAGTATAGCCCTTAGATTCTATATTTTGAAACTAGACCTGAGAAAGTTATTCAATCTTACTTTAGAGCTAAAGTTATAACTTGGACAACTTAGGGAGCATTGGTGGCCATGAGTCACTCAATGACAGATTCGCTTAAGGAGAAAAAAAAAAAAAAAAAAAAAGCCAAGTATGAAGCTTGGGAAAGTGGCAGAGTAGAAGAATCCTGAGCACCAAGCCCTATGGTTTTAACTAGTTATTCTCCACATCCAAGTCAATAAAGTGGAGAGTAATCCAAAGACTGGCAGAAAAAAACTCCATAACTAAATATAGAGAAGCAGCATGGAGAAGTCAGGAGGGTCAGAAAGGCAGAGGGAGGATGCCGAGGAGGGAGGGAGCATCACACATGGAAAAGGCAGAGAAATGGGAGCTCAAAGGAGGAAGGCTAATCCCTGTAACTTTTGGCTATAAAACCCAGAGGAAGTAAATTCTTTTAGTTTGTAAAAATGAGTGGAAATTGGAGTTTTAAAAGTCAGCTGACTCAGTATGGGCGAGCTGAGGGGCAAGTGATAGCTGGGTCACTGCCCTTCAAGGGACAGCAGTCCTACGTGGATAGGGCAGTCTACACAACACAAGGGGCAAACGGGAGACAGATCTGTTCATGATGATTTTGGAAGGTGTTGGGAGACTTCTCCAAAAATGAAGGAGCAAGTAGGCACCATTTCTTTCCCTGCTTTCCTTCATAGACACAGAGCCGCCTGCAGTAGGTGGGGCTACACACAGGTGCTAACTTGCTAACAGAGCACCACGTCCATGAGTTCTCCTGAGGACTCACCCATTCCAAGTCTGCTAACTTCTGTCCTATTCTCAGGGCAAATTTTGTTAAAGCCATGCATGTGCCCTCCTTAGCTGCCAAGTACTCAGCTGCTCCATGCTTCATGCCTAGTTACTGTGCTGGGCTCCATGGCCACATGGTACTCAGCCCTGTGCCCCTGGCCATCCTGGCACACAGCCACCAGCCACCACAGTGTTTTAGGGGATCTGGCATTGGACTACTGGCCCAATGCAAATTTTACTAACACTACTCTTTGCCTAGATTCCACTAATACCACAGAGAGCAAGCATAACCCCTAACAGGCACAGACTCAGTCCAGACAACTGCACTGAAAAGAAACATAATTCAGACACAACCTAAGGATATAAACAACTCATGTAGGATAGTCTCTAGAAGTGCCAGGTTCTGAACAGAGGGTGGTGCACTGCAAGGCACTACAGGACTTCTTTTTCATAAAATCACTACTTTCAAGAGTAGACACAGCTGATGTTCCTAACACAGACAGAGATAGACAAAATGAGGAGACAGAGAAATTTATCCAAAATGAAAGAAGGGAACAAGGCCACAGTCAGAGATCTAAATGAAACAGATATAAGTAGCATGCCTGATGGAGAATTTAAAGGAATGATCATGAGGAAACTCACTAGGCTTAAGAGTGGAGGACATGAACCATTTAACACAGAGATAAGGAGTAACATAAGAGAGATAAAGGGCACTGTAATGAAATGAGGAACATACTTGTTGGAATGAACAGCAGGATGGCAAAGTAGAAAATGAACTAAGACTTAGAAGACAGAGTAGTGGAAAGTAATTGAGCTGAAAAAAAGAGAGAAAAGAATCATGCAAAACAAGTACAGACAGGAAACTCAGTGACTCCATCAAATGTAGCAACAGTCATATCAAAAGAGTCCCGGAAGAAGAGAAAGAAAAGGAAGCAGAAATTTCATCTGAGGTAATAATAGCTTAAGACCTCCCTACACTGGGGAAGAAAAGAGATAGATATCCAGATCCAGAAGACAAAGAGAACCCCCAACAAAATCAATTAAAGCAAACCCACACCAAGAAATATTGAAAGTAAATTGACAAAATATTGTTATAAAGAAAAAGAAATTTCAAAGCAGCAAGACAAAAGAAGTCATTAACTTAGAAGGGGAAACCTATAAGGCTAGCAGGAGATGTTTCAGCAGAATCTATGCAAGCCAGAAGGGAATGGCATGATATATTCAAAGTGCTGAATGGGAAAAATCTGCCGCCAAGTATATTCTATTCAGCAAGGCTATCATTCAGAACAGAAGGAGAGGAAAGGAGTTTTCCAGACAAAGAAAATTTAAGGAGTTCATGACCACTAAACCAGCTCTGCAAGAAACATTAGAAGGGGCTCTGAGTGGAGAGGAGAGATCAAAAGTGACAGCATAGAAAGAGGAAACAGAAAAACGGTAAAAATGAATATTTCTGCAAAAAATCAGTCAAGGAACTCACAAAAATTGATATAAAATATAATAATGTATACCTCAATGTGGAGAGGAGAGGAGAAAAAACATGGGTTCACCCTTAAACAACCATCAACTTAATAGAGATATTAATATTACATATACCATATGTAGAAGAGGTTATATACAAACCTAATGGTAACCATATATCAAAAACAACTAATAAATATACAAAGCATAAAGAGACACAATCCAAATATATCATTAAAGAAAATCAACAAAACATGAAAAAGAGAAAGACAAGAAAGGATCAGAGAAAATCTTGAGAAACAACTACGAAACAAGTAATGAAATGACAACAAATACATAATTATCAAGAATTACTTTGTTCTTTTTTTTAATTCCCCAGTTTTTTAAAAAAATATATTTTATTTATATATTCATAAGAGAAACAGAGAGAGAGAGAGAGAGGCAGAGACACAGGCAGAGGGAGAAGCAGGCTCCATGCAGGGAGCCTGACATGGGACCCAAACCCAAGTCTCCAGGATCACGCTCTGGGCTCAAGGCGACGCTAAACCACTGAGCCACCCGGGTTGCCCTCAATAATTACTTTGAATGTACCTGGAGTAAACACTCCAATCAAAAGACACAGTATAACAGAATAGATTTTAAAAAAAGAAAAAAAAAACTGAACAAACAAAAAGACCCTTTTATACACTGCCTACAAGACAGTCATTATAGACCTAAAGACACCTGCAAGTTGAAAGTGAGGGAATGGGGGAGCTTGAGGGGCTCAGTCAGTTAAGCATCTGCCCTCACCTCAGGTCATGATGCCAGGGTCCTGGGATGAGCCCCACTTTGGGTTCCCTGCTCCTCAGGGAGCCTGCTTCTCCTTCTCCCTCTGCTTGTGAGCACTCTCTTTCTCTCTCTCTCATTCTCTCTCTCATAAATAAATACATAAAAATACATAAATACATAAATAAAATATTAAAAAAAAGAAAGTGAGGGAATGGAGAAATATCTATAATGTCAACAGATGTCAGAATAGCAATATATATATCAAACAAAACAGACTTTAAAATGAAGATTGTAACAAGAAACAAAGAAGGGCACTATATAATAATAAATGGGACAATCCAACAAGAAGATATAACAATTATAAGTATTTATTCACCCAATATAGGAGCACCCAAATACATAAAAGAGTTAAAAACAAATATAAAAGAATTACTCGGTAATAGTATAATAATAGTATGGGACTTTAACATCTCGCTTCCATCAGTGGACAGATAATCTAAACACAAAATCAATAAGGAAAGAGTGACTTTGAATGGCACACTAGACCAGGTGGATTTAACAGATATATACAGAATATTCCATCCTAAAGTAGCAACATACATAGTCTTTTCAAGTGCACATGGAGCATTTACCAGAATAAATCACATATTATTCCACAAAACAAATTCAAAAGTTCAAAGTCATGCCATGCATCTTTTCTGAAGAAAATGCTATGAAACTAGAAGTCAAGCACAAGAAAAAAATCTGGAAGCAACACAAATACATGGAGGTTAAATAACATGCTACCGAGCAATGAGTGGTCAACTAAGAACTAGAAGAAGAAATTATTAAGTACATAAAATTAAATGAAAATGAAAATTCAATGGTTCAAACCTCTACAATCCAACAAAAGCAGCTCTAAGAGAGAAGTTTAGAGCAATACAGAAGTTTAGGCTTACCTCAAGAAGAAAAATTTCAAACAGTCTAAACTTGCACCTAAAGGATATAGAAAAAGAAAAAGAATAACAAACAAACCTAAAACCAGCAAAAGGAAGGAAATACTAAAGATTAGAACATAAATAAAAGATATAGAAATTAAAAAAATAAAAACAAACAAAAGAAACAATAAAACAGATTAATGAAACCAGGAGCTGATTGAAAAAAAAAAAAAAAAAACAATACAATTGACAGACTTTCAGCCACACTTATTTTAAAAAGAAGAGAGAGAAGGGACTCAAATAAAATTACAAATGAGAGAGGAGAAATTATAACCAATACCACAGAAATACATACAATTATAAGAGAATATTATTAAAAACTATATGCCAACAAATTGGGCAACCTAGGAGAAATGGATAAATTCCTAGAAAACTGAAACAGGAAGAAATAGAAAACTTGAACAGATCCAAAACCAGCAAAGAAATTGAATCAGTAATCAATAAACTCCAAAGAAACAGAAGTCAAAACTGGCTTTACAGGCAAATTCTACCTAATATTTAAAGAAGGTAATACCTATTCTTCTCAAACTATTCCAAAGAATAGAAAAAGAGAGAAAACGTCCAAATTCATTCAATGAGGCCAGCAGTTACCCTGATACTAAAACAGGGTAAAGGAGCCCTAAAAAGGGGAACCATAGGCCAATATTCTTGATAAATATGGATGTGAAAATTCTCAAAAAAATACTAGCAAGAAGTAATTAAAAATATTTAAAAAAAAATCATTCCCCACAACCAAGAGGAATTTATTCCTGGTTTGCAAGGGTGGTTCAATATTCACAAATTCATGTGATACCTTACAGATCAACAAAAGGGAGAATAAGAAATGTGATAATTTCAATAGATGCAGAAAAAGCATTTGTAGGTTTAGAGGGAACATACATCAATATAATAAAGGTCGTCTGTGAAAAACCCCAGGTAACATTATCCTTAATGAGGGAAAGCTGAGAGCATTTCCTCTAAGTTCAGCAATAAGACAAAAATGTCTACTCTTACCACTTTAATTCAATAAAGTACAAGAAGTGATAGCCACAACAATCATGTAAGAGAAATACATAAAAGGCATCCAAATCAGTAAAGAAGAAGTAAAATTTTCACTATCTGCAGATAACATAATACTATATAAAGAAAACCCTAAAGATCCCACCAAAAACTTCTAGAACTGATAAATGAATTCAGTAAAGTCTCAGGATACAGAATCAATGTCAGAAATCTGTTGCATTTCTACACAATAATAACGAAGGCATAGAAAGAGAAATTAAGAAAAAAATACCAGTAATAAGTGCACCAAAAAGAATAAAATAGCTAGGAATAAACTTAACCAAGGAGGTGAAAGACTTGTGCTCTAAAAAGTATAAAACACTGATGAAAGAAATTGAAGACCACGCAAAGAAACTGCAAGACATTCCACACTCATGGGTTGGAAGAATAAACATTGTTGAAATGTCTGTACCACCCAAAGCGATCTACACATTTAGTTCAATCCCTATCAAAATACCAACAAGAACAAACAATCCTATGAATTTTATGGAACCATAGAGGGACTCTGGATAGTGGAAGCAATCCTGAAAAAGGAAAGAAAAGCTGGAGGCACCACAGTTCCAGATTTAAGTGTATCACAGAGCCGTAGTGATCAAAACAGTATGGTACTGGCACAAAAATAGACACGTGGATCAGTAGAGCAGGATAGAAAACCCAGAAATAAGCCACAATTAATCTTTGACCAAGCAAGAAAGAACACCCAATGGGAAAAAAAAAAGAGTATCTTCAACAAATGGTGTTGGGAAAACTGGACAGCAACATTCAGCAGAATGAAAATGGGCTATTTTCATATGCCATGCACAAAAATAAAACCAAACTGGATTTAAAAACTGTGAGCCCTGAAATCTTAAAAATCCTAGAAGAAAGCAAAGGCAGTAACTTCTTTGACATCAACCATAGCAACATTTTTCTAGGTTTTGATACTACCTGCAGTTTTGGGCATACACTGAAGGTGCAATGAACTACCCATTAGGGCCGTGGTCTCATCAGGTGACTATGGAGGGAACGTGCTTCCAAGCTCACTGACCTGGTTGTTGACAGGCTTTAGTTTAGCCATCTTCAAAACATCTCAGGGAAACTGAGGAGCACCTGTTTATCCTGGAGCATAGCCTGGGCATCACTCAGTGGTCCCTGCAGCCAAACGATGAACACCTGTGTATTGAGTCGTGCAGGTAGGGACCTTATGCCAAGGGAAAGTGAGCTTGGCAAAAATTTTCTATTGTCTAGCCGAATCCCATCTTTTTAAGACAATTCTGCAGTTATCCTGTTGGGAAGTCTTAAGTAGATTAATGTCTACTCATTCAGTTATGCATCCTTTAGCTTAACTGACTTTATTTAGCATTTTATTAGTAGGACTTAACAATGAAAGTAGAAGCACTCTAGGTATTCTCGGTTGGAAGATATTCAATATCGGGCATCGTGTAGGCTTTCAAACCACTGGTAGTGTGGGAGAGCAAAGTTTAAAACAGGTTTTGGGAGATTCCAAATCATGGTGATGACAAGGTAACTATCACTGATAGTGTTAGCCATTTACAGCTCGGAAGTGGAAATTCTCAGGAGGATGTTTCAAGCCCCAGGTGAAAGTTCGCATTTGTTATCTTTCAAAGCTAGAGACCTTGTAACAGCATCTCAGTGGCATTTTTCCTTCTTTATGTCCCTAAAATTTTGCCCAGTTGCCTCCACAAGTAGAATGTAGCTCAAGCTCATTATGAAGGGAGTCTTGATATCATAATTTCTAGACTTCGCCTCCTTGAAGTACAAGAGATAACTTAGAAAAGTGGACATGTGTCAACGAATACCATTGTTATCAGTGAACCGAGCGCCCATCCCTGATTACCTTGGCCCCCTCTAGAGAAAACAACCCTCTACAGAAAACCAAAACTCAAATACAAAAAAAAAAAAAAAAAAGGATAAGTTTCAGAAATTATCCTGGAGTATAGATTTGAAGTTTAGAAAGGCATAAAATAAGTAGAAGATGAAGAGACTATACGTCATCCAAGAAGTTTTATACAATGAAATTCAAATTCTGATTAAATGAAAAGGGATTTTACACTCCGTTTCCTTCTTATTGTGTTAAGCTTAAAAGTTGATTTAAAGGTTAACATCTCAGTGGCCTGGCTCTTTTAATTTTAGATCTGTGCAGTCTGGATTTCCAGAAAATATACTGGGACAAAAGCCTGAATTCACAAAATATTGTCTCCTACATGATACTGAACTATATTTAAATAAGCCATTACTTTATTCTATAAGGCCACCTGTTTCTGTGTGCTGAGGTTCATATGAAGGCTGGGGTAGATCCTACTTAGTATCCCCACCGCCTAACATTTCTCACTGCGATGTGAGTTCCTCATGCAGAAGCATTGCTGCGTGTAAGACTAAAATCGTATACAGTAAGCCAAACACGTACGTCTGGGAAAGACCTGACTGGCATAGGAATAAATACAAGCCAGAATGTGTTAATGTAAATGAGGATAAATTACTACCCTTTGCTTTCTGGCAGGAACCTAGCGTACTTTACTTAACATT
Organism: Canis lupus baileyi; assembly: GCF_048164855.1. Lineage (NCBI taxonomy): Eukaryota > Metazoa > Chordata > Mammalia > Carnivora > Canidae > Canis > Canis lupus. The sequence continues at coordinate 64,317,918 of NC_132850.1, read as the reverse complement.
AGGTGCCCGGCTATTTCCCCTCAGTAAGGCCATAGTGGCAGCTGAGATGCACGGGGCATTTGGCAGGGCCCGCATCAACCTTGGTGAAGCAAAGACCTTATTACTGAGTCCATGTATGGTTTTCATCCTTATTTGCATTCATTCAGTTTAAGAGACCAGATGAACATGCAATGAGGAGCCAAGGAAAAGTAGACTGACTGAAATAGATAAAAAAAAAAAAAGTGTGGATAATAAACAGCCTTCTCTGCAGTAAGGCCCCTTTGGGAAGCATTCCTGTGGGACACACATAGTAACTGGACCTATTCTGGAAAGTCAACTCGCTGTGTTTTTCTATATTTTTTATTATCAATCTTTTTTTTAAATAATAAATTTATTTTTTATTGGTGTTCAATTATCAATCTTCTTATCTGTCCTTCGAATCCCTTGGTTACCTGAATAGCTGTTGGCTTCTTGTATCCAACCATCTCTATTTCCATGAAAAGGTGAAAACAAGATGCTCCAACATCTTTTCACTTGGAAGATTTACTTTCTCTAATGTCCCTTATAAACATCCCAAATGGACTTGTAGAATGGCGGTAGACCATTTCGGACACATGCCAGTGTATTATCCAGAACATTCCATAAAAGAGGTTTTTAATTTTTCTTTTTCATTTAACTGATGACCTAAACTTTTTACAGGCATCTGTACATCCTGAGACAGGCGCTATCTCTGTAGTTAAACTGCAGGGCATACTAGGAAATTTTTATCCTGAAAATTCTTTGTGTCTGAAGTAACTATTCAAGCTAGACATCATATGTCAATTCTACTTAACTGAATAGTCTCTGTTATTTACGACTCTGAAGTTGCTTGATTCCTTTTGGGCAGCTCTGGTCACATGATCAAATGTCACCTAAGAGTCATAACTCACCTGCTATCAGATCCTGGGTAGAAAGGATTTGTCAAAGATGTTACTTTCTTTTCTTATTTTATTTCATTTATTTATTTTTTGTTTGTTTGTTTGGTTGGTTGGTTAGTTGGTTTTTTTGTGTTTTTTTGTTGTTGTCATTTGGTTGGTTTCTTTTAGAGAGAAAGAAAGAGGGGACATGAACAAAGAAGAGGCAGAGGGAAAGAGAGAGAATCTCAAGCCGCTCTGTGTCCCACACAGAGCCCATCGTGGGGCTCAATCTCACCACCCTGAGATCATGACCTGGGCCAAAATCCAGAGTCCCAAGCTTGACCAACTGAGTCATCCAAACACCCCAAAGATGTTACTTTCTAACTACGGAATGGCTGTTGCTTCAAAAGCTGGTGTCATTTTCTCTGATCTCCTAATGCAGGCTGCCATCACGATTGCTCGGCCTCCCTGCTGGTCACAGATTCTTCAGGCACAGAGGATTGCTTGGGCATATAGGCAAGTGGAAGAACAACTTACTCTTCGGTGCAGATACCGGCTGCTTAGCCATTTCTTTATTTGTATTTCCACAAAAGTTGGTCGATTTTGAGCCAAAAAAGTAAATTAGGTCAAAGCAGGATTCCAAAATGTTACATATTTATTAGCTACAGGTGATTCAAATTATTAAAAGGGTTTATCAGGCAACATGTATGCTGATAAATTGGGAAATTATGTTGACAGAAGTTGAAAGAGAAGAAACAATATATTTAGGAAGTCATTACGGTTAGTTAGAGTAGGATATATTAAGGCCCTTAAAAAAGGCCATGGCGATAATAATTGAGAAAAGGAGACTCAACTGAGAATTGTTAACATGAAGAATAGCTTGGTTTAGTGACCAATTATGTTAGGAAAGAGAAAGAAGTTGAAATGATGCCCAGATTTCATGTTTTAGCAATCGGTTGAGCAAAGGAACCCCTAACAAAAATACGAATGGACCAAAGTCTCTAGAAAAGGGATGAAAATGGGAAGAATTAATTTTTTTAACAGGTTTAGTTTGAGGCGAGGCTTGTGAGATATGAAAGGCTGAAGCAGAAAATAGAAGTTTGAGCTACTCATTTAGAAGTCATAGCATTTGGCTACTGGTAATTGAATCCACTGAGGCTGGTAACGTATCCTTTAAGCCAAGTACAGCGCTGTTGCTGCCCGGCGACCATGTAGTGCACAGGTGTCCTTAAAAGTTTATTGGCTAACTTTTGCATTATAATATTAATATATGAATACCTTGTCTTAAACAACAATCACTTAGTACATTTTTCAAGGATTTTGTGCATCAGGGTTTGGGCGAAGAGCTCATAAGAGCAGCTCTGGCTTATGGTCTTTCCTGAAGTTTCAAGTATTTGTTGGCGGGAGCTCTGATTACCTGAAGGCCTTACTGTGCTGCTCACGTGGCAGCTGGCCAGGGCCTGGCCGAGGCTCAACCACGCAGTTGACCAGAGGGCCCACTCATCTCTGCATAATGTCTTCTTCACAGCAGTGTGGCCTCAGGGTACTCAGGAATTCTCCCGAAAAGCTGAAGATTTCAAGTGTGATTGTACCACACGAAGCAGAGGTCCAGCTAATTGCCTTCAACAACCTGGACTCAGACCTAATGTAGTTTCTCTTCTTTTGCATTTTGCAGGTAAGAATAAGTCGTGAATTCCACCCACATGTACGGGAAGTGGATTAGACTCTTGTCTCAATGGGAGGAAAATCATGATTTTTTAGATACGTCTTAAAACTGCCAAGCCTTGCTAATGGGTTTCCTCTTTGTTCTCGTGTTGGTTTCCTGTAACTGTGGTAACAGATTAGCACAAATACAGGGGCTTACAAAAGCACAAATTTATTATATTACTGGGATGCCCGGGTGGCTCAGCAGTTGAACACATTTTCCTTCCACTGAGGGCGCGATCCTGGGGTCCTGGGCTCCCTGCAGGTGCTTCTCCCTCTGCCTGTGTCTCTCATGAATAAATAAATAAAATCTTTTTTTTTTAATTATTATATTACTGTTCTGGAGGTCAGAAGTCTGAAATGGGGTCTTACATGACCTTAATCAAAGTCTGCTTTCCTTTTGGAAGTTCTAAGGGCAGAATTTGTTTCTTGCTTCTTTAGCTCCTAGAAGCTACCCACATTCCTTGGCTCCTTGCCTTATCACTCTGACCTCTATGTCCATGTATCATGTGTCTTTTTTTTTTTTAACTCTAATCATCTTATCTCCTTCTTATAAGGACCCTTATGAGTATATTAGGCCCACTGGATACTCCAGGATAACCTCTCCATCTCAGTATCTTTAACTTAATCACATCTCTATGGCCCCATTACCATGTAAAGTAACAGGAATTAGAAAATGGATATCATTTTAGCTCATCATTTGGCCTATCATCCCCCTTGGTGAGAACTGGAAGGCCAACCATGTCTTGATACCACAGTTTGCGTGTAACCAGAATGGACAGATGTATGAATATTGATCTGCTAGGCATCTCGGTCTACTAGGATCTATAGTTTCAAAATGTATTCGTATTCATCTATTTCAAAATGTTATATATTTGAGAGAGAGAGAGAGAGAGAGAGAGAGAGAAGGCACATACATGAGTGGGGGGAGGGGCAGAGGGAGAGGCAGATTCCCGCGGAGCAGAGATCCTGACGCTCAATTCCAGAGTCCTGGAATCATGACTTCATCTGAAGGCAGACACTTAACCAACCGAGCCACCCAGGTGCCCCTCAAAATGCACTAATATTCATAGGAGTATGTCAAGATAATTTTTCCTAAGTCTATCATTGTATAATCTATAAAGCTAAATCTTCATGAGACTACATAATATATTCCAGCCAACAGTGGGAAAAGTATAACTAGCACCTGATCTGCCTCGCTCCTAATCTAGCCCTTATTCAATTTTACCACTTGTCCTGCAAGTTAGCAGAAAGTCATAGTCTTGGTCACACTGAGTTCCAAGAAAAGTAGTTCAACAGTATTCAGAAACAATGAGTCAGGAAGAAACAGAAACTCTAAATAGATCAATAACGAGTAAAGAGATTGAATAAGTAATCAGAACCCACCACACACAGAAATCCGAGAACCAGCTTTCCTGGGGAATTCTATCAAACATGTGAGGAATTAGCATCAACCCTTCTCAAACTCTTCTAAAAAAAAAATTGAAAAGGAGGGAATACTTCTAAACATATTCTATGAGAATAGCATCGCCCTGCTATCAAAACCAGATAAGGATACTATCAGAAAGGAAAATTTGGGGCCAGTGTCCTTGATGAACATAGGTGTAAAAATTCTCAACAAAATATTAGCCAACTGAATTTTAAGGATTCACTGAAAGAATTATACGCCATGACCAAGTGGGTTTTATCCTTGGAATAGAAGGATGGGTCAACATATGCAAAGTAATAAATGCAATACAACACATTAAAAGAATGAATGATAAAAATCACATGATTTTTGCAATAGATGTAAAAAACTACTTGATAAAATATATCTTTGCACGATAAAAACCTTCAACAGATTTAGTATAAAAGGAACATACCCCAATATAATAAAAGCCATTCACATTAGCTAATATTATGCTCAACATTAAGATATTCCCCTAAGATCAGAAAAAAGACAAGGGTGCCCACTCTCACCACCCTATTCGATATAGCACTGAAAGTCCTAGCCAGAGCAATCAGGCAAGACAAAGAAATAAAAAGGCCTCCAAATCAGACAGGAAGAAGTAAAATTGTTTTTTATTTGCAGGGGATATCCTTAGTTAAATATATTCCTGTCTTTTTATTGTTTTTGATGCTATTATGAATGGGATAGTTTTTATTTCTTTTCAAGATATTTCATTATTAGAGTCTAAAAACACAAGAATTTCCACATGTTGATTTTATATCCTTCAAATTCACTGAATTCATCAATTCCAATGGCATTTGGGGAATGTTCAGGATTTATATTTATAAGGAATGAGATATCTATATAACAAACTCTGCAAGACTTTGATGAAAGAAATGGAAGACACAATGGAGTAAATGAGCTCCAGAGATCTGAGGCACAGTCTCAATAATACAGACTACAATATTGCATGAGCATCCTCATGACAACGTCGGCAGTTAGCTCGATACGAGCAGGAAATGGGACTGTTCAATTGTTGAAAAAGAAAGCAACCACCAACTACCTCCAGAATCCGAACAGCTGGGAAAAAACCCCAGGAACACGCATGCATGTTAGAATTTCCCTATAACCACTGCCCTCAAGGAACCTTTAACTTCATTATGATGTGTTGACAATGTGGTTTTGACCTTGTTTGGGAGGATGGCTGTCACGACCATTCCAACAAGGACCATGTAGGGCTAAAATCTCCTCCCTCCAAGCGGTAAGTGGAGTCCCTTAGAGAACTGGAGGCCACCTCAGTCAGAGACCTTATAACCCTTGCAGTTTAAGAAACCACACATACCTCTGACCCCCTCGGCCCACTGTCTACCCTGAGAGTGTACTTTTTCGCCTTGACCATTGTTAAACGCTAGCTTAAGAGTTTGGCTACAAATTCTTTCTCGGTGAAACTCAAGAGTTGAGGCCAGGGAACTGGACTCTCTGCTAACAAACATGCTTAGACAGTACACCTGAGTTATCTTAACCACTAACGTGAAATGATAACCACATGACAGGATAGAGGTGCTAATCGTCACTGCGATGGCGATCATACTATAATTCATAAATGTATCAAATCACAATGTTGTAAACCTTAAACTTTTACAGTGTCGTATGTCAAATATATTCCAGTTATTTATTTAAAATTTTTTTTGATTAAGTAAAAAAAAAAAATAGACTAAAGCCTTTTTAGTGGGAGACTGCCATAGAAAGGATGCTCATGATGATGATGATACAGCTAAAAAGAAAACGACAGGCCCAAAATGGGGTCAGTTAGGCCAAGTCATCAATTTGGGGCTTAACACATAACCTACTTACACTTTATATTTGCCCCAGAAATGCAGTCTTAATGGGTCGGTCGGGAATTTTCTGGTAAGCACAGATGAGGTCATGTGTACATGGGCCCTCTCCACCACCCCAAGGAAGATAATCTGCATGAGACCCCCACCCTTCCCCTAAGGAAAGCTGACTTTCCTGAACCAATCCTGCCTTTCCTTTTACTAATAACTTATTGTCCCCCCACCTTCCTCTCCATGAAAACCTTCTGTTTCAAGCAACTGTTTGGATTTTCCCCTCTGCTTACTAGATAAGATGCTGTCCCAATTCATGAATCATTTAATATAGCCAAGTAGATCTTCAAATCTCTTTGGTAGCTTTTTTTTTTTTTTTGACAATATCAAAACTAATCATCTTTACCTACTCTCCACTTTTCTTTTTTTTTTTTTTTTTTTTTTTACTCTCCACTTTTCAACCAAGCTAAATCCTACATCATTTTATTTATTTGTCCCCCCACCCTGGTGGACTTGTTAATTTTCAGTCTTTAACAACATATACGCATAATTGTATTTCCCATTTGGACTACACCCAAGTGCCTCGGTGCTGAGAACCACATATATCTTTTCACTGTAACCTGTACTTATTCCTAAAGAACTGAAGTATTTGCTGAAGCTGCAGAATTGAGTAATACCTTTTTTTTTTTTCTTAAGTTAGTTTACTGAGTAAACATGCAGGTACACATTTTTTCTTTCTTAAGAAACGAGACTCCTTTATTCAATTATGTTTCTATTAATTCGAAATAATTGTCTACATTGATGACAGATGGTGTAGGGACACCAATCATATTTCTCCAATGACAAGCCACCGAAGCAGGGTCCCAGTTCAGCCCACAGAGTGAATGGAAGGATGGTTCTTTAACCTCCTCAGGTTGTCGTTAGCATGAATGCATATTATGTTGGAAAACCTGGTTTATAAGTTGAGAAAATATCACGCGAGGTCCAGATATTATTTCTCTTCGCCTATTCCTTGCCTTTCTTCCAATGCAGCTATTTTTTCCTGTAAATCAATAAAGCATCACATTTATCTCAGTACAAAAGCACCTTCAGGGATAGTGTTTGTGTGTGTTTTTAGAACACCAGAAAAAGGATTAAATCACACAGAAGAAAGAGTGTGGCTCAGGAACTGACTTTATCCACTCTGAGGACAAGGTTTGGAAGGTCCTCCTGGGTGGTCTGTTGGAGACTCTGGGCCTGCATTTTGCCTGCAGGGTAGATGTGGGTTTTGCACATCATCACCTTTAGCTGCTCTGTCCCGTCCTGTCCTGTCCTCTCATGGCGCCCTTGTGCAGGTTCTATCCTGAGAAAACTGCTGAAATCGTTAAATCTACAGATTTGCGCATTCCCCTTCTGGAGATCCCGGTGGCGTGGGTTCTGGGTAAGGACCGGGAATCCATAGTATCGATCTGCCCCAGGTGATCCGGACGCAGCCAGCAGGTGAACCAGCATGCAGTCCCCTTACAGGCACCTTAGAGTCTGGTCTCAGCAGACTCAGAAAAATAGAGCTCAGAAAATAGTTGTAAGAATTTATGTACAACTCAACTTACGGATTTAGGTCAGCTATGAGACCCAGTTATCTTCGTGCGATTCCTGCACTGCTCTATGGGTTTGCTGAAGTGCTTTGTCTCCCTAAGGGACCTGACTCCAATAGCATCAGCCCTACTGCTCCCCCCACCCCAGGCCAGCTCCTCAAAGACCCTTTTTCCTTGCCTGACTTAAGCCCATCATGTGTAAAGCTCTTATTCACTAAATGTTTCCTTGGTGTTATAGTGAATGAAAGTTGAATTTTGAGAAAGTATTTTCTTTTCAGGAAATTAAGCAATTTTTCCATATATAGTCTACATTTTGCTCCTGGCCTCCACTCTGTGGACCCTGCATTCAGCGTCTGCCTTGTTCTGTCCTGGTCATGTGCAATTGGCCTTCATTTAGCATCAGGAGCTATGGATGGATGGCCGAGCCCATCAACAATTTAGGGGAAAAGGTCAAGGAATAGATCTCTTCTTTAATCCTTCAGTTTCCTGCTGGAACCCGGGCATCCTACTGTTGTAACCCACAAAGCGTCTCCAGTCTCAGACTTGCGATCCTTCCCAGGCCATTAGGATCGCCAGTCTCTCCTCACAGTGGGGACACCTGGCTTCAAAGTGATCCTCCTGTGCAGCTCACCCCAAATCCTCAACCATCATCGCTTGTCTTTCGGAGGTTGCCTCCGGTGAGTATCCTGCTTGGGGACACAAGTGCCGGGACCAGTACACCTGTGCCTCTTTCTCTTCCTTTGCTCTCTTCCCTCTTCTTTCCTGTGAGCCCAGGAGACTCATTTGCAAATCCAGGTGCCCACATTCATCCACCTAGAAAGGGAAATGATCATCTAAATGGGATATTATTAACTGAGTTAGGGAGGATTAGATCCTTAGCCTTTAGTAATTTTTCTTAAATATCCTTCCAGGGACACACACACACCCTCCATCTCCATCTTTCCCTCAGCTTTATTCTTCACTGATGCCCCAAACGACCACTACAAATACACAGGCTGTGTAGTGTCCAAGGATACGAACCCATGTAAGAAGGGGCTTTTGGGTCTGTAGTAAATTCTCGCCTTTGCTTACATGGGAATTGATCAAGGGTGCACTACTAATAGCTATTTGGGCCACTAGGTCATAACTTAGAAATAGAAAAAAAATCTAATTTGGTTTAGAAGATAGGGTATCATCCATAAAACAAGGGATATGGAAGACGTCATTCGAAGTGAGCTGAGTCACAGCTTGAAGTCAATTAAGGACAGTTGCTTATAGATTACACTGGTTCTCTGAGCTGTCAATCAAAAAAACCCAACAAACCCACCGAAAACTGGAGCTTACATTTGCCTGAATAAAAGCAAACAGTTCTAATATTCAAATATTTCCACCCAAATAACTCCAAACAAAAGCAGTACCTCCCACAATCTCCGAATCCCAAACATTTAATAATACACAGGATAGAGCTGCCTACCTGGACTAAATTAATCTCCACTGATGCTATGACCTTTCCTATCATTTTTTTTCTTTTATTATGTGATTGTCCTCAGTGAAATTTTTCTGATGTGCCTGTACCTCTCAAACCGCAGAGGGGGAAAGAAAAGGAAAAGGTCACAGCACTGCACGGTGTGCAGCTCCAATTTCAAGGGAATGTGAAATTCGGATACTGAGTAGCTCTGGACGGCTTCCACGAAGCTGTCAGGAGAGAGCAGCAGCCTTTAATGATCACAGGCCTCTAGGTTCAATTGAGTGTGACTAGATGAAGCAAGAATTCAAACTGAGTCTCCGCGGCGAATTGTCTGCTGATTGAGATGTAGCTCAGTGAGAGGAAAATGCTCCCAAGGGGCTGGGATTCTATGGAGAAAGCAGAAGCACAACCTGACTGCGGGCTTGGGAGTCTACTTCAATTTCGGTGCAGTGTCGGATTCCAACCCAGTAAGTAAGTGAAGAATGGGTTCAGACTTTTATAACACTTTCCTTTCTGTTTATTAGATATTCCACATATCGCTTAGGAAATATATATATATTATAATTTATATATTTTATATATTATATATATAATTTATTTCTCAAAACCCTCAACAAAAAATAATTTTCATTTCATCAAGTGCCATTTAAATAAAACAAATAAAAAAATAATTTTCATTTCAGTAAATCACGGCATCTTTATCAGCACCTTATCCTCTACTTACACCTACATTTCCAAATAGTTAAGTATTGCTTAAGTCAAAATATGTCAGTTTGTGTTAACATAAAACAGGCCAAAAAGTATAATAGCATCCAACTTATTTTTGTGCATATTATTATTTATATGTAATATAGAACTACATTTTATCACACGGCCTAAGCACCGGGTTAGCAATTCTATAAAGAATGCTTAGGAAGAAAGGTAGAGAGGTCGCGGGACCAACCCATCCATTTCACAGAGGAACACGCTGAGCGCCTACAGCACACCCTCCAGTAACTAGCACGTCAGCATGTCCAGCACGCTTCTCGCTTTCTCTCTTTTTAATAAGAGCTCTCAAGTTTTAATGATGATTGATTTTATGATTATGTGATAAAAGTTCTTGCCTTCTAGTATGAAAGCTCAGTGAGAATTTCTCTGATTACTCAGAACATAGTTCTCTGCTTCTTAACATTCACTATTTGGAGAGCATGACTATATCACGGGTCCTAAATTTATACTTGTCCTGTTAAGGTACAGGTAAATATAAGACCTCGTAATTCCAATTTCAAATTATCAATAAGGAATCTTTCTAGAACACCTAGATTCAGTTTTCATCAAATCTTGTTACTTAGACTAGACTACATATTGCAAAAATTATTACCGGCATTCCCAACTTGAAGCCACAAAAGCACAGCAGTGGGTTATCATGAATTCAAAATGTACACAAAAAGGATATTACAGATTTCCTCTTCTACAGTGTAAGTTCCTCACGGTTACACCTCTTTGTAGACAAAGATGCTATTTTATCACACCTAGACATGAGCACAATATTTGCATACAGAAGGCAAAGTAAATTTAATATTCTAAATTTAGATAAGTAACAAATATTAGAATTTTGGAAATTGTGGGTTGCCTGAGCGGGTCAGTAGTTTAGCACCTGCCTTTGGCTCAGGACGTGACCCCAGAGTCCTGGGATCGAGTCCCACGTCGGGCTCCCTACATGGAGCCTGCTTCTCCCTCTGCCTGTGTCTCTGCCTCTCTCTATGTCTTATGAATAAATAAATAAAATCTTGAAAAAATACAAAATCATTAAAAAAATAATTTTAGAAATTGTAACTTTACTTTTATTATCTTCTTGTCAAGGTCAATGTCATCTTTACTAACATATAAATTAAAACCAAACTTTTATATATCTGTAAAACACCTGTGTGTATTTGTGAATGACTATATAAAATCAGCATGTATGTAAGTGTTGAATCACTATATTGTACCCTTAAACTAATATTATACTCTTTTAATTTAAAAAGTGTATAAATATATGTATTTGTATACCTGTACATGCATGTTTGTGTAGATATGTGTATCTATATATCTATCTAAAAAGTATATATATGAAAGTGTGTATATGTATGTGTGTACATATAGATAGATAAAAAATCAGCATGTAGGAATATATGTATAAATAAAAAATAAGTAGCTCAAAATAGCTTACAGATAAAGGCACAGGTGAAAAAAATCAGTAGATGCAAACTACATACAATTGTTGGTGTTCAGTGTAGATGTGGGACATATACCAAAAAAAAAAAAAAAAAAGTCTTTAAGCCTACAACTGGCCCGGCCCCTCTTCACAATATTTATGTATATAATTTCTAGTGTTATTCTAAGAGTGATCACAGTGCTAATTTAAGACAGAAATAAATTTTAGAACATCTGGTGTTCTTTTTACATGGAATGTATTTGCACTTATAGAAATATATAGCTAAGAATGAACTTCTACCCAAGACTTAGTACGGGATGAAATTCATAGGTGACAAATATTGAATAAAGAAAGTCCCCAAGAGTACCTTTCCTGTATCATTGCTTAAGTCTTTTTAATGAAAAACTATGAATTTAAATTAGACAGTTTAATAGATGCAAATTAAGAAAATGAAAATTAAAAGTGCAGGTTAGAAGAAGATTGTTACGTAGGTGCTAAAATAGCAAGGTGATGGAAAAGGTTTCTTGGTATTCCGCTACAGTGAAAAGCTGCCCAATTATTCACAGACACCTATATAGTAAGGTACATTTTTAATAAGATTTAAATACTTAATGGCTGTCTTTGGATATATAATGGGACAATACCTAGTTAAATTCCTTTAAACCCAATAAAACTCAAGATTCTTGGGTGGCTTGAGTATCCACCTTTGGCTCAGGGCGTGATCCTGCATCGGTCTCCCCTTGGGGATCCTGCCTCTCTCCCTGTGTCTCTCATGAATAAATAAATAATAAATAAAATCTTAAAAAACAATAAAACTTAAATTGTATTAATTATCTGTGAGAGTCAATGTTTTTGAAAAATAGAATGATCAGGCACTCGAATTGTAAACATACCAAAAAACCCAAAATCGTACAATTAACATTTCCTTTTATTTAAAATCACTCACTTCTCCATTCCTTGCCTCCAATTCAGGGGATTATACTACCAATTTTTATTTAATTCCAGAATTAAGACACTAGTTTGGAGATTTAAGAGAGGCATAAAATTATATCACATAGCTCAAAACATTCAATATGTGAGGCAAAAGTGTCAAGAGTGAGATATTGTCACATAACTACCAAATTTGTTTCTGTTCCTAAGGATGTGAGCCAGAAATTTCATTAGTGGCTTTTCATTCCCAGTTATAATTCAGCTATGTGCATGAACATCCTAAGTCTTAATCTTCATATACCAAAATTCACTACGTGAAGAAGATCCCTGCTTTGAGTATAAAATCATTTTAATATGAAAATCTAATATTTATAATTAATAGCCAATCATTAAGCAGATAAATAAGTATTTCATTGGGAAAATAAAGCGTTTTCAAAAAGGCAAGATTATAACTAATTTATTTTATAACTAGGCATAATCATTAGGAGAAATATTTAAGTATTTATGCTGAAGAGTGTTTATGTATGATAACTTTGGAGCCACAATGAGGTTTTATCCTAAGTATAGCATTAACTTAAAAAATAACTCAAAAAACCTCATAAATGGTTTGCCTGGGAATGGCGGACATTAGGAATTAGGTCTGGGACCAGTGTGCAGAACTGGTCTTAAATGTGACCTGATAAAGTACAAATTCCCAGTATCTTTCAATATTTCATTGTGTGTGAGGCCCACTGTTTTTTTTTTTTTTCCTAAGGTCGTTGTTTTTACTTTTTCATCTTCAATACTTTTGAGACATACATAAAATGCCCAAATCTTAACTGTATATCTTTATGCATTTTTACATGTGAAATCACTCATGTATTTATCACCAAGATCAAGACACAGACTATTTCTAAAGTGTTCCTTCATTCTCCTTCATCTTAAAGCCCCAACTTTTCCTCAACCTGAGGTGACTACAATTTTGACTTATATCACTCATTTTGTTAGTCTTGCCTGTTTTTGAATATTTTTTATAAATTTGAACTTATAAAGTATACTATACTATCTTACTTTTTGGTCAACATTATGTCTTTGAAATTTAGCCATAGTTTTTCTTCTTTTTTTTTATGTTTAAAAATTGCATATATGTCAAAATTTTCTCTTCCTTTTGGGGAATATCATTATTTGTCACATCATCTGTTGGATTAAAAAACTCTGGAGATGACACAACTGAACACTGCAGATCAATACTTCCATCTGGGATACTGGGTACAGACTGTGACCTGATTCTAAGTCAAGAGCTAAGAGTGGCAGGACTAAACATGAGAAGAGAATTCATCCTCAGTACGAAGAACTCTCAGAACAAGACATGTGGTAGTAGCCAAATTACTTAATATCACAATTTCTTCATTTGTTCCCAAATCTGCCAATTTTAAAAATAGAATTGTCTGTAGGAATATAACAATAATCTTCTAAAACGGCATATGTACTGCTTCAAGAGACTAATGTCGTATCTTGGTTTCTCTGTTTTGAATCACAATCTGTCCAATCTCACTACCTTGGGTGAGTAGTTCTATGGACTTACTGATATTATTTATGATCCCTGTCAATGTTGGAACCATGGCGTTTAAGATTCTCCCACTTTCCATGAATCTTGTAAAGCCTGATATGAAGATGCTTGATGTCAAAAGAGAGCTATCCAGTATTTCCTCTGAATGGTTAAGAATTTAGACAGTGAGTAGAGACTCCACTTTTCTCTTTCTAGAACCAATCTCTTTTACCACTTCCTACACTACAAGGGTCTGTTCATCCATGTAGCCCATGTAGCAGGGTTTCTTAAGACACAGCCTGTGCCTCCTGGACAGTTCTTCCCTGCTCTGTGTTCCACTCGAAGTGGGGAGCCCTTCAGGTCACACAGTCACAGAGGAGCAGAGAGTGTTCCTACCTATGGAATATGCTGAATTAGGACCCAAAGAGACTCAACAGGCAATATTCATCCTTTTCATGCTAGGAGAGTCAAAATATAATAATTAGCTTTTACTTTAGAAGGCATATCTAGACATGCCACTGGACTCCTAAAATGTATGCATCTGTCCAGATCTATAAAGTTTATCCCTCACTTCTGGAGCTCATGTGTCTTACCAATAACTTCAGGTTGCTCACTACCTCTTGCTCATCCAGACTGTCAGTATAATGTCATTAATGTAATGGATTAGTGTAATACATTGCAGGATGTCTAAATAGCCCGTATTTTTTTTTTTCAGACTCTATTATGTTAGGGGATGAGAGAGTTAATACAGTCTGGGAAAATAACTGTAGATATTTATTTTTTTCCTTTCCATGTGAATTTAAAGTGCTTCTTATCTTCTTTGCTAACTGGGATAGAAAATAATTTATCCACCAAATCATTGGCTCATATCACCTACCCGGGGTCATACAAGACTGCTGCAGGAAGAAAATACTACAACTGGCATCACAACTGCAATTGGAGCAACTATTTGCTTGAGCTCATATTAATCAAAAGTCATGCCGGTGAATGATTTTTATAACTGATTGTCACTTTATATTGAGGTCTGTCTATGCTTCACCTGTGTCATTGATAGAATCTTCACTGCAGCCAACCAACAAATAATCCAGGTAAAAACCCCATCTTAAATATGTTACTGTTGTTGGGTTGTCTAGAAGCAAGTACTGAGACATATTTGACTACATGGTGATAGGGATCAGTACCTATGAAAAGAAGGGGAAATAAAAGAAAGAAGCTAAAGTACAATGTAGACCTGAAAAAAACTTTGGTCAACCTGGTAGACAGCCCCAAACTAATTGTTGTCAAGCAGATTTTTCCATAGTAGGTAGAAGTAGCTGTACCATTTTACCAGTCCAGATATGGGCTTTTATGAGAAGAGGGTAACATTGGACAAAGTGGTTCTTTTATTGAGGCAGTCTCCAAAGGAGATGTCCACTGAATGTATTTCTTACTGGGCAACAAGTCCTTCCTTGAGAGATCTGGGTGGTTCATCCCAGTGCCTACTACGAATTACAAGGCCTTATCTATGATACCTTCTCTACATCATGCTCCTGAAATCCTAGCTCACCTGATGAGTGATAAAGTCAATTTCAAAAAAAAAAAAAAAAAAAGCGAGCATAACTGAGTCCATTTGCTCAACTCCAATGTTATGGTGCATTTAAGTTCATGGAAATATTTACTAAAAGAATTGTATATATTACAGCAAAAAAGGTAAATATCTTTACCCATGTCCATGGACCATATTCTCATCAACTTTTATATTTTCATGTGCTCTCAGGAAATAAATGATTTTTAGGCATTAAAATGAGCAGCTATATGCCAATAAATTAGGCAATCTAGAAGAAATGGACTCATTTCTGGAAAGCCACAAACTACCAAAACTAGAACAGGAAGAAATAGAAAACCTGAACAGGCCAATAACCAGGGAGGAAATTGAAGCAGTCATCAAAAACTTCTGAAGACACAAAAGTCCAGGGCCCGGTGGCTTCCCAGGGGAATTCTATCAAACGTTTAAAGAAGAAAGCATACCTATCCTACTAAAGCTGTTTGGAAAGATAGAAAGAGATGGAGTACTTCCAAATTTGTTCCATGAGGCCAGCATCACCTTAATTCCAAAACCAGAGAAAGACTCCACCAGAAAGGAGAATTACAGACCAATATCCCTGATGAACATGGATGCAAAAATTCTCAACAAGATACTAGCCAATAGGATCCAACAGTACATGAAGAAGATTATTCACCATGACCAACTGGGATTTATCCCTGGGACACAAGGCTGGTTCAACACTCGTAAAACAATCAATGTGATTCATCATATCAGCAAGAGAAAAAACAAGAACCATAGGATCCTCTCATTAGATGCAGAGAAAGCATTTGACAAAATAGAGCATCCATTCCTGATCAAAACTCATCAGGGTGTAGGGATAGAGGGAACATTCTTCGACATCTTAAAAGCCATCTACGAAAAGCCCACAGCAAATATCATTCTCAGTGGGGAAACACTGGGAGCCTTTCCCCTAAGATCAGGAACAAGACAGGGATGTCCACTCTCACCACTGCTATTCAACATAGTACTGGAAGTCCTAGCCTCAGAAATCAGACAACAAAAAGAAATAAAAGGCATTCAAATTGGCAAAGAAGAAGTCAAACTTTCCCTCTTCACAGATGACATGATATTGTACACAGAAAACCCAAAAGTCTCCACCCCAAGATTGCTAGAACTCATACAGCAATTTGGTAGCGTGGCAGGATACAAATCAATGCCCAGAAGTCAGTGGCATTTCTATACACTAACAATGAGACTGAAGAAAGAGAAATGAAGGAGTCAATCCCATTTACAATTGCACCCAAAAGCATAAGATCCCTAGGAATAAACCTAACCAAAGAGGTAAAGGATCTATACCCTAAAAACTACAGAACACTTCTGAAAGAAATTGAGGAAGACACAAAGAGATGGAAAAATATTCCATGCTCATGGATTGGCAGAATTAATATTGTGAAAATGTCAATGTTACCCAGGGCAATTCACACGTTTAATGCAATCCCTATCAAAATACCATGGACTTTCTTCAGAGAGCGGGAACAAATTATTTTAAGATTTGTGTGGAATCAGAAAAGACCCCGAATAGCCAGGGGAATATATTAAAAAAGAAAATCATACCTGGGGGCATCACAATGCCAGATTTCAGGTTGTACTACAAAGCTGTGGTCATCAAGACACTGTGGTCCTGGCACAGAAACAGACACAGAGATCAGTGGAACAGAAGAGAGAATCCAGAAGTGGACCCTGAACTTTATGGTCAACTAATATTCGACAAAGCAGGAAAGACTATCCACTGGAAGAAAGACAGTCTCTTCAATAAATGGTGCTGGGAAAATTGGACATCCACATGCAGAAGAATGAAACTGGACCACTCTCTTTCACCATACACAAAGATAAACTCAAAATGGATGAAAGATCTAAATGTGAGACATGATTCCATCAAAATCCTAGAGGAGAACACAGGCAACACCCTTTTGGAACTTGGCCACAGCAACTTCTTGCAAGATCCATCCATAAAGGCAAAAGAAACAAAAGCAAAGATGAACTATTGGGACTTCATCAAGATAAGAAGCTTCTGCACAGCAAAAGAAACAGTCAACAAAACTAAAGTCAACCTACAGATGGGAGAAGATATTTGCAAATGACGTATCAGATCAAGGGCTAGTATCCAAGGTCTATAAAGAACTTATTAAACTCAACAGCAAAGAAACAAACAATCCCATCATGAAATGGGCAAAAGACATGAACAGAAATCTCACAGAGGAAGACATAGACATGGCCAACACGCACATGAGGAAATGCTCCGCATCACTTGCCATCAGGGAAATACAAACCAAAACCACATTGAGATCCCACCTCACACCAGTGAGAATGGGGAAAATCAACAAGGCAGGAAACCACAAATGTTGGAGAGGATGTGGAGAAAGGGGACCCTCCTGCACTGTTGGTGGGAATGTGACCTGGTGCAGCCACTCTGGAAAACTGTGTGGAGGTTCCTCAAAGAGTTAAAAATAGACCTGCCCTACGACCCAGCAATTGCACTGCCTGGGATTTACCCCAAAGATACAGATGCAGGGAAATGCCGGGACACCTGCACCCCGATGTTCACAGCAGCAATGTCCACAATAGCCAACCTGTGGAAGGAGCCTCGGAGTCCATCGAAAGATGAATGGATCAAGAAGCTGTGGTCTATGTATACAATGGAATATTCCTCAGCCATTAGAAACGACAAATACCCACCATTTGCTCTGACGTGGAGGAACCTGGAGGGTATTATGCTGAGTGAAGTAAGTCAATCGGAGAAGGACAAACATTATGTGGTCTCATTCATTCGGGGAATATAAAAAATAGTGAAAGGGAATAAAGGGGAAAGGAGAAAAAATGAGTGGGAAATATCAGAAAGGGAGACAGAACATGAGAGACTCCTAACTCTGGGAAACGAAAAGGGGTGGTGGAAAGGGAGGTGGGCGGGGGTGGGGGTGACTGGGTGACGGGCACTGAGGGGGGCACTTGATGGGATGAGCACTGGGTGTTATTTGATATGTTGGCAATTGAGCACCAATAAAAAATAAATTTATATATGCTGAGTGAAGTAAGTCAGTCGGAGAAGGACAAACATTATATGTTCTCATTCATTTGGGGAATATAAATAATAGTGAAAGGGAATACAAGGGAAGGGAGAAGAAATGTGTGGCGAATATCAGAAAGGGAGACAGAACGTAAAGACTGCTAACTCTGGGAAACGAACTAGGGGTGGTAGAAGGGGAGGAGGGCGGGGGGTGGGAGTGAATGGGTGACGGGCACTGGGGGTTATTCTGTATGTTAGTAAATTGAACACCAATAAAAAATAAATTAAAAAAAAAAAAAAGTATTTTTGAATCCAAAAAAAAAAAAAAAAACAAAAAACAAAAATAAAATAAAATAAAATAAATTTATAAAAAAATAAAATGTCCAGTCCTGTGTAAACAACAACAACAACAACAACAACAACAACAAAATGCTTACACTCTCAGTTCTGAATATCCTTCTTCCCTAACTTGGTCTTCCTTCTCCCTAGGGAGCCTGTACGTATCAAGGCACAGGATCACCTTTTTCTCTCCACCTCCTATTGTAGCCTGGGACTGCTGGACTGCTATTTGTTGCAGAAAATACCGCCTCTAATTGATGCTTACAACCTAGACGTTGGTTTCTTATCTAAATATACATGCCAACATTGTTCTGCTGGTATCAACTAGCCTCTGGGAACAAGGACCTCTGGTGTGGGGTTCTTTTCAGAATAGTTCATAGTTGGTCCTACTTTGGAGGATGGCCCCTGAATTCTTAAGCATCCTTTCCTGTTCTTCAGCCCCAAAACAAATACCAAGCTAGACATTTCAAAAGCGAGTCAGATATCATTCCCTGGACTATTGCATCTCCAAAGCACAACATGCCAAAGTCCACAAGTAGTTATCTTGAAATTTCCTTCACATAGCTTGAAGTGTTACAGGTTTATCTCCAAAAGCACGGTAGACAGGCAATTCCTCTGAAATAAATTCATGCTCTCCAATCTCTACAACTATCAAACAAATCTCATTTATGTTCTGAGTTGAATAATAAACAAGTTGATTGCAGCAGTGCACCAGCCAGAATGGACCCACAGAAGCCCTGGCTTCCCTAGTGACAGCCTGGAGAGGTTTTGATATACAGTATGTAGGTACATCAAAGGGTCACAGACCCATTTCAAAATATTCTATCCACTATGACTTAAGAAAAGTAGCATTCATTTTACCTTTCCACACTTCTGGGATCTCTGCCCAAACTTTTAAAAATGGAAACATTCTCATTTAAAATGTGTGTGTAGGAGCGCTCAGGTGGCTCAGTGATTGAGTGTCTGTCTTTGGCTCAGGTCTTGATCCTGGAGTCCTGGGATCAAGTCCCACATTGGGCTCCCCATGGGGAGCCTGCTTCTCCCTCTGCCTGTATCTCTGCTTCTCTCTCTGTGTCTTTCATTAATAAATAAATAAAATATTTTTAAAAAGATGTTTATGTATACAGACTCTTTTCCCAGCCATGGAAATTCAACATCATCCTTATATTGTTCTTCTGCAGAAGAGGAAAAGTCAACTTAAGAGAAGAGAATGACCTAGGATTTCACAAATGGAGAGTGTCAAAAGAAGTAATTAAATTATGTATAAATACTTTGATGGTTTTGTGTCTTTTGTATAAATATCTAAATGTGGCATATCTACTCTGTATACCACATGATTTTTCTATCTGATCCCACACTATCACTGAAAATGCGGTCCAATAAATATATCTGTTTATTGGTTGAGGAAACTAAGGATTCAACATTTGTTAAAGTTTCATCACAAGAAAATAGTGGATCACATTTCAAATTCAAGTCTGTCAGAGTCCAGAGACCAAGCATTTCCAAGGACATTTTTCTGGACAGTATTTATGGATGATTATTATGAAGAGAGAAGTTAAAGACCCTGTTTAATCTGTTTATTTTCACTTACATCTAGGTTATTAGACTTAATTTTTAGGGTTGATACAACTCCTGTCATGTCAGTAACAAATTTTTATCCAAGCATTGTTTTGTTTTTAAACAATGTAGTGTGTTTGCACTGAAAAAAGAAACCCAAGATTGAAATGGGTAAATTCAAATTCAAAGACGACTCTTTGGGTCATAAGACAAATCTTAGTATTAATCACTCCACAATGCATTAAATAATAATTTGTATTTATTCTAATTGGGGGAACTTAATATATACATCCATATATATGACATGTATTAAAGTATATTGTAGAACATATACTATATATATATTATGCTTGTATAGGCATATGTGTATATTTGCATATTTACATAGAAGAGGAGAGGGAGAAAGAAGACAAACATATATATAAAAAAAAAGATGAAAAAAAAAAAAAGATGGAGGAAGGCCTGGGAAACTCATTCGGTGGAGCAGTGGACTTTTGATTTTGGCTCAGGTCATGGTCTCATGGGTTGTGAGATTGAGCTTGAGTTGGGCTCCAAACTCAGCAAGGAGTTTCTTTGGGATTTTTTCCCTCTCCCTCTTCCCCTGAACTTTCCCACCCCTCTTTGCTCACATTTTCTTTCTATAAACTAAAGAAAAATAAAATCTTAAAAAAAATATATGTGTTTGCACAAGAAATCAGAACACAAAACTGAGGATGGACAACATTATTTAGATTGGCAAAATGAGCAGGAAAGAGGCGTTTATTTAGACCGCCTCTAAGGAGCTAGTGATTCACAATAAATATGTTTTAGGGACCTAGTATATAATGGATGAATAAAATAGAGGCATTCTTTGTCTTAATGGAGCTTATACTTCATTGGATTCAACAACTAAACAAGATATAATAAGTAGGTAGGTTTGAGTACATGGTGGCCGCCTCCTCAATGCTTACTACTTAACTCACACCAGTAATTAAAGATATTAGCAAACCCTCTGTTTCAAACCTTTGTAATTATACCTTCCTAATGCTTTCCAAAATATTTAGCAATTTACTTCGTACCGCTTCTTCTGTGAAGAGCCAGTCTTAGATTAGAGAGGACATTCCCTCAGTAGGCAAATAAAAATTTCCTTAAAATGAATCCACAAAGTGGACATTTAGTGACCAGGGCTATGGAATTGATAAACTAATGTAACTCAAACACTTGTAGAAGCCAAATTATCTTAGAGATTTAGACTAGTGAATGTTTGGCCTGTCATGAACTCTTGGATCGCGTATCATAGTTATGAACCTTAAAAATCTGTTTATCGTTTGGAGGTCAGATCACTAACTCACATTTTCAAAATATCTTACTCAGTCAAACTTGGGTTTGAAATTGAGCATGAGGAGAAGCTGTTATGAGAAAAAAAATTATCGTATTTCAGTCTGAACCTAACAAGAACCTAAATATTTTATGTTATGATCCTACAGAAGCTTAAAGTGACCAAGAACCCAGGTCACTACTGCTGCTGCTACTGCCACTGGTTAAGAGCCCCAAATTGGCCGCACTGATCAACAAGGCAAGTCCATTGCAGCAGAGCATCAGCCAGAAGGGACCCGCAGAAGCCCCGGCTTCGCCAGTGACCGCCTGCAGAGGTTTTGACATGCCGTGTGTAGGTACTTTATGCCCATGGGAACACTGACCAATGGGAGGCAGGTTTTAGCAAGAAGCTATGGGATAAATTCTTCTCTCTCCCTTACTTAGAAAGGGCTCTTTTAAGAAATGGTACTCCACTTGGTCTCCGTAAAGATATATAGGGAATCAATATTTGGTTACTTCTTGCTGGAATGGAATCTTGTAAGATTCTATTTCTTAAAGTCCCTCCTAATTTGGTGAAGATTTACCCAATTTTCTCATGCCTAATCTATCCTCTTGTTTATTTATGTCTTATTTTACTTAAAAACTATGGATAAAATGCTTACTGCATACTAATAAACTATTCAGGATATAGCACCAAAAATAATTGAAAAAGCTTCTGACCCTATGGAGCTTACATTCTATTGTTAGAGAGTAAAATAAATTAATATACATACATTTCTATAGCAATAAGTGTTATGAAAAAAAATAAAGCAGGGGTGAGGAAGATGCATTAACTAGGGAAGACCTATTTAAGGATCTGACACTTGACCATCGACCTAAATGAATTGAAAGGGTGAGGTGAACAAATTGAAGGAAAGTGACATTCTAGAGGAAAGAGCTGAGCAAAGGACCTGTGGTAGGTTTATGATAAGTGGTTGCACAGTTTAATGTTGCTAGAAAAGTAATCAAGTCTGACTTTCTTGCTTTAGGAATTCAGATTACCCTCTAAGGGCACCAAAGAGACCAAAGACAAAAAGGCACGATAATAGCATGTTTTCTAAACAGTGAAGGATTATTCACGGGTCCCCTTAATCTTTGCCAAAATGAGCTTCAACACATCGTAGAGGCAGTGCAAACCTTTAGTGATGTGAGACCCTGTGTTTATGTTACCTAATTAAGCCTCCTTCCTCCAAAATATTTATTATGTCACATGTTTTGTGAATGAGAAGAGCTAGCATGTCCTTAGAAATCATAAAAATATTTGTGGTTATTTAGGGTGGTGACAAAAGTGTTTGTGGTTATTACTTTTAAAAACATTTCTATTAAATTTTAATAGATTTTTTTGTAATAGATTGAAAATGAATTAAATTTATAAGCTGGTCATTTAACAGTCTCTTGTGAGAGAATCTGAATGTGGTATCAATAGAGATATGAGTGATCACAGATAATAAGAAGAGAAATATATATATATAGTTATATATATAGTTATATAGTTTTATATATATATATATAGTTATATAGCTATATAGCTATATTTCCTCCTTGACATTGATAATAGTTTAGATGGTTAGATGGTCACTTCATATATTACTATCTTTTCAAACCAGATATTTTGATTCAATAGATATGTATTATGTGGCTATTAAGCATCCTGCACTGTTCCAGATTCTTTGGGCATATTAAGAAACAAAACACAGGAAAAGCTCTACTCTCTCAGAATGAATTCCCTCTTTTGTACTTTTAGGTCTACAACAGATTTTAGGTGGAATGATAATTTCTTCTGTAAAGTAGTAAAAATTCTGAAAATTTACTGAGTTCTAATTTTGGTATAGAGTTAAGGAATTAAGACAGCTACCACAGGGTTCCTGGTGGCTCAAGTGATTAAGATACAGACTCTTCTTGATCTCAGGTCAGGTCTTGGTCTTTGGCCATGAGATCAAGCCTTGCATGAGATCAAGCCTTACATACTGAGGGGAATATAAATAAGAAAAAAGCTTCCATGGACACAGGACTTCCATGTAAATGATTTGTTTTCCATTTTTTATATCAGTAGCAACATTAAATACTATTTCTAATAAAATGGAGTCTCACGCATGGCATTTTTAATAAAATGGCATTTTATTATCATTTTTAATAAAATAAAATACTTTTAGGGATAGACTCATTCTGAATTTTAAAGAGTCTTACATTATTTTACCTAACATATTACATTTTAAATTTTACATTAAACATTTAGTATGCTTTTTCAGAAGCAAGTGTTTCTGATTGGTAATACAGTAACTTTTTCCAAAGTTTATTCATATTTATACTGATTCTCTTCCATTCTTTTTGAGATATCATTATGAAGAACTTATTTGTTAAGCGAAATAAAACCAAATGACAGATTTCCCGTGACTTTTTTGTAAGTCCAGTGTTAAATTGCAAAAGTAACACAGAAAAAGTCAGCCAGTGAAACAAGTATGCACAGGGATGAAATTAAATATCTCCTCAAAAAATTAAAGGAACAAAGAAAAGCAAAGCTGGAGGTATCACAATTCCAGATATCAAGTTATATTACAAAGCTGTAGTATTCAAAACTGTATGGTTCTGGCACAAAAACAGATGCAAAGATCAATAGGACAGAATAGAAAATCCAGAAATAAACCCACCATTGCATGGTCAATTATTCTTTGATAAAGCAGGAAAGAAAACTCAATAGGAAAAAGAAAGTCTCTTTGCCAAATGGTGTTGGGAGAAGTGGACAGCAACATGCAAACAAATGAAACTGAACTTTTTCTTATACCATACAAAAAGGTAATCTCAAAATGGGTTAAAGACCTAAATGTGAGACGTGAAATCATTAAAAATCCTAGAAACAAACACAGGCAGTAATATCTCTGATATTGGCCGTAGCAACATTTTTCTATAGATGTCTCCTGAGACCAGGGAAATCAAAACAAAAATAAACTATTGGGACTTCATCACAATAAAAAGCTTTCTGTACAGAAAAGGAAACAATTAACAAAACCAAAAGTCAACCTACAGAATGGGAGAAGATATTTGCAAATGACATATCCAGTAAGGGGTCAGTACCCAAAACATATAAAGAGCTTATAAAACTCAACAACCAAAAAACAAATAATCCAACTAAAAAATGGGCAGAAGTCATGGACAGACATTTCTCTAAAGGCATTCAGATGGCCAACAGACTCACGAAAAGATGCTCAACATCATCCATCATCAGGGAAATGCAAATCAAAACCACAATGAGATGTCACCTCCCACCTGTCAGAATGGCTAAAATCAAAACCATAAGAAACAGCCAGCATTGGTGAGGATGTAGAGGAAAAGGAACACTTGTGCACTGATGATGGGAATAAAAATTAGTGCAGCCACCGCAGAAAACAGTGGGGAGCTTCCTCAAAAACTTAAAAATGGAACTACCTTATGATCCGGTAATCACACTACTGGGTATTTATCTCAAAAATACAAAACCATGAATTCAGAGGGAACCATGCACCCCTATGTTTAGAGTGGGATTATTTACAATAGTCAAATTATGGAAGCAGCCCGTGTGCCCATCAACAGATGCAGAGATACAGAAGACGTGGTACATAGATGCAGTGGAATACCATTCAGCCATGTAAAAGAATGAAATCTTGTCATTTGCAACAACACGGGTGAAACTGAAGAGAATTATGCTGAGTGAAATAAGTCAGAGAAAGGCAAATACCATATGATTTCACTCATAAAAGGAGCAAAGGCAAAAGAAAGAGAGACTAACCAAGAAATAGACTCTTAGCTTTAGAGAACAAATCAATAGTTACCGGAGGGGAGGTGGGTGGGTGGGGGTATGGGTGAAATAGATGACGGGGATCAAGGCACGCACTTGTAATGAGCACTGGGTGATGCATGGAACTGCCGAGTCGCTATATGTACACCTGAAACTATGGTGTATGTCAACTATATTGGAATTATTTTAAAAAAATAAAAGAATGTATTTTTAAAAAAAGAATGTATTTTGCATTTTTACAGGACGAATGCTTTGCCAGCATCCTCTTGATCTTATCTACCCAAATTTAAATATAAATAAAATATTATTAATGGCATTCTTTTCAGAGTTGCTTTATTTTTTTTTTCTCCAAGATGTTGCCTTTCCACTTGTCATTTATTCCACATATGTTTAAAAAGTGCACATTATATTCTGTGTACTGGGATCGTAAATAAACAAAACATGGTTCTCGTACGTTAAATGTGATTAAGTGAAGGAGACTTATTGAACAAATAATTACATTAGAATGTGACACTTTATTGTTTAACCATATTCTTTCATTAAGCAAATACATTTTGGAATTTATGGTTAGGAAAATAAGAACTATGGAATCTGTTTACAAGGAATCTATGAAATAAATACTTGAAATATTTCAAGAAGATAATATAAAACCATATTATCAATGCCTCTTAATAATATAGATGGGAGTGATGTAGGGAGAACTCTGAGAGCATGTCATTTTTAAGTCCAGTCATCAAGGGCAGGGAATTTATCGGGTAAAAGGGGGGAAGGAGAGTGTTTGCAGTAGATGAGGTATTATGTCAAACAGAGAAGGAAAAGAGATTATGGAGTTCTGGAAATGGCAGGTTTGTCAATATGATGTAGACAGTGATTTTCAGCAAGTAAAGATTTTCTCTCTAGAATCAGTTAGGTGAATAGAGAGAGCTTGACAGAAGGAAGTGAGATATTAGAAGCAGATTTTTTTTTATTAACAATCCACAGCAAAAAAAAATAGTGATACCCTAACTTCATAAAGGGAAAGTAATAAAAAAAAAAATTAAGGCATAATATAGATGAAGAGTTGATTATTCTTCCTGACTGGTAGGAAATGGTAGGTGACAGGAAGATGGTATCAAGAAAGACTCCAAGTTTTTAGGAGATATTCTTGGGAAAACTAGAAGCACTAAAGCATAATTTCCTGAGGTATGAAATTTCAAAAACAGCACAGATTTTGGATATACTGTATATTTATATTGGGAGATTGGAGATATCTAAACATTAACAGAAGGCAGGAAAAGAGAAGAAAGTTGTGGTCAACCATGTCAAATGCAACAGAAAAGATAGATGATAAAAAATTTTGAGAGTAACCATTACATTTCCTAAGAAGGACACTTTCAGTGGTGGGGAGGACGAGTTTCAATGATGTGGCAAAGAAAAAAATGATGATTGTACTGTATCCAATCAGTACAAAGATCTGCAGAAGTACAAGTTCTGCAAAATATACATTGCTTTGTAACCAAAATGATTTAATGGTAAGCAGAAAATGCATATTGTAGATATTTCATTTTCATTTAAATATGGTAGAAACAGATTTAGGTTGGGGAGGAAAAAGCCAGTATGGAGATGAAGATACAGACAGGAATAAAAGTAAATGAGGAAAAGTTTCTTTGAAGAGATGGGAAATTACTCAAGATGTTATGGAAACACAAAGGAGGAACCCATCTCTTCCTGGGAGAGTTACAAAATGCCTCACGGGTAAACGTCCAGGCTACCTAACATATTTTATAAAAATAGTAACTTGTGACATAATCAAGTCTAGGTGCCTCTTCTTCCTTTTCAGATAAAGATGTAAAATATTACCGGGGTGAAGTCTCTCCTCTGTAGTCCCCTGCATTAGGGTCTCCAAGCCAGTGCACCCGGTCTAAACATATCTATTTATAAAATAACAAGAGACTGATGGACCTATGAATGATTTAAAGATTTTTCTGCTGTTTTACTCAATTGATCTTATTTCCTATTTAAGGAACACATTGCCAGTCATACGTGCGTCCGTGTCCGCTTTGTTCAAACATATTAAAGGTTTACTAATAGCAAAAAGATGGATGAGCACTAAATTGAAGACAAGGGTAAAAGGAAAAGGTAACATCACTTACTTCTTTACAGAATGGGCAAAATGTGAGCATAGTTTTAGACTTTTGTGTGCCTGAGCTTTTCTTAGAAATGCATTGCAGGTCACTCTAATCCCATCCATTAAGTTCCTGCTCCTCAAATAAACTTAGAGTGATACTATGTACTTGAAAGAATAGCTTCCTTAAGGGGATTTTTTTTTTTTAGAATAGTATCTTCAAGATGTTAATTAGTGTCGTCTCAGAGAAAACCGTGAGCAAAAAAAAATTCAGAAAATGCTAAGTTAAACAGATTTCATTGTCTTAAAAAATTCAAAGCGTCTTTGTTGGATTTAAAACGCACATATCCTTTGATCAGCTTCTCATGGAAAGAAGGCATCTAAGTCTCCTGCCTTAAATATAAGCTGGCCTAAACAACTCAATTCTAACCAATGGCATGAGATGGAAACGAGGATGTGTAACGTCTGCCAGGCCGTGTAGACTCACTGACTCTCTACTCGTTGGATGGGCGTCGTTGAAATACGGTCACCTTATTGTGCCAAAACCAACAGCCACATGGGAAGTCTACCGGTTGGCGTCCCAGCAAGAGCTCCAGGAGGGGGGATCTAACTGACAACTGCATGAATTATGAGAGTTATGGTGTCGTGATATCAAAGGTGGTTCCAGCTCCCAACCATGGCCCAGACCCAGTTGATGCCCAGCGAGCTGTTTCCCTATGAAATCTTTCTTAAGTCGCAGATTCACAAATGAAATTAATTCATAACAGATTTAACCTTTGACTTTTAGTGTTTTTTTTTTTCAGCAATAAATACTAGAATGTCCTTCCATTAGCTAATGATACAATGAACTTCGTAAGAGGAATAAACTACACGTTGCCCTCTGAAATTATTTTCTTGGATCTTTTTCTATAAGGATTTACACATGGACCAATTTTGGACAATGTTCAGCATCAGTCTTTACACATGGACCCATTTTGGACAATGTTCAGCATCAGTCTTTACACATGGACCCATTTTGGGCAATGTTCAGTATCAGTCTTTACTTTTTTCTCTGAAATGTTTAGATTCATTACATTTATGTATGTATGTTTTTAAAAATCTTGCTTTTTCTTTTCTTTTTTAGATTTGTTTATTTATGAGAGACACAGAAGGAGATAGAGCCAGAGACATAGGCTACCCCATGGGATTTCATCCCAGGACCCTGGGATCAGAACCTGAGCCAGGCATCCTGATTCATTACTTTTTAATTTAAACTTTTGCTTAGTGTTATTTGGGATATGTATCTTAATATGTCATGGTTTTTCTTTTATGATTGTCAAGAATTAAAAGACAAAAATATTGCATCACTTCTATGGAAACATCATTGCACTGAGAATACATATATATATATATATTTTTTTTTTCTCTTTTGATAAGTCAGAATTAAATATGGAGAAGTTGCCCTAACTTACTATTCTGATTTCGGAGAGAAGAATTTATGGGCAAAATAATTGAAGAAATTCTCAGACACTAAATGTTAAGCAGATACATTCTCAGTAGAGCTGCCTATTTGAAGTACTTCCATGAAAATTTTGTCTTCTCTAAAAAACTATCTTTTTTTCTATCTCTGTAAAGGCACATAGCATATTCCCTTATTCATATTATTTCAGTCTTACTCTCCTTGGTTATCAGCAACTTTCTACCCTCACATTTATATATTTCCATGAAGGAATATGCTTTCAAGTACTAAAATTTTCTTCTCTCTCTCCTCTTAAGAAGTATATCTCTTTTGAAAAGAGAATATCCATAGTGCATTGCCATTTTCCAATCTTGATTTCCATTTCACAAAGTTACTGTGATAACAATAAAATTATATCTACCGTTCTGTTTTAGATTCTCAATTTAAGGTTACTTATTACTCATCCTCACTATGTTGGTTTACAGCTACTGAATCCATAAACATACTGAAATAATAACATCTTTAAGCAATGGTATGGAAACCCAATTTCAATTCAAAGATGACATTTTCAAACAAAGGTACCTCTTTAGAGGTTTTGTTTTCTTTTCTGTAGCCCCATGGCTTTAGAATAATGTGTTATGAAGTTGATAAAAGGTTTAACATTAGATGTATTGGGTTTCCATATTTAAGAATAGCAAAACAAAACAAAACACTATTTCAGTTTTGCATTTTTCTTTCTTTACGTAGTCACCTCCCTACCTGTAGCCACATGTAATTATATCATTTTAACAGTGTTTATGTCTATGAAAACTCTTTATGAATACATATGCAATCCCTTGAGTATCAAACTTAGACAAAAATCCTTGTATTAATAACAGGGACATCTTTTATCTCCCTGTTGTTATTTTTGTAGAGTATCTATGAAGGAAACAAGAACACAATATAGTCTGAAGGAACATAGAAGTGATTGTTAAAATCAAGAGAGTAAGTTAAATTTTATGGTAATTCAATAAATTATCTAAATAGATGAGTGAAGGAGAAGAAATAATTATAATAAAACATGTATAGTTTCCCAAAATAATAATCCAACATTATTTTTGTCATTTTCTAAAGCATATATTTTTCCAAAAGTTAATCTGAATATAAGAAAATTACTTTTAAGAAATATTTACTTACCTATTCTAAGAGTATAGAAGAGGAAATGGAACAGTGAATTGCCATCCTTAGAATACATTTTATTTATTTTATTTTATTTTATTTTATTTTATTTTATTTTATTTTATTTTATTATTTATTTATTTATTTTTAGAATATATTTTAGTAAAAGCTATCAATATTGCATGTGTAAATAAGGAACAATAATACATTTTCAGGAAATGTTAAGTGCTAAGAAAAAAATTAAAATTAATAAATGATCAGGAGCTAGGTTGGGAGTTGTATATGGGAATGGGGGTATAAACAGACTATTTAGATGACAAAGTCTATGATGGTAATAATAATAATATATTAATAATAATAAATAATATTTTAACTTATACTTGAAAAATGTATGAAAAGAAGCCATGCAATGACCTGGGACAATAGCATTCTAGACAGAGAGAAAAGCTATTCAAAAGGCTGAGATAAGAGAGTAATCTTGATTGCTGAAGAAGCCAAAGAGGAGCAAGTCTTGGCTGCAGAAGTGAAAGGAAAAAGCTAAACCAAGCATGACCCTGAGGACAGAGCTTACAGTCAGAAGGTCTCAAATACTGGCTCCACTATTTCAAAACATCAGGTAATTTATTTAGTCCCTGTAACCTTAGTTATTTAATCTGTCAGGTGGGACGAATAGCATATCCGTCTCCTAGAATCACTGCAAGTATGGAGTGACTCATACATCAGAAGTCCTCAGAAGAGTCTAGGAGGTGTCGGAGGATCGTCCTTTGCTGCGCTTGTGGCAGATGAGGTCAAAGTGTCAGTATAGGATTACATCTTGCCTTGTAGGCCATAGAAAAAGTTTGGGTTTTATTCTAAGTATGATGAGAACGCTAGAGAATTTCAAGCAAGTAACGGATATGAACTGATCTATATTTTTGAAAAGAAATCACTTTTTCCCGTGACGAGTGGCTTGGGAGAACTAATAGGAACAAAGGAACCAATAGGCAAACTAGTTCACTAATCCCAAACAAAAGGAGGCTGGGTTGTACTAATCATGAAATTAAAATACTCTTAGTTTTGATTTTCTTGACCATAATTTGTCTCCAGTCCTGAAAAAAATATCTCCAGGACTTCTACATGTTATGGAATGTTAGAAAACCATCAACCTTTAAAGGATTAAAAGTTCTTAGTTTAGTTTTACATCTGCTATTAGTACATTATATTAACTTGGGTGATATTTCTAAATCATGTTTACACAAAATCAGTTGCTAAACTAGGTAATAATGGCAGTTATTTCTGGCTCTAAAATTCAATGATAAAGGTTATTTAGAGTTTTGAAATATATTTTAATGTGAAAAGAGGTATGTTAGATATTATTATATCAAAAAGGCATTTAAAATAGGGCACTGGGCTCATGTAGTCAGCTAAGAGTCTGACACTTGGTTTCCATTCAGGTCTTGATTTCAGGGTTGAGAGATTGAACCCTGCATCAGGCTCCACACTCAGTGGGAGTCTGCTTGAGATGCTCTCTCCTCCTCCCTCTGCCCTTCCCATTCATGTTTTCTTTTTCTCTCTAAAACAAATCTTAAAAGAAAAAAGGGATTTAAAATTACGAGCTCACTTAAATTTAGCTCTTTTTTTCAAATGAATTTTTTGTTATTTTTGAAATTGAAACTTAGGTCAAATAAGTATTTTTTATAAGCCAATGAATTCCTCATTGCTTCAAAAAGATGTTATTTATTTATTCATGACAGACACAGAGAGAGGCAGAGACACAGGCAGAGGGAGAGGCAGGCTCCCCGTAGGGAGTCCAATGAGGACTCAACTCCAGACCCCAGGATCACGCCCTGAGCTGAAGGCAGATGCTCAACTGCTGAGCCACCCAGGCGCCCCGAATTCCTCATTTTTAATAAGACATGCATAATTTCTTAATTTTAGGGTGATAGTTCAGGATAAATACTAAAGATTTCCAAAATTTGCATTTAATGAATTGTTGAATTATTTTCAGAACTATGCATGATTATATCTAAAAATATTTTCAGAATAAAAGCATCTCATGAGTTCACATGAATATTGATTTCCTCCTGTAGACCACAGTCTCTCACCAGTATTTACCCTATCTCTGCCCCTGCGTCAGCGTTCTCCTCTGTTTATTTCCCCATCCCTTACATATTCTTCTCTATATCAATTCCCTTTTGCTTTTTCTAAAAGCATCTCATTTGGTCTATTAAGTATTAAAGTATTTTATGGGAATACATAAGCACTTCGTACTTAGCAATAAATACAATTTTAAAACTTCTATATCTTAGAGTTGGAGTTCCTTCTGAGGCTTTAAATTTCCTGTTTTTTTTTGTGATTAAACTTCAATAGGAAGTATTTTTCACAAAAAAATATAGCTATTTTTTTATTTGTTGCATGTTTTTTGTTTTGTTATTTTTTTGCTAAATTATAACATTAAAAATTTGTGGCAGAAAAGTTTTTAGTATCAAGCACTTGTTATTTAAAATACTGTATTGCCAAGGAATATTTAAATTAGCAAACCTAGTATTAGACTAAATTAATCTGTATAATAGTTACTTAATAGTAATTAGCCCATAGTTCTATATAAAATACAGAATTCTTTTTCTTCCATTGATATCATATATCGTGATGAGTGTTAGAAAGTACTCAATGGACATAGCTTTATGGTTACCTAGAAGGGCTGTAAAATATTATTTCCCAATTTTTTGGAAATTTGGCTCTAGAGGTCCTCTAGCTATAAAAGTAAAGGAAAAACAGTCCTTTTGCTACCAAAAATTTCTATACAGCTTCTTAAAACATTCTTCTTTAATTTAGCTTCCAAATTAAATTATAATTATTTAATAAGATAGTATTTTCTAAGGAAGTTACTTATATTCATGATATATGATGAAAGTTTGATTTCAACTTTTAATAATATTTAAGCTGATTAAGAACTACAAAGATTATTGAAAATTAACTCATATGTACTTATTCCTCATAGATGGCAAATTAGAGGTATTCAGCAGTTTGGTAGGTAATCTTTTAAATCTAAACAATTACCTTTGAAAACACAGAAACTATATATAAGCTAAACAGTGTAGTTCAACTTGGTACATAATCTTACTATTATAATGAAATCTTCTTAGTAGAGTATAAATGATGAAGTCTGAACACATTTTAGTATGGAGATAAGGGTCTACGGATTCATTTAGGGAAAAGAAACTTGAGAAACATTTACTTTTAAATCAGCGACTTTCATAAATTGGCTCATTTGCTTGGATAAAAATTATTAAAATATTTAGAGCTTAAAAAACATACTAAGGTGCAAGTTTCAGACTATGTTCTGATGTGAAATAGGGAAAAAGACGACTGTATTATTCATCAATATCCGTAGCTATCCATTACTGCAAAATTGTCTATATGCAAATAGTTTCGTTATCTGAGGTGCTAAGCCCTATAGACTATAAGATTTAGAAAAATACGTGTATAAAAATTCTTGTTCAACTCATAGTGCTGTCAAACCAAACAGTTACCAGATAAAGTTAACCAGGCGAGGAAGACTTCTGTCAAGGGAATTGCAATAAGCACAAGCAACCAGACTCTGAGCTTAACTACACCAAAACAAAGGGCAGGAGAGTTTGTTTTTTTTTTTTTTTTAAAGGGAATAGGGGAATCTTAAATCCTCCGTGTTCTCTCAATGGCCTTATCCAAAGAAAAATTAACTGACTCTTATCTTCATGACAAGAGGCAGTTTTCCAACTTGAAGCAAGGAGCCCACAAAAGTTAGGCTCTTACCCAACCACAAATCTGGGAGCACTATCTGCCTCGATGGTTACATTTCAAAGGGATGGCTCTTAGATCATTGAAAAAGACAATCCTGGATTGTGAACCTGTGTAAACTTCAAAAAATTTACATCTCAAAAAAAAATTATATCTCAAAGGGACAGAGAAAGAACTTAAAAGTTTTCTAAGTTACATGCTGTAAAAAAAAGGAGAATCAGGGCCTAAAGTAAGGAACAAGCTTAGATAAAGTTTAGTCAAGGACAATGTTAAGGTCATCTTGGTCAACACACACACACACACACACACACACATACACACGCACAAGTTCTTAGATGCTGGTATAAAAGGAATAGTGATAATAGTAAAAGCAGATGAACGTGGTAAGCTTATTATCTTATTTGGTATTTGATCTGGTAATCAATCCTACACTCTCTTCCCTATCATTATTCCAATTTTAAGATAAGAAACCAGAGCTGCCATGTTGGTGAGCATGTGGGAATGTGGGAAGAGTGGTGGCCTAGAGAGGGCAGGGAAGGCGCGTGGCCTTTCTCCATACCTTGCCCCATGTAAGTCTTCCACCTGGCTGTTCCGGAGTTACATCCTTCTAGGATCAACTAGTGTGATCGATCAATAAGCCCTATGCCCGAGATGGAGCTTGAACCAAGACTCCGAGATCAAGAGTGGCATGCTCTACCGACCGAGTCAGCCAGGTGCTCCTGGTGTTCTCAGCGGTTGAGGGCTCCAGGGGCTCGTGCTGCTGCAAGTTGCACGGGGAGGAGACTACAGTAAGAAGAAAATGAGGCCGGTGATGACAGTGGCAAATGTGGAGACTGCTGGGCTGGAGATGAGGAGGCAGCAAGTCGGTGGAGATGATCTCAAACACAGCACTTTGCTTGCATTCATCATTCTTCCGTGTTTGGGATTTAATGTGGAGTTACCTCTCACCAGCCATTGTACCCAACAGCCATCCTACTCCAGTGCGTGAGTATTGTTTGGTTGGAGGACAGCGTTCAGAGGATTTCTTGTTGGAGCAGAATGCTATCGAGGATCACATTTTTATGGCGTTTTGAAATCTCTCAAATAGAAATAAAGCTAAAGAGATGGGGGGAAAAGACATAAGTATCTTAAGGAACTTGCAGGAAAGTGTTAGAACATAACCTCAGTCTCACAGTTTGACTTCGGGGCTCAAGCTCATAAAAGCAGGTAGAGTCAAAATGCCCTTGAGTCAAGGTTGTATTAGATCTTTCTGTGCATCTCTGGGGAGTACTGGGCCCCTTTCTCAGGTGATGAAAGTCCGAGAATAACACCGATTGCTTCTACTCAGCCTGGCACTTTTGACAGCTTGGAATATTCAGTGAGAAAGAGGAGATACTAAGGCATTTCTCCCTTTCTTGTGGGGGCGGGAGTGTATTCACCCAGAGTCACAGGGAGACTTTCCCACCACTGTGTCTCTTCTTACTCCTACATGTGGGTTTAAAATACGTCTATAAAGGGAAACGTGTACTCTCCTTCCCTCTCCTCTAAAGAACATGATGCTGGAAGGTGAGCCCCGGAGCACAGGCCCGAAGTGGAAAGGGCCCTATAAGATTAACGTTGCTCAGTTCATAAGAGTAACCGGGGGACGGGTGGATGAGCACAAATAGTTTTAAAAATCAGTGCATGATTTTAAAGCCCTCCGTGCTAAGGTAAAATTTCCCTCCCTTCTCCCTACAACCCAAACCTCATCTTAATTTAACCAAATATATTCCCATTTGAAAGCAAAAGGAGTGTAGTTTTTTTGCGTTGTAAGTCAGATGATGAAGGGAGTTAGGGGTTGGAGGAGGCACACGGAAACAAGAGTAGGGAGCTGGCCCCCTAATTCATCTAATGGACTTCCCTTAGGTCTAATCCACACCACAAGGACACGACGCCTCCCACCCTGACTCTCAGGGCTTTATTCCAACTGATTCTAGCTAGATTCAGCCAACTGAAGAGTTGTTCAAAGGTGAGAT
Source organism: Canis lupus baileyi (assembly GCF_048164855.1). Lineage (NCBI taxonomy): Eukaryota > Metazoa > Chordata > Mammalia > Carnivora > Canidae > Canis > Canis lupus. The sequence continues at coordinate 64,282,384 of NC_132850.1, read as the reverse complement.
AATGGAGAATTCATTTTTCACAATTCTGGAGATTAGATACCCAAATTCAGGGGGAGATGAGAGCTCCCTTCCTGGTTCATACCCGGAATGTGTCCTCACATGGTGGAAGGGACTAGGGACCTTTTCCTCTCTCTCTACTATTCTCCATCCTACTATCGATGAAGTCGCATATCAAGTCATCGGTGTCGGTGGAGTCAACCCGTGTTCGGATCTTATTTTTATCCTCTTAGTTTAATGACAAATTTTGGATCATTTGATGGGATTAGCAGCTGCATAAGGACATTCAGTCTGTGGAGATCACATACTTAAATACTACAAAATAGACTGTGAAGATAAGAATTATGAGTTTATAGTCCATTTATAAATCAGGAGCTCAGAATGACCAAATTAAACCCAGAAAACAGATAAAAGTATCTCTAATCCAAAGAGTCTGCAGAACCAGGTAATGGACACATTAGCTAAATTACCTGAAATTTCCTCATTTTTATATTTGTTTCTGGATTATTTTGGTACATTAGAGTCCCAAGAAAGTACTGTATTGCTGTAAGTACAACTGTTTCCTCTAAGTGGCACATGTCACTTTTATCTCTAACAGCTCAGCTCTGAACCACTAACATTCCTGAGTCACATGAAACTGTTGCATGAAAAATTCTATGGCCTTTATGACATTATTAGCATCTCTGGAAATCGGTGAACCAGAGGGTATGGGCATGTCATGACTCTAAGAGCGTCTTATAAAATGTGAAATGGAGTGGCATGAGCATATGAGCATAGAGGAGAGCAGCCCATAACTTCCCTTGGGTAGCTGATTTTTCAGAACTCAAGTCAAAGTCTGATTTTTAATCTTTTGCAAAAAAAAATATATTAAATGTTTTCTTTTTCGATGAAGGAAAATTGGCAGGTCAAAATAACGTCTGAAATAACAAAAGCTATCATAAATAAATAAAAATTAAAAAAATTTTAAAACTATCATAAATAAATAAAAATTTAAAAAAAAAATTAAAACTATCATAAATAAATAAAAAATCAAAAAAAATTTTTTTAAAAAATTGGGATCCCTGGGTGGCGCAGTGGTTTGGCGCCTGCCTTTGGCCCAGGGCGCGATCCTGGAGACCCGGGATCGAATCCCACATCTGGCTCCCGGTGCATGGAGCCTGCTTCTCCCTCTGCCTATGTCTCTGCCTCTCTCTCTCTCTCTGTGACTATCATAAATAAATAAAAATTTAAAAAAAAATTTTGAAATAACAAAAGCTTCTGCATGTTTCAAGTAGGACACAGTAGGCCTTTTTTTTTTTTTTTTTTAACAGCCATATGTTAAGGTTGTGGTGGACAAACTCTAAGGCGACCACCGGCAACTCTTTCCTGCTGGTGTTCACACCTTTGTACATGCGGTCCCTTGAGTGAGGGCAGGACCTGTCATCTGTTCCTGACCAATAGACTATTGCCAAGGTGACAGGATGTCTGTCCTTCCTGTGACTAAACCACGTTATGTGGGGCTCCATGCTGGAGGACGGGAGCTAGACACTCTCCTGGCCCGTGGGATGAAGCAAGCAGCGTCTAGGACCTGCAAGCATCATCCTCTCGGACCTGAGGACGGCAACCCACAAAAAGCAGGGGCCCTGGGTGGGATTGCAGGCTGTGAACTCTACCAACTTACATGAACTTGGAAGTTGATTCTGACCCAGCCGAGCCTCACGATGAGGGTACAGGCTGGCTAACACCTTCTCTGAGCTTCTACCCAAAATCCTGATCCACAAAACCTGAGAGCATAAGTGCGGGTTACATTCAGCTGTTAAGCTTGCGGTGATGTGTCATGTGGTGAGAAGTGCCTAATACAGAGCTGTAACTGCGATACAGTAAAATTAACACGAAGAACCTCCTCGTAGAGGGCCGGACGCGTGCATATACCTGGAAACAGTCACAGTGCATCACCCCGAAAGCTGCACTGAGCCTTTGTGATCTCTCCCTGCTTTCCGCGTCTGCAGCGTCCTCACCTCTTCATTGACTCACCGTTAACATAAAATAAAAATTGATTTTTCATGGTTCTAATATGAATGGAATCACTTACTTTTTGTGTGTGTAGTTTCTTTCACGTAGCACAATTATTTTGAGAGTGATCCATCTTGTTATATGCATCAATGGTTCATTTCACCTCATTGCTCAATAATATTTCATTATGTGATTATATCAAAGTTTATGATGCATCTTTTGATGGATATTAGTTGACAGACTAGGTTGCTGCCACTTTTGACTATTATAATTAAAGCTTCTATGAATATTTATATGAAAAAAAAATGCTTTCATTTCTCTGGGGCTTGCCTTATAGATTGGCTGGCTCATACGGTAAGTGGAAGTTCTAATTTTCTTTTTTTAAGAAACTTCCAAACTACTCTTCAGAGTGACTGTGATATCTGGTCGTATTTTTTATTTTTTATTTAGTACACAATGTATTATTATCAACTACAGGCAGAAATCTGTTGTACAGCACAGCTCCGGCACTTCACTATGTTGTGAAAATAACGTCATGCTGATTAAACAGCTTCCCAATCCTTCTTTTACTCCCTGATAATCACCATTTTATTGTCTACTTCTATACCGTGGACCATTGTAGATGCTTCATATAACAATAGTCACACAAATGAGTTTTGCCGTGATCGATTGATTTCACTCAGTACATGTCTTCTACGTCCATCCCGGAGAACACGGCTGCAAACGGTAGTCTTTCCTTCTTTTTTAAGGCGGAATTATATTCCGTTGGGTGTACACGAAACATTTTCTTTTTCCATTCACCCATCAGTGGACATTTGCGTTGTTTCCGTATGTTGGCTGTTGTGAATAATGCTGCGATGAGCACAAGAGTGCAGTTATCTCTTCAAGATGTGGATTTCAATTCTTCTGGATATATGCCCAGAAGTGGGATTGTTGGATCACATGGTAGTTCGAGGTTTTAATTTTTTTGAATAAACTCCATACTCTTTTCCACAGCAGCAACACCATTTTACATTCCAATCAGCAGTGCACAGTGTTTGGATTTCTCTACATGCTGGCCAACACTGTTTTTTTTTTTGTTGTTGTTGTTGTTGTTTTTTGTTTTTTGTTTTGTTTTTGCCAACACGGTTTTTTAAATAACTATCCTAACTGGTGTGAGGCTGATAGTCCATTTGGTTTTGACTTGGATTTCCTGACGATTAATTATGCTGAGCATCTTTTCATGCACCTGTTGGCCATCTGGGTGTCTTTTGTAAAGGGCTATACCATTTTATATTCTCATCAGTGGTGAATAAAAAGTTTCAGCTCCTCCACATCCTTGCGGATACATGGCATGGTCAGAATTTTTAGTTATAGTTTTTCTACTACCTGCATAGTGGGATCTCACTGTAGCTTAAGTTTACATCTGTCTAATGAGGAGTGTGATAGTGAACGTGTGTTCACATGAGTTCTGGCTATTTGTGTTGTTTTTTGATGTCAAGATCTTGGCCCACTTTTTAACTGGGTTGTTGAATTATCGTTATCAAGAGTGCTTTATATATTCTGGATGTAAGTTCTTTATCAGTTTAATGATTTAAGATTTTTTTCCGGTTTATGCCTCACATTCCTAAAGAGTAAAAATTCTTAATTTTGATGTATCCTAGTTTATCAACTTTCCTTTATGGATTGTGCTTTGGTACTATATCTAAGAATTATTTGCCTAACCCAAGGTCACAAAGATTTTCTCCTATGTTTTATCGTAGAAGTTTTGTAATTTTATGTTTTATACATTCAGGCCTGCTACACATTTTGGGTTACTTTTTTGGATATAGTGTAAGGAATGGGTAAAAGTATTTTTTTCCCTTTGGAAAATTTGTGTCCAATTTTTCTAGCAACTCTTTTGAAATGGTTATTCTTTTCTATATAATTGCCTTTGAATGAAACAAAAAAATCAATTGATTAATCATAAGTGTGGCTATTTCTGAACTCTCCATTCTGTCCTATTGATCTTTTTGTGTATGTTTACATCAATACCACATTGTACTGATTACTAAGGCTTTGTAATAGATCCGCAAATCAGATGGTGATTGTCAATTTCTACAAAGGGAAAAAAAAAGACTTCTTGTTCTTTTATTACATTCAGTGTAAGCAATAGGAAAGATGTGATATATTAACAATATTGAGTCCACTAATCCATGAACACAGCATTAGTCTCGATTATGTCGGCCTTCTTTCAGTTCTCCCAACAATGTTTTACAGTTTTTGATGTACCCGTCTTACACATATTTTTCCCTATTTCTAAATATTGCTATTGTGGATGATACTTTTTTTTTTTAAGATTATACTAAATTCAATACCAGTGAATAGGGACCACCCAGGGATTTATTTTTGGCCAAATATTTTGCTGGGTTGCTACTTCTGTTAAGTCTTCAGCTCTATTCAACAAGAGTGGGAGCCTGCCAGGTAATAAAATTTCTTGTATCAAAATAAGAAGGTAGACATAGCAACGATATGTATCATCACATTCACCTAAATATTAAGCCTTCTTAAAGATTATTTTATGGTTGTTTATGTATACTTTGAAAGTATGTGTATTCTGTTATAATTGATGTATAAAAGAGAAAACTGAATATCCAATTGTTCCATAGAGAGGCTCAAGTCCTCTGTTCCTTTACTGGTTTTCCATCCATTGATTCAATTAATAAATTAAAGATGTTGTTAAAAGCTTCAAAAATAATTGTGGATTCGTCAATTTATTATTTTTGTTCTATCAATTTTGGCTTCATTTGTTTTGCAGCTTGTTATCATGTATTCATTTATAATTCATATGACTTTTTGCAGACTTCTTTATCACTAGAAAATGCCCCGCTTTATTTTTGTTAATATTTGATAATTTTAAGGCTATTTTGACTGATATTACTATAACCTTTCTATCTTTCTTAGAATTAGTGTATATATGGTTTGACGTTTCTGTCCTTTTACTTTCAGCCTATCTATAAGTGTCTTGAAATTTAAATATGTTTCTTCTATAGAGCATGTAGGTGGGTCAAGCTTTGATATCCTGATAGTCTTTTCAAATTAGTACATTTGAAAATATTTAATGTATTAGTGATACATTTGAACTCAAATCTACTATCTTACTATAGCAGTGTTATATGTCTGCTTCATTTAGTGAAGATGATCATATTTTCCAAACCTCTAAGAAACAATATCTTTTAGAATCTGGACCATGATGCTAAACCCTTTGTCATAGCAAAGTGTTTTAATAAAAAGATTCATTATCCATATGATCACCATAATAAATGCAGAAAAAGCATTTGACAAAATATAACATATTTTGGTTAAAAAAAAACCCTCAAAAATTGTATATACAAAAATATATCCCAATATATTAAATGTTGTATATGAAAACCCACAGCTAACACCATTCTCATCAGTGGAAGGTTGCAAGCTTGTCCTCTAAGACCAGAAGAATGCAAGGGCGCCCACTTTCACTAGTCTTATTAACATAATCTTAGAAGTGGTACCTAGAGCAATTAGGTAAGGCAAAGAAAGAAGAGCATTCACATTGGAAATAAAGAAATAAAATTGTCATTAATTCACTAAAGTTGGAGGATACAAAATCAGCATACAGAAATTAGTGGCATTTCTATATACTAACAACAAAATGTCTGAAAGAGAAGAAAACTTCCTATTCACAATAGCAACAGAAACAAAATACTTGGAACGAATTTAATCAAGAGGCTGTAAGATTTGTACAATGAAAAATACACAACTTTGATCAAGGGAATCAAAGAGGACAAATGGAAAGATAGTCTGGGTTCATGGACTGGAAAAATTAACATTGTTAAAAAGTCCATATTATCCCAAACCATCTATAGACTCAATGTCATTCCTGTCAAAATCTCAATATTGTTTTTATAGAAATAGAAATGACAGTACTAAAATTTATGTAAGACCGTAAAGATCCCCCATAACCAAAGTAATACTGAGAAAGAACAAACTCGGAAGCATCACATTCCCTGATTTCAAACTATATTACAAAGCTATAGTAATTAAAACAATACAGCACTGGCATAAAAATAGACATATGGAACAATTAAACAGAACACAGAGTCAAATATAAACCTCTGCATATCAAATAATATTTAACAAGGGAGCCGAGAACCCACAATCAGGAAAAAATGCTGTTGGCTATCCTTGGTAACCAAGAAAAATAAATTGGACATCTATCATACACCGTTCATTAACTCAAAGTAGATTAAAGACAGAAACATAAGACCTGAAAACATAAAACTCCTGAAAGGAAACCTAGGGGAGAAACTCCTTGACATTGGTCTTGATAATTTTTTAGATAGAACAACAAAAGTACAAGCAACAAAGCAAAAATCAAAAGGTAGGACCAAATAAAACTAAAAAGCTTCTGCACAGCAAAGGAACAATCAATCAACAAAATGAAATGGGAGAAGATATTTGCAAACCACCTATCAAATAAGGGGTCAATATCCAAAGTATATAAAGAACTTATACAACTCAACAACAACAAAAATCTGGTTAAAAAATGGTCAAAAAAAAAAAAAAAAAAAGGATGGCTCAGTGGTGTAGCATCTGCCTTCTGCCTAGGGCATGATCCCGTGTCCTGGGATCGAGTCCCACATCAGGCTTCTGCATGGCGCCTGCTTCTCCCTCTGTATGTGTCTCTGCCTCTCTCTTGTCTCTGTGTCTTTCATGAATAAATAAATCTAAAAAAATGGTCAGAGAAACTAAATACACATTTTTCCAAAGAAAATATCTAAATGGCCAATAGTTACATTAAAGATGTTTAATATCAGTAATTATCAGGAAAAGACAAATCAAAACTGCAGTGAGATATAACATCTCACATCCATTAGAATGTTTATCATCAAGAAGATAAGAAATAAGTCTTAGCAAGATATGAGAAAAAAAGGGAACCCTCATACACTATTGGTGGGATATAAATAGGTATAGTCACCATGGAATACAGTATGGAGGTTCTTTAAAAAACTAAAAATACAGGGACACCTGGGTGGCTCAGTGGTGGAGCATCTGCCTTCGGCTCAGGTCATGACCCCAGTGTCCCGAGATCGAGTCCCACACTGGGCTCCCGGCATGGAGCCTGCTTCTCTCCCTCTCTCTCTCTCTCTCTCTCTCTTCCTCTGTCTTTCATGAATAAATAAATAGAATATTTTTAAAAAGAGATTTAAAAAATTAAAAATACAACTACCATATGATCCAGCAATCCCAAATTTGGGTATATATCCAAAGGAAATGAAAGCAGGATATCAAAGAGATACCTTCATTTCTGTGTTCACTGCAGCATTATGTAAAATAGCCAAGCTATGGAAACAACTTAAATGCCCATTAATGGGTGAATGAAAAAATAAGATAGACATGCACAATAAAAAAATTATTCGGCCATGAGAAAGAAAGAAACCCTTCCATTTGCAACATGGATGGATGTTACAGGCGTAGGCTAAGTGAAATATGTCAAAGACCAATACTATATGCTTCCCTTTATACCTGGACTCAAAAAAAAACAAACTTGTACGAAGTAAAATGGTGGTGATTAGGGACTGAGGATAGAGGAGTAAAGATAGATGATCTTTAAAGGTACAAACATGCTGGGCACCTGGGGGCTCAGCGGTTGAGCGTCTGCCTTCGGCCCAGGGCGTGACCCCGGGGTCCCAGGATCGAGTCCCACGTTGGGCTCCCTGCATGGAGCCTGCTTCTCCCTCTGCCTGGGCCTCTGCCTCTCTTTCTGTGTCCCTCATGAATCAATAAATAAAATCTTTAAAGGTGCAAACATGCAACTGGTAGATAATTACTGAAGATCCAAAGCACAGATAGTAATTACACTCCACATACCATATTAGAAACTTCAGTGTTGCTGAGACACTGGACTTTAATAGTGCTCGTCACAAAGAGGAAATGCTAACAATGGAGGTGTAGAGGTGTTTGCTAATGCCCTGGTGATAATCCTGTTGCAAAATATATCAAATCACATTTTATACCATAAACTTCCACAGTGCTTATGCCGATTATAGCTCAAATTAAAAAAAAAAATATATATATATATATATTTGCACCACAGCAGGCACTGCACAGACCGGACTTCCCTTTCCTGCGTGGGTGCCTTGCTCTATTCTCTCCACAACCGTGTCTAAGCCCGATGTGGCTAAGGTGGAGAAATTTGATGAGTTGAAATTGAAGAAGAATGAAGTGCAAGAGAAAAATCCGTTGCCTTCAAGAGAGATGACTGAACAGGACAAGCAATCCGGTAAACCATAATGCTGTGTGCACCGCAGAGAAGCACTACCCATTCCACAGGCATCTCTCTTATTTTACTTCTTTTCGCTATTTAATTTTGCAAGATTCAAAGAGGTTGTTGGATCAAGTTTAAATGACTGCACCATCCCTTTTCATTATCAAAGAAGCAAGAACTGCTGGCAACGAAGGCCACACCTGCCTCTCCCACCTGCCTGCTTGGCTGGCGGGAAAGGAAAAATAACTTGCATGTCGGTGAAGGAAGAAGCTGGGTGAAATCTAGACTAAAAACCAAGCTGGCCCAATGTGCTTTGCAGGCTGTAAAATGCCGTTTAAATTAGAGGGCCTTTTTTTTTTTTTTTTTTGGTTCAAAAGATTCTAATTATTGGAATGCACGACTTTTTAATATGCAAATAAAAAGTTTTAAAACCAGAAAAAAAATTTACTTATCCAACTTATGTCTTGCTCCTATGATCCACTACCTCCTTGATCCAAAACACTGAATATTTAAAAAAGTTTCTGGAGGGATCCCTGGGTGGCGCAGCGGTTTGGCGCCTGCCTTTGGCCCAGGGCGCGATCCTGGAGACCCGGGATCGAATCCCACGTCAGGCTCCCGGTGCATGGAGCCTGCTTCTCCCTCTGCCTGTGTCTCTGCCTCTCTCTCTCTCTCTCTCTCTCTGTGTGACTATCATAAATAAATAAAATTTAAAAAAAATGTTTCTGGAGCTTTCCTACTTTTACAATGAAGTCTTGGGACCTCATTCTCAGCTTTTCTACTCTTCAGCTTTAGAAGATACAAGTCTTTGTAAATACCGGCAAAAAGATCTTCTCTTTCAAATTTGCCTTAAGTTAGCGGTTAATCAACTCTGGTCTTTCATTGTATTTTATTCTCTGATTGCATCTAGTCATTCTCAGCAGAAGCCATCCAATTACAGGTCTTTACAATTCCGATTTCTCGATAACTTCCTAAGTCCTTGAGATATGGCACGTAGCAGTGTATTTCCATCCTATTTTACCAATAACGACCATTTTAACGGTTGCAGGAGCTACCCAAACTCTGCCTACCACCAAGGATGGGGGGCCTCATCACCAGATGGCTCCAGGCACCACTTCCACAATTCTGTTAGAGTCGGTTCCTATGGACCATTCTTCGCGGGCGCCTACCCTGTTAGAGTGGCTCCCCCAGGGCAGTAGAGTCTGAGGCAGACAACTATTTTCCAGAAGTGCTTCGGGGAGTGTGCATCGGAGCAGCACCTGTGAGGGCCTGGAGGAGGGATTACAGAAGGGAGAGGCGAGGCAACTACAGTTCAGTTGCAGCAGGGACTCCTGGTTCTATGAGGAGCCCTGGAGCTAGGATGACCGTTCGGACTTGTCCTACATGGAGGCTAAAGGCTGAATCTTTTGGTCTCCACGCTGACAGCCACTGGACCCAACTGCCCCTAAGAAGGGACATAACCCTTCTTGGGTAAGCATTTCCTCCACGGAGGGAAGTGCCCGGGGAGACTCGGCTGTGAGTGATCAGCAGGCAATAGTCCCAGCAGTGGAGGCCACGGTGGCCCCAGGCCTGGAGGTGAGGACAGGGGATGGCGTCGCAGCCTCCACCTCACTTCCACAACGGGCCAGAGGGTAAAGGGGGAAGGAAGACTCACACCACCGTCACCCAGAACAGCAGAACAGTCTCACTGTGAACACTAATAAGATGAAAAGGCCGTGTTCAGTGTTTCCTTGACATGGAGGATCAAATTGCGAAAGTGAGACCAGGGCTCGGACAAGGACTTAGGGAAGGCATCACACTTCTACTAAGGTTAGAGTTTTGCTAGGATAGAATGAATGGAAGAGAAACAGGCAAGGGAGTCCAAGGTAATTGTGGAGGAATGATAAGCGTGGGACCAGCAAGTGTTTGCTGGGGCGCGACTTTTATGAACACTTTCTGTCTTGTAACTTTGAATTCACTTTCTCCCAACTCCCCACTCATTTCCATTCCGTGTCACCAGTAAATCAAGATCGAATGAAGACACAGTTTTTCAGTTGATACCAATTTCTTTAGACAAATATGAACATAAGTAAACACAATTATATTTCAATTGTCCCTGCCCCAAGTTCAGTCGGAGGCTTCCAATCACAAATGACATTTGTAGGAAGAACTTATATTGGAATATTCAAAGCTTAAAGAGAATACGTGAAAACTGAAGCTTTTTTAAGATTCTTTGTGAAGAACATTGATAAAAAAATATTTCCTCATATGAAAATATATATCGTCTTCTATAAATAACACTTCATTTTTAATTAGATAACTTGGTGCTGATTATACTGAGTGCACATTATCCATTTTTTATGTTACGACATGGTACCTGCTACAGTGTAGACTGCGTTTGCAGTGTTTTATGCAGTATTTAGGATTGCAGTACGTTATCCTCAGGTCGATTTCTACATTATCCAGCCATTAAATGGAAACGTTATGGAATTCGGTGAACTATTGCTTGATATCCAGAATGAGTTATTTCACGTTGATAATATTTTAACTCAAGGGTCTCCTACAGCAATTTGAACAGTAAAGAATTGATTATAACTTTCTGAGCTGCTTTTTTGTTGTTCCCCACCCCACCCCCCACCCCAAATACTGTCATTGCTGATCTCTTTACTCATAGTTAGAGAAAACTCTTTGGGTCTTTTTTTAGCTTGTGACTTGAAGTGTCAGTTATAAGTAAGACAAAGTTTGTTTTCATGAAACATTTACCATTTAGTGCCTGTAGAACCATCATACAAGAATCGGATTAATTTTTCATAAGAAACTGAAGCAGGTCTGCTTGTTCATTAAAGATTTGAGGCTTTTAGGAAACCATGATCCATGACATTTTTTTTTAACTTGGGAGGCAATGGGAATTATATGTAAATGTGTATATTTTTTTATCGAATTGCATATGTATGTAAAATTTCTATGCATGTTCTAGTTCTTACAAGTTAAGGCAGAGGGCTAGTAATCAGTTTTAGTGGAAGAATATTATTTAGCATCTGGTTTTTTATCTCTTTTTATTCTTTCTGAAACTTTGAACCTTCTGAACTGATTATAGTTGACCCTTGAACAATACAAGGGTTTTGAGCTCCAATGCCCCATAGAGTTGAAAATCCATGTATAACTTTTGACTCCCCAAAAACTTTACCAATAGCTTCTGTTGACCAATAACAAACTACTAATTAACACATATTTTGTATATTACATATTGCATTCTTACAATAATAAGCTAGAGAAAAGAAAGTGTTAAGTAAATCATAAAGGAGAGAAAATATCTTAATAGCACTGTAAAAAAAATGTACATGTGAATGAATCCATTCAGTTCATACCTAAGTTGTTCAAGGATCAACTGCATAGGTCACGAGGCATGAGTCCACAGGTCAATATTAGTATAAGACCCTTAGAAGCAATTTGAGCTCTCATATCACACCCAGACTATACGATTTCTTTTTTTTTTTTTTTTTTTTTAATTTTTTTTTATTTATTTATGATAGTCACACAGGGAGAGAGAGAGAGAGGCAGAGACATAGGCAGAGGGAGAAGCAGGCTCCATGCACCGGGAGCCTGACGTGGGATTCGATCCCGGGTCTCCAGGATCACGCCCTGGGCCAAAGGCAGGCGCCAAACCGCTGCGCCACCCAGGGATCCCTATACGATTTCTATAATGGAAATACTTTGTCACTAAAGATAGGGCGATTTTTAATTTATCAAAATCCCTAAGTATGTTAATTAACAGGAAAATTAGGCCAATATGAGGTCAGCTTTGTTCATTCTATGCCTGCAATATATTTGTAGTTAGGTACTAATCAAAGCTGAAAGTTCATCCATTAGTTTCTGTGTTTCTCTATGTGCTTCCGAATGTCTTGCAAAGTTGCTTCCTTTTATTTTTCCTACGAACCTCATTTCCCTGAATAAAAGCTATAGGAAAAAAAAACCCTCAAATAAGCCTTTGATCAAAATATACAGCTATTAGAGAAACTGATTACTCCTAAGGGCAAAGAATCCCACTTTTCCAGTCATAAATGGACAAAAAACATCCACACCCGCTTCTCTGATCTAATGCTTTGAATTTTTAATGATTTCAGCTAAATAAGAAAAGTTCTCAAAGGTAGCAAACATAGTAACATGAGGGAGGGTCTCTTTAGTCAGATGTGGAGACAAAACACCTGTGAAAGATGTTTTTCTTTTATACTATGGAGAATATGACCTTTAAAATGTCTACAAATCGCATCTTTAACTACATGCTGAGAAATAGAGGGTAGTGTTTACGTTCTAAGTGCTCCTATTCATGTAAGTGGCAAAAAGTGGGGGAAGTCCAGGGTTACCATGACTGGTTACTAAAGTTAAGAATAGTGATTACTTAAAAAAAAAAAAGTGATTACTTTAACCATCTCTTTAACATGGTCTTAAATCTATGTATTGCACACAGTTCTGTCTGGAGAATGATCCATCCATGGGAGAAGTAAAGCAAAGGATGATTAAGAACCAAAGACTAATGGAAAGGACTTAAAATGGCCAACTTAAGGAATATTGGAAAACTAGAAAAAAATATTCAAATAAAGTGTTTGAATAGTACCATTTAGGAATAAATATGACTAGGAGATACTTTAACACATAAAACCCAAAATAAATACATTTTGAAAGCAAAACATCTTATTGTATTTAAAATTACAATTGATACCTTAGGGGAACTGCACCTGACTTTCAAATACTTGACTTTCATATAACCTATACTTTCATATATTAAACTCTGATGCCTAAAATCTCCACATTTATATAAAGTATTATTTTTCTTTTTTAAAATTTTTTAATTTTTAATTTTTTATTTTTTAAATTATTATTTTTCATACATTATTTGACCAAATATTTGCAATCTTGCCTGCCAACCTCTGATGTTGGAGAAAAGGTTCAGGTCTCGTTCAAATCGCAAGATGGCATCTGTCAAGTTCCAGTGTGCCCAAAGTCGGTGCCTAGAGTTAAGCACCTCTGCATCCTCTACTTGCTGTTGCTGTGTGAACCATAATTTTCTATCTGGGTTTTAATTAGTTTTGAATCTTCCATAAATGATAATCCTCATAAAATACATCTAAGGGTGATTCTTCAGATAGTCAGCTTTCCATTTTTATAAATGCAAGTCAGAAAACACCTCTAAGAAAACAAACCCAAGCTAACTTGAGTCATCACATTATTTATCTTAGTAAAGGCATTTGAGAGAATGTATTTATTTATAAACTTCATTAAAAGATTTTCAATATAAGGCCAGTCACAATTATTTCCTGTACCATGACCTGCTTTTCCTGATTCCCATGGCCTATTATTCATCTGAGAAGTTACATAATAATATCTGTAGACTGTCCAGAATGCCTGTATTGACACTAATAAATGGTATATGATATTTTCAAAAATCTGCTTGAAGCAAAAATAAAAAGAGTGTTTGGCAACTGGCTTCAAATAACAATATCCTTTTTTGGGGGAACACATTAATTTTAAAGAATTCCTAAGGTTAACACCCCCAGCCCAGTGTTTCAGAAAGGAAATGGAATTTTATAAAATAGTTATTTATTATTATGTTACCCTAATTAGAATGGCTCTGACCCCTAAGGACTTCCATTCTTTTCTTCCAGTGTTAAATTCATTTCTTTCCCCCTCTGTCTCTTCTGCCCGTAGGTTCACTTTCAATACAGAATTGGTATTCTCCAAATCCTTTATAAAATATTGATATGTTACTGAACAGCACAAATTCTCAGTAACTTGGTAAATTTAATCTGCAATGCTGGATGCCAGAGGAACAAATAACGGGAAGAGTTAATCAAATGTGCCTCTAGCTGTTTTCGGGAAGATGTATGTGCTATTTGTATCGGTAAGAGTTGAGGAAAAACACAACCAAGTGATGGCAGAGAGAAAAAAATGGGGACAGACGTTTCTATATTATGGCTTCTTTCTAAATTACCCTAAACAACACAAGTGGTTGAGCCACTTGGTTTGAATCCTGGCCTTCCTAGCATGTGATTTGGGACAATTTACCTAAACATGCTATGCCTCAGCTACCATGTCTATGAAATGGAGGTGAAATTAACAGGCTGTTCTAATAGTTAAATGAGTGGATGTTATTATAACCACTTAGGACAGTGTCTGACACTCACCAACCTGCCAATATTCCACCCTTTTCCAGGCGGTAAAGAGGATAGAGAAGTGGGACGGTTGTCAGCAACATTGCAAGAGTTCTCTCCCTTCTTCAAGGGGGAGGCCATAGAGGTACTTTCCCCTTCAAGTCAACTGAGTGAGGTTTTCCAAGGAAATCCTTCCTCTAGGGAGATAAAGTGGCATCTCGTTCTCCTGATGGGTGTTGCTGATATGAGAAACTTATAGACCTACCCTAATGCCACCATAAGAATGCAGTGTAGTGAGTTCCTAGGAGAACACTCTGAGAGCCGAAGAGAATGTTGGGTGTGTTAGTAAAGAGGAGTGGCATGCTTAACAGGGGACCTCTGAGCGTGCGGGCACAAGTAAACACAACCGGAAGCAGCCTTCTAGTCTAGGGATCTCTGAGGCAGTGGCGTGTCTTCAGTGGTGCCCATTAATCCTCTTTTTAAGAAAATCCACTTAATTCCTGTTTTTCCCTGCCTCAGGCCAGATGCAAAGAGGACTTGCCACTTTTGTGTCCCGCAGTGAGTGGTGAGTGGTGGTGGGCAGAAGTGACTTGTCTACACAGGCAACTATAAAGCCTGGAAATTATTATACCTATCTTAGAGAAGAGGTGCGGTACATGCAGCAGATGAGGACAAAGGGACACGCGAGCTAACTCTCTGGGAAGAGGAGTTCTTGGGATAGAAAGAGCAAAGGCAAAATTCAACATTTATCCAAGGAACATAAGCACATTGACTCAGAAACTACAGTATAATCAGTGCCACCAATATTACACAGATACTGAGTGAACCAGAGGAAGGCCCTGGATGCCTTCTTACCATGGGTTTTCAACTCCGCAGAAAGGAAACATCGCTCATCTGGTATCTCTACCCTCAAATTCAAAGGCACTTATGTCTAAGAAACCGATGAGAAGCCAGGACCTTGGAGTCTGACCACTTTCACTTTCCTCTACTCCAAAGAGTGGTGGACACTTCAGTAACCATCTCTTGGAAAGAGGTAAGATTGATTTTTAACAGGCCAATGTTTGAAATAATAAGTCTGAGAATTAAATCCTGAAATTATAGTCTTCTAGTAAACCAAAGTGACAAGATAATTACAGAACCAGAAGAACAGAAAAGTGTTGTTGAAGATCCAGGCATCCAGTAGGTGAAAGAAAGGAAGAGTTAGTAGAAGAAGTAAAACCATAAGGCAGCTAAGACTGGTTACACATATAATAGATTCTTAACAAATGGATTCTATCTAAACGCTCAGAAATGCTGGTCTCTACAAAAGGATTATGGTCACATGGCCCTGGCCTTTGGGTGAATACATATTAGGATTTTTTGGAAAGAAAATTAACAAATAGTCAAGTCACAGTGTGTACAAAATTCCAGAGCTCTCATTATCCTATGGATGAGACTAAGACGTGCTGAGGGTTTACACAGCAGTCAACATGCCAGGAGCAAATCCCCAATGTTCCCATATTTATAGGGAAGCTGGAAGACCACCTATGCCTCTCTCTACAGTGGCAGCACTCTGGCTGCCCGGGGAGGTGGCTTTATTAAAAAGAAGAGACTCTGGAGCTCAGGGCTGTCATCAGGCAATTCTATCAGGAGTTAACTCAAAGCTCCTGCGCCAGATCCCTGCCAAACTCTCCAAAGAGCAGGGGAACCGAGAGCCCCCAGGCCATCAGATCTGTCATAGTCTTTGCCTTCAGGTACTTATATTGTGTTGCTATGCTCTGTCTGTTTTTTTCTGATCTGCTGTTCTACTAATCCTGCCGAAAAGAGCAATGAGGTTAGTTGACACGAATTGCCCTTAGGTTGCTCATGCTAGGTCTTTATGATTAGACCTCCCTCTCCTAGGTGCTCACAAATCACCTACTTAATAATTGGATTTAGAATCATCTGGGGGAATTGATGTCAAGGTCATAGACATGCAGTTTACATAATGTACCCGCTTTCCCTTCCAGAGGCTCGGAGCAGCCAACTCCCAGGCCCTCTCCTGCTTGCCACAGCCCACAGCCCGTGCAGGGTCCCTGCCAGTGATCTCTCCGGTGAAACGTCTCAGTGCTCCCATCAGTCCTGGTCTGATCCTGGAGAAATGAGCGGATTTAAAGTGCCTAGGGGGTTTCCTCATAAACTCCTCCTCACCCATCTGACATTCAAATTTATTTCCCCAATGTTCATTCAAACTTTTTTTTTTTTTTAATTTTTATTTACTTATGATAGGCACACAATGAGAGAGAGAGGCAGAGACACAGGCAGAGGGAGAAGCAGGCTCCATGCACCGGGAGCCCGACGTGGGATTCGATCCCGGGTCTCCAGGATCGCGCCCTGGGCCAAAGGCAGGCGCCAAACCGCTGCGCCACCCAGGGATCCCTTTTTTTTTTTTTTTTGGTCAGAAATTCATTCTGTAAAAAGAAAATGGAATTAAAAATCAATGCACTGGTTCCTTTTGTTGCATGAGAGCAATTGAACATCTTACATAATCTGTCAATACATTGAGTCTTGATGCTACTCAATTATGACAATTTACACTCTGCTTCTGCATGAAACATCGCTAATAAACGTCCCCTTATTACTTAGCTCTGAGAGCTCTAACTCGTCCATTAGGGCCCTGCTGAGTGAGGCATCTGACATTTTTTTTTAAGACAAAAAACAAAGAATATGTATAAATGTCAAGCCAAATTTCTAAAATCCAGTTTCAAGAACTGGAAACCAGTCTTAGACATATTTATGGTAAGACAAATAATATATCAGAATCAATCTTTTTTTTTTGTTTGAATTTGTTTCACTTTATTTCTCACTTCTCTGAGTACCTTACATTTTAACATCCAAGAGCCTGCCTTTAATAAAGATCGCTATTTTAATTTTATTGAGTGAACTAGTATATTTCATCAATAAGCAAAGCAAGGCCCAATCTTGGGGAAAATTAAATAAAAATCTTATCAAAACTCTTAATCATTGTTTGTAACTCTCATTCTTAGATTTTCTTTGCTGTATACCATGGATTTTTTTAAACTCATTCTTATGCTTCATGGATTTTTTTTCTTTTCTTTTTTTTGGATTTTTTTTTTCTTGGTACAATTTCCTATAACATTCAAAATGTACCATATGGTTTAGTAAATAGAATGGTTCATTTTTTTATTTGTTTGGTTTTTGTTTTACCATATCTAGTGCGGAGTGATAATAGGAGACTGACTTCCATTCATGAAAGCTCCAGGTATCAAGATATTTCCTAATACCAACTTAATAGAGTGACTGACAACGATAGTGAAAATGACCGCTCTTTCCTGCCCATATTCCTTCCCACTCTCACCCCTAGGAGTAAGTAGTAGTTGTAGGGCAACCATTTTTCTTGAAGTTACATACTTAGACTAACAGGTTTTAAAATGTTATGGATTTTAAAAGAATAGCAGTTTTTTTTTTTAAGAATAGCAGTTTTATAATTTTTCTAAAGTTTTTATAATTAATAAACCTGCTGCTGATAATTATTATTAGTAGCAGCAGTAGTAGCACAGAGGAAGAGTTTGGCTTTCCATATATGTTTTTATGGGTTAGAAAATATAATGTAAATTTGGAAACAAAAAAATAACTAACACTGTACATAACAGATCTTAAGCTTTTCAATCGTTCTGAACTACCTTCAACAAATACTTTAAAAGTTAAGCAAATAGGACAGATTAAGCTCATGTATTAATTATAACTTAAATGCTTATAATCATCTACAAAGTTAAACTGTTATCATGTGAAAATACATATGGAAATATGAAAATAACAAATATATGGCATCTGAAAATACGTGAGACAATGAAATTGAAAGTTTTTTTCCTAATTAATAATTCATAATAACATCTGTCTATTTGTATTTTCTAGATCTTTAAACCACACATGCAAAATTCTGGTCATGATTTACCCAGTAACAATTCTAAAATACCAACCAAATGAAAACAACTTGTCCCTGAACTATACAGCTAGATATTTATAACATCCCAGAGAGGAAATCATTTAAAATATTGGTAAGGTGCATATATTATATCATTGATATGTTCCAGGTGAAATTTGAGACATAGCAAAAAAAATGGGAACCCCAAAATTTTACTGAGGGGGAAAAACTTCACTATTCAACTGTGTATAACATGCTTTATTCCACAACTCCTTGAGGACGAGCATGGTGCCATCTTTAAAACAGAAGGACAAATATTACATATGAGTTGGTTTGTTCCACCTGGAAAGAAAAATAGGTTCTCATAAATAAGAGATTGAAAAATAAAAAATAAAATTGTACTGATTCATTTGGAAGTCTATAAACTTAATGCATTTTCTAAAAATCAAAAAAAAAAGTTTGCTGATATAAATGTGCAATGGTATAAATAGAGCAGGATGACCGCAACAATTAGGAACATAATTTTTATAGATGTAAACTCCCTCATATGCAGTCAACTAACATTTAATAAGGAAGTCAGGAATATTTAGTGAGAAAGGATAGTCTCTTCAATAAATGTTGCTGGGAAAAATGAATAACCACATTTAAAAAAAAAGACAGTTGGACATTTTTTTTACACCACTCACAAAAATTAACTCAAAATGATTAAAGACTTAAACATAGAATCTGAAAACATAAAACTCCTAGAAGAAAACATAGGGAAGAAACTTTTTGACAGTGGTCTTAGAAATGATTTTTTTTTTTTTTTTTTGGATAGGACACCAAAGAACAAACAACAACAAAATCAACAAGTGGCACTATACCAAACATGAAAGCTTCTCCACATCAAAGGAAATCCTCAGTAAAATGTAGGGAGAATATCTGCAAACCATGCATATGATAAGAAGCTAATACCCCAAATCTATAAAGAACTCATACAGCTCAACAATGAAATGAAATCTAATTAAAAATGGGCAGAGGAACTATAAAGCATTTTTCCAATGAAGACCTCCCAATGGCCAACAGGCACATGAAAAAGTGTTCAACGTGACTCATCATCACGGAAACATGAATCAAAACCATGCTGGGCTATCCCCTCACCCCTCAAGAGTAGCTATCATCGAGAGGACGAGAGACAGCCAGTGTTGGTGAGGACATAGAAGGGGGAGGCCGTGTGCACTGCTGGCGGGAATGTAAACCTGTGTAGCCACTATGGAGAATATATGGATGGTTCTCCAAAAAAATTAAAAATAGAGCAACCATTCGGGTACATGTGCAAAGGAAATGAAAACACGTTACCAAAGAGACATGTGCATTCCCGTGTTCATTGCAGCATCATTCACAACAGCTGAGCCATGGAAGACCTAAGTTGTCTCTCAAGTGCCTGTGAACAGACGAATGCATAAAGCAGTTGTGGTAGACAGACATACAATACTAATCAGCCAGGAGACCCAAAATCCGGCCATTTGCAATGACATGGAGGAAACTTGACATTGCTAAGGGAGAAAGTTATACAGAGAAAGACAAAAACTGTATCATTTCTCTTGTGATATCTAGTGAAACGGTGGTTTCCAGGGATTGGAGATTAGAAGGGGAAAAATGTCCCTTAAGGTTACATACTCGCACCTAGTAGATTAATAAGTCCTGGAGACCTAATACAGAGCGCAGTCATTACAGACAATAAAAGGAGATTATAAGCATTAAACCTGCTAAGTAGATCTAAACTGTTCCCAATACCAGAAGAAATGATAACTATGTGACACAACAGTATTAGCTAATGCTGCAGTGACAATCATACTGCAATCAATACATTTTACAGACTTAAACTTGTCAATAATTAAAATTAAATTAAAATTAAATTAAAATCTAATATTTTTAATTCATTAGAAGTAATGAATTATTTGTCAATACAAAGGGAATTTCTATAATATGGCAACTTTATTAGTTAATTTTTATTTATTAATTTCTATAATATGGCAACTTATTTATAACTGCAGAATTCATTGCTTCCTTACAAAATATCAGTGCTGTAAGGGAAAAGTAATCGCAAATGCATACTGACTGAAAGAAAACTACAAGACCTTAATAAAAATAGTATATTTGAGACTTTACTCAGAAATCACCTTCTGAATCAGTTTATTATTTTCAAAAGAAAAGCAATATGATTATTTATGAGTTACCATTAGTAGTTTCTTATATTAAATATGGAAGGCATTTTGATTGCTCAAATAACTTCTGTCTAATAAGTGTTATTTATTATTCTTAAATGGAATAAATGATCAACGCAATTAAAAAGATCAAAAATACAATCTAAAACTCATAGGAAGGCAGAAAAAGTCCTGAAACTTCTGTAAATATCACAGGAATATACAGAACAAGGTCACATATACCGTTTTGAACAACAAAGATTCCCTACTTCACAATTTTAAGTATTGTAACATTTATGATTTCTCAACATTATAAAATGTCAAAATATGAGACCATGACTCCTACACTTTTTGTATTACTGTAGCTTTAGTCAACAGATGTATTCTAAAGCCTTTAAAAATCTGATTTTCTATTACTGAAATCAAGTAATGATAACACATGAAAATAGTTAAATGAAGCATAAAACCAATATAAGTTACTGAAATTTTCTGCTACTTTATCCATTCAAATGTTCTGATACAATCAAGAATTGACTATTCTCTTTACTTTTTTAAAAGATTTTATTTATTTATTCATGAGACATGCACAGAGAGAGAAAGAGAGAGAGAGAGAGAGAGAGAGACACAGGCAGAGGAAGAAGCAGGCTCCATGCAGGGAGCCTGACATGGGACTCGATCCCGGGACCCGGAGTCACAGCCTGGGCTGAAAGCAGGCGCTCCACCACTGAGCCACCCGGTGTCCCAAGAGTTGACTATTTTCTAATAATAAACATCTATATTCTTCATGGAAAATTTTACTACAGGAAAATAATCAGGATTGTCTCTGTTTTTTTACTGACTATCTCCCCACAATTACTATGATGTTGGAAAGAAATACGTGTATATAGTGTGTGTGTGTGTATTTTTTTTTTTTGAGAATTTAAAATTATACCTGCAGATTCCTTAAATTAAAATTCAGCCTCCACAGCTGTGAGACTACTGTCCAGTTTCTTAATTGCTGTTGCCTCTTTTTCATCTGCTATAAAATAAGGATGACATTCAACGCCTTTTCATATGGTTAAGCTTCAAATGAGGTAAAGTATGTAAAAGCGCCCAACTTGGGGCCTGGCAAGTAGTAATGAGTAAGAAGATTGTCTGTTCCATGATGCCTGGGTGGCTCCAGTCATGATCCCGGGTCCTGGGCTCCCTGCATAGAGCCTGCTTCTCCCTCTGCCTGTGTCTCTGCCTCTCTCTCCATGTCTCTCAGGAATAAATAAATAAAAACAAACAAAAAAAAAAACACTTCCTGTTCCTATCTGTTCTGCTCTCTACTCATAGGTTGGAGGATCTCTGTCCTACACATGACTTGACCAAGAGCAGAGCTCAAGGCCTGTGCCTACATCTTTGGGAACACGCAGCAAGAGTAGAGGGCTTCAACTCTTGGCGGATGAGTAAGAAGAACCACAGAAGTCATGATAACGTGTAAACAAAAATAATGCATGGTATTTGGAAAATTATTGTGAATAGGAAAAAGGGAACGTTGATACATGCTAACTCACTCTGCCCGGAAAGCTGCCCTGCTATATATTTCTACGGTGTATTTCCTTTATTAAAGTCTCTGTTAAGCATCACCTCCAACATGTCTTCACCGATAATCCATCTACTGCTACTATTTTCTTTCCCCTTATCTTGCTTTATTTTTCTTTTCTCTTATTATGACTGCTTGGACATTTGAAATCAATTAGTTATGGCCACCTTGGCTTGCTCTCTCTCTCTCTCTCTCTCTCCATCTTTATTTTTTCCCATAAATACATGAACCTTAGCAGCTGTGGCTGTTTTCTTATTGCTCAATGTCTCATTATACCTTTACTGTTCAATGTCCAATAAATAGAAGAGCACCTTCCCAGGGTAGGCACCGCATAAATGTTTCTTGAGTGAGTGGATTAACGGATACTATTTGAAAGCAGTATACTGTAAATTGTGTTCTATGTTAGTCAAACGCAATAGTTCGTCTTAAGGCAAAGCTCTGGCCAAGGCCTACATCATAAAGGGGCATTTGCAACTGCGTACTGCCTACATTACTATCAAATATTGGACAGATTTTGTGTTATGAACCGCACACGTATTACATTTCTTTACAGTGTCCCCGGTGAAGCTGGCGGCATTTAGATTGACATTTTGCCAACAAGAAAATGAACCTTAGAGAGGTTAAATGACTTGCTCAGTTAGAGAGCCTGGATAACACTCTGTGCCCTATTTTATTTCATAGATAAAGAGATACACACATGAACGACGCCGCAGATCCACCCTACACTTAGAAAAGCAATTCAAAGATCATATCCGTCCACGACGGCTCAACGGCACCATTTTCAGGTACAAAGCCAAAACTAATATAAAGTTCACTTGGAATCCTGACCCCCTTAATGACAGATCAAAGAGCGATGCATATTAGCTAACTGGGAGCTAAATAAAGGTCTTTAAATCCTCTAAGTAACGTGTTTTAGACAGAAATTAGCAAGATCATTGCCAAATTACAGGTTCATTTGCCTGAATGGTTATTTTTTGCTATTCATAACCAGTGTTCCAAGTATTGAAAGCCTTTAGAAATCAATGATTATTGCTCCTGCATAATCGTCAGGCTGCAGACCACATAGACCCACATCATAGATTTTCTTTTTTTTTTTTTTTTTTTTTACATCATAGATTTTCAATAAGGTTCTAATTGTGGACAAAACTGCAATGGCAATTTACTTAGCAGCGAAGTATTTTCATTGTACCTGTGCTTACTGAGAATTCTACAATCTCCCTTTTTTTGTTTAATAAGGAAGGGCTGGGAAATAGGAGATTATGGATTGGAG
The DNA here is from genome assembly GCF_048164855.1 of Canis lupus baileyi. Lineage (NCBI taxonomy): Eukaryota > Metazoa > Chordata > Mammalia > Carnivora > Canidae > Canis > Canis lupus. The sequence goes on along the minus strand of NC_132850.1, from coordinate 64,259,081 downwards.
TTAATCAATTAAGATTCAAGGATAGTAATCAGCTTTGTTCCTGTTTAAGGGACAGGTGTTTTTCCTCTATTCAAAATCCTATTGGCCCAGAGAAATTGATAATCTGCTTGGCATCTCATGACTTGAGAAAGGAAGTGTTTATTTCTGATTCTTATTGTGAAATGTGAAAATTGTGAAATGCAATTATCAATACCATCATCGGAGACTATATAATATGCACATATTATCAGGCACTGGACGCATGTATATTTTCTAGATTGAAATTATCTCTAGAAGAATGGCACAGGTAAGCCAAAGATTGAAAGAATGCCAGCTATGCTTGGAGAGATCCCGTAACTAATTAAGTTATTTTCCTTGCTTTGTAAATAGATATATGGAAATGGTGAATAGATTCAAAATTAAGTCTGTTTCTCATGATCTCTGCAGAAATGGGTTTTCCTTACCAATTATTAACTCTTCTTCCTCCCACTCCCTTCTCCCCCCCTGCTTTATTACCACATGCGAACTCAAACTGAGCTTCCTGTTAAATACTCCTTTATCAGCCATTGACAATGTTGATTACTTACTCCTTCCCGAACATTTCCTTTCACCAGCCTTTCTAACAGCGTATCATATTCATTTTCCCCTTAAGGCTGCAGGTACTCCTCTTCCTCTTTTGAAGTCTTGCCTTTGTTTACTGGGTCATTAATGGCCAACATTCCTCGAGTTCGGGTCTTAGAACTTCATTCTGTTTACCATTTTCAATACTCATGGCATCAGAATCTACCTTACATAAATGTAAATCCCTAGCACAGAAATTTTCTCCTAGGACCAGACTAATATTATAGCTTCTCAATGGCAAAAAATCAATTCTTTTTATTTCAAAAAATTAATTTATGACCGTACTTTCGAGTCTCATCAATTTCCATACTCATCTTACGAAATGGTGCCACACTCAATCCTGTCACTCATCATTCTTTCTTTCCTCTAATTCCCCACATCTGACGCATTATCAAGTATTGCCAATATTATATCCTACATCTTGTGAATCTTTTTACTTGGCCCCATTCCTATCACAATAATCCTAGCCGGTCCCTCTTCTGCTTTATCACAATAGTCTCCCAACTATTAGCAGCCAAGTCTCCACTACTCCTTCCTTCAAGCTCTTCTCTACAAGGCAACTAACACAATGATTTCTCAACCCAAGGCTAATAACGTTAGTACGTTGCTGATCTCCCTTCAATGGCTTCCTACTAGGCCTCATTCAGGGAAACAGAAAAGGCAATAGGTATTTCAAACAGAGATGATTTAATTCAAGAAATTGGTTATTGCTACGTTTAAAAGCCTTTAAAGAGGAAAAAAAAAATTGAAATAATCAAGAGTTTAACCACAGGGGAAAAAAGCTACCATATCCAGCATCAAGGAAACAAAAGGGAAAAGTATCATAAGAATTTAGGGACTCGCAGGAGGGGCACTACCGGGATCTTGATCAGATATGTGAGGAAGCTTTAGGCAGCTGGTGCAAAAGTGGCAGCAGAATTTCAGATCCAAAAAAAAAAAAAAAAAAAAGAATTTCAGATCCTCCCGCGGCTGTCCCGATGGTGATGGAAACCAGGGAACTTTCCTCTTCCTAACTTCCAATTTCCCTCTAGCCCGTTTTCTTAATGGCAGGGCCCCATAGAAGGACTGTACCCCCGAGATTGTTCTGACTGCTATATCAAAAGTAGCGTAGACTGAATGGGTCATACACAATAGAATTGTATTTCTTGCAGTTCCGGAGCTGGAAATTCCAAGATAAAGTTGCTGAAACATTCAGTGTCTCACGGACGCCCGCTTTCTAGCTCACAGAGGACCATCTTCTTGCTGTGGCCTCGCGTGACGGAAGGGGAGAAGGAGCTCTCTGGCGTCTCCTTTATTAGGGCACGAATCTCATTCACTTCCCAAAGGATAAACCTCCAGATACCATCACATCGGAGGTCAGAATTTCAACATAAGAATTTAGGGGAGGAAGAGGATAACAGACACGTAAGCTACAGCGTTTACCCCCTGGATCCTTAAAACTGACGTCCTCCTCACATGCAAAATGTACTCACTCCATTCCAGCAGCCCCCAATCCCGACTTGTTCCAGCATCAACTCAAAAGGCAAAAGTCCGAAGTCTCACCTAAATCGGGGGCACCTGGGTGACTGTCAGGTGAGCATCGACTCTGGTTTCAGGGTCGTGGGATTGAGCCCCATACGCGGGTCTGTGCTCAGCACAGAGTCTGCTTGAGATTCTCTCTCTCTCCCTCTGGCCCTCCCCTTCCTTGTCCCTCCCCACTCTCTCTCTTTCTCTGTCTCTCAAGTAAATAAATAAGTATCATCCTAATCAGGTGAGAGTCCAGGTGTTTTTCAGCCTGAGGCAGCAGCATTCCTTTTTTCCCCTGTGAAATCAAGCAAGTTATGTGCATCTAAAATAAAATGGTAGGAAAGGCATAGGGTGGACATTCCCATTATAAAAGGAAGAGATAGGGAAGAAGAAAGCAGCAACGGATCCCTGTGAGTCCCAAACTGAATGGTGCAAACGTGAAACCGTAAGGCCCAGGTATGATCTCCTCAGGCCCGATTCTCGGCCGTCCGGGCCCAGAGGGTTGGCAACGTTACCCCCAGGGTGGCCCTGGGCCTGGCCCTGCGGCAGCTCCTTGGTGGCCGCTTCGCCCACAGCGGTGTCCAGCTGCCCAGCACCTCTGTTCCTCGAAATCTGGGTGTTGGCAGCAGGCCCCATGGCTTGTGACCTCTGAGCACTAGAGACACTGGATTGTAAAGATGCCACCAGAGATTCCTGTGTGTGTGCCCGCCAACGGGGCGATCATCATGGCCATACGGGGCCCACCGGAGCCCAGACGTGAACAGCAAGGAGGATGGCACCGATGTGGGGGGAGTGGAGCCTGGCATGGGAGCTGGCGCCGGGCACAACGGGTCCCACAGATGCCAGCAGCCCCTCCTCTGAACTACCTGCCCCTGCCCCCATGGCCTCCCTCTGCCCGGCCCGGCCCACACGCACTGTGTGGCCTGTGATGGGGCCAGACCCCCGCTGGGTCTCTGAAGGGCCCAGGGCCATGCCTCTGCTGTCTGGAGACTCGCTCCCACCTGTTGGGTTGGGGGTTCACACGAATCTGCGCAGGCTCCCCCTGAACACGCCTCAGCATGTCTCCCGTGCAGCTGGCCTGGGATCGCTCCGTGTCCTTAAACCGGGCTCCCTCCCGGCCAACTGCTCCACCTTTGCTCCATCTCTAGGCCATTCCTCTTTCCTGGCATTTGCCAGGAGCCGTCAGCGGTCAGGATGCCCCTGCCCAGGCATCGCCCGAGCCCCATCCTCGAGGGCCGCTCTGCAGTTCTGCCTCGCACAAGACTCCGGACGTGAACATCACTCGGGCACGTGCTTTTCCACTTTCTAACAAGGGCCACCGTGACAGTCATCATTTCTGTAGAAGAGCTCGCCGCAGGAGCCTTTACATCCCTGCATCTGTCAGCTGCCCATCCCAGATCACTCGTTCTCTAACCGGATAGAGGCCCTCGCTCCAGCTCTCCCCCTCTCTCCTGAACTCTCCAGGGTCACCCTCTATGGCCCGTTCACAACCAACGTAGGCTTCGTTGATCTCGCACCTCAAAACTCCCCGGTCCCTCCAGGCACCACCCAGCCCCGCAGCCCCTCGTGTGTGTTGTAGCTATTAGTGCTGCAGCATCCCACGTCCGCTGCCAACTTGCAGCTCTGTCTTTTCTGCTGCTATAACAAAAGTGCCAGGGTCGGTGCCTTGTAAACAAGAGAAATGCATTCCCCATCATTCTGGAAGCTACGAAGTCCAAGTCAAGGTGCTGACAGAGCCAGTGTCTGACTAGAGCCCGAGTTCCTGCTTTAAAGATTGGCCATCTCCTCCCCCAGTTCTCATATGGTAGGAAGCGGGGCGGGGGGCATCCTCGGGGGTCTCTTTTATAAGGGCCCTAGTTACATTTGTGACAGCTTTACTTCCCAATTTCCTTAACTCCAAATTCTATCACCAGCTAGACTCCAAGACCTGGCCTTTACCACCTACTGCTTGTAGTCACCAAATGCCATCCCATCCTTTTCCTTAAGAATGAGGTGGAAAGTAAAGCTTACCTCAAGCCAGAGACCGGACAGGTACAGCGACCTGAAAGGAGAGCTGAAACTGCCCCTCCAGCGATAACCACCGGCTGGCAAAGAGCTCTCGCCAGCCCAGACCACCCGGACCAGTTTGATTTCAAGCCTCCACTCATGCCTGTGCTGATGGGCCACGGGGTGACCCATGGGGTGACGGAGAGTCACCTTTATCTCATTACTATGTGAAAATCTCCACCCACGGAAGAGAACAGGCCTGTGCACACAACACACCGTGCACGTACAGGCTTCCTAAGGGGCACGTGCAACCCTGGGCCTGCCTCTGCACGGGATGGGGAGGCTCCCTCTGGACAAGTTCATTCTAACCCGCGGTAAAAGGAACCCATTCACCTCCGCTCAGGGAGTCGCAGCTTTGGAAGTTATTGCCCGGATCTCCTAATCGGCCTTAAAGGAAGCTGACTGTGTGCAGCACCTCCACCTGGTGTAGTTCCTGCCCCGTGACTCACCAAGAAGCTAAGGGTTTGGTTCACTGAGGGACAGGATTTCAACCTATGAATTTTATGTCCGTGGGGGTGGAGGGTGGCGGGTAGAGATGACCCAATATTCAATTTCTAGCAGACCCTGATGGGAAGCAGTGAGAAAGATGGTACTTTTCCCAAGAATAAATAGTAAAAACTGCCTATTTATGATTCTGAAAGGAAATTTCAGTGAAGTTTTTAAGAGCTGCTACTATACCCAAGGGGGGAAAAGTGGTATTTGTAACACTGACTACAGCTATGGGTACCACAGGAACGGAACCTGTGCCTCTTATACCATCACTTTAAGGCATTTTTTCCCCACGTTAACTCAGGGCCAAGTTTAGACACCGTAAGAACTAGTTATATTAGTTCTCTTGATATATTTTTTAATATGATTAAATAATCATCTAGTGCCTTCCAATAGAATAAATTGAACCTAATGCTTACATCTTACTTTATGTGGTTGCATAATTCAGTTTTCCTTTATCAGGCTACCATAGGGCAAAGGGAAAATTTCTTCACTGAGAGATAATATAATTAGTCTAAATTTCTTGGAGCTGAATTTTAGTGATATATGACAGTTTTCATTAGTGGAAGCAGTGTTTAATAGATACAAAAATTAAATTGTTGCAATCTAAAATTTTCCTTGATATCATGAAAATTTAATTGGAGAAAATTTTAAGTGGGATGAAAGGCAAAATATTGCTGGAAGGTGATATTACTAATAACATTCTCCTCATTAGATAGCCAGGAAAAATGTCATAATTATATATTAAAACCAATTTAAAGATGCTCCCTTTAGTTATACTGCCAAAGTACAAAAAGATATCGAAATTAATTGTACTCAAAGCAAAAAGTGACCATAGTAAGGTTTGTGATAAGGAGGTTTATATCTTCAGGACTTATTGAAAAAATGTAACGAAGGATTACAACCGGGACTTAACAAAAAAATAGTAATAAAGCATTCCATGTGGATTTAGCCTGAGAAAAACCATTTTAGACTGGAACACTGATGATTTAAGGATTTTAGGATTTAAGCTATTCACTTTTTGGGGTGTATTAAGATGACTTTATAAGACCTTTATTAAATTTTGTCTGAACTGTTAAGGAATCCTTTACCATAACATTTTTTTAGTGTTGTCCAGCTATGTAGTGATTTTCCCTTTGATTTTACAGATTAGACGTCTCTTCTTCCTTTTAAGATAACTTAAAATATTTTGTGTTCAGTTCACATCACTTTTTTCTAATATTAAAGCTACTAAAGAAATGATTCCCTTTATTTTTAAGACATAGTTTGATTTTTTCATGGCTCCAACAATCAATTCACTTGTACATTGACTGTTACAGTTACTTATGTTAATAACACTATGGATATGTATTTGTAGTCTCATTAATAATATAAAAAATGATAAACACTTCACAACTTTGTTATTTGCTCTTGATTAGGTTTTAAAAGCTTGAATATTCTATTTTGAAAAAAATGAGATTTTTAGAGGAAATGATTTAAATTATTTTATGAGGACATAAATGTACATTAGATATTGAGGAAATAAATTAAACAAGATAAAATTTCGATGGTAGACTTAATGGTTTGGTGAGACACCGGTAATCTAAGTACTGTATTTAGACTCATAACATGATTTAATACAAGGATTGAATTTTCCTCTATTCTGATGTGAAAAACCAAGCATTCCATATTTGGTTACTTGTGCTATTGTTATTTCTTCCATATCATTGCATATTAGAAGATGACACTTAATTTGCATTGAAAAATTTTAAGACTGATTTGCACTAAGTGTGAGACATCTGCAGACTCTCACTGAGACCGTCGATACTGCACACAATCAGAGTAGGCATATTCTACATCTGCCATTCTTTATAATCTAAACTGCTGCGAGAAGGAAAACGCATTTATATTTCTTAATGAAAAGGAAGTGTCTGAATGTCAACTAGTACACACAAAAGATTGCTATCTGAGTTGCTAAGCCTGGATTGTTTGACGTTAAATGTTTTAGCAGCTAATTCTTATGAATTATTGATGTTCTCATCATTTAGCAAATGGATCACATCACTATAGTAATTAGCACCCTGCCTCTTCTGCTTATCATAGTTAATGTGTCATGAAAGAGCTTAGTTTAGGACTTTAAAAAAAGATGAGATTTGTTTATATTCCATTCCTGAACAGAAGATACTTAATCTAGGTCTTAGCAATAATGTTCAACAGGTTAATGGTCTCAACAGGGTATGTACAGAGCTACTGTTTTTCTTTCAAATGTTGCTTTGGAGGAGTAATAGTAATCTGTTAATTTGAGGAGACTCAACTTTAACATGTTCCCAAGTTAGCAAAAATCACGTCACTTCTAATGATGCAATTGATTTCAGTCAGACAGAGGGAAATTATTTTCAGGAACAGTTACCACTTTGTATATATTTATTTATAGCTTTATATCTATTATAGGTTTTATGTCTATTATTATTCTTTATTACTGATAATTATAATCGAAGATATTCTACTGTAGAAATACCTTAAACAATTCTCATCTAAATAAACGCTAAATACCTAAAAAAAATAATACATATTATGGATATTATTTTTTACTTTTGGTTTTTAACCCTAATTTATAATGCAGCAATAATATCAGGACTTCAAGCATCATTATTACTTGGATTACTTTTAAGAGTTTTCAAGAAGAGAATATAATCTATAGGGGTTTCATAATCTTACAGCAATTTTAATAAGCAAGGTCCACTTTGTTATCATAGAATTTTTTAATGTATTTGATATTGAAAAACAATTCAGTTCTTGCAAAAGTCTAGTATCCCTACTTGTCAAGTGATTTGGGCTTCAAATATCCTCTATTTAGAAAGTCATTTAATCTCGGAAGAAAAAGCATGTCAGCAGCTCTTATACCTTGCCTAATTGAACATCAAAAATGAAGATTCAGGATTTCTCACAAATAGCTCTCCAGCAGTTCGTCCATTTCTACGGCAATAGGATTGTTTCTGAATGTCAGCCAAGTGATTGCGTGATTTCTGAGGTCCTGGGGTTTTAGGAATGTGATGAAACAAAATCCGCGAAGTGTACCCAGAAAATATCTCTGTCCTACCTATTTGCTTTTGACTGTCTATAAAATGATGAAAATTATATTTGCTTTCAATCTATAGTTTGCAGGTACTGGGCTGTCAGAACAATAAGAATTGCTGGAGCAGGAAGCAGTTTTATTGACGGATACTAATTATATCCCCAATACCTTGAGGGAGTGTGTGTACCTGTAGGAGAGCATTACATAGAAATTGCCTTTGCCCTGTAGAGTTTGAAAGTTAAGGTATCCAAAGTTGATTCTGTTAATCACAAAAGATACTTGCAAATCATGAATACAAATGGTGAGCAAAAAACTAAATCAAGATAAAACATCAAGTGGGAAAATTACAAGTTCCTTGTATGGATTAGTGATAAGTGCCTTATAAAATTGAAAGCAGTGAATATGATCTCTGTAACTATAGTTGAAGGGTGTTTTTATTTTATTTTTCCCAAGAAGTGTTCAGTTATACTCTCAATGCTCTTTGATTTCCCTTGGGACCTCTTTTACATCAACCCTGGAGCACACCTCAGACCTGGAATCATAAGGTCTTTGACTCTCTCTAGGGAGATAGTTTGTGATTGCACAAAAACAGTTCTGCATCACAGTTTGGTATGAAACCTTTAGGCTAGTTCATCTCTTCTGGAACTTAAAACAAGAACAAATTCACCTGAACTCTAGTCATTGTACAAACTTTCTACCATCACATGCTGTTAATTTAAACCATCATATCACCTCCATTGTCACCATAACCACATGGAAATTGTGTGTTTTAGGTATTCTCTTAAATAATGAATGTTTACTCTATATCCATATGTTAAATCGGTGCTGCTTTATGAGTTTACATAAAAACATCTACTTTTCTATTTGACACGACCTTATCTTATAAAATATAGCACAGAAGAGGCATCAAAAATTCTTAGTGATCCAAGCCACAATCTTTCAAGTGGCCATTCAATTAAAATATATTTATTGAATTGTGCTATAAGCCAAACCATGTATTGTAGACGCAAAGAATATAATAATGTATAAGACACACTGAGTCTCTGACTTCAAATAATGACCTTTTTCTTTCTGTTCAGAAGCCTTGGGCAAAAAAATCACACAAAGCAGTAAATAAAACCATTTTTTGGTACCAATGAAAAGATAATATGAGAAGGTGATAGACTTTTGATGGGGGGTAGTGGGTGAGTGGGATGGGAGTTGAAGCATTCCTCTAGACAGCGTAATATTGAAGGTCTTTTTGAGAAGATACCATTTGAATTGAGAAAGACACAATCATGCATAGGTTTGGGAAAACAGATATTAGGCAGAAAAGAGAATAAGGACAAACAACGTGATATGAGGATTAGTGGGTTGTGTTGAATGAACAAAACCCAGCAAATATGGTTGGAGTGGAGGTGATCAGGAGTAAAGTAGATAAATAATGAAAGATAGCCAGGGTTGTGTATCCGTGGGACAACCACAAGGTAGGGGGTTGATGAAACAGATTTGGATTGACCCACTGGCCTCAAGAATGTATACAAATATCTCTTCTTTTTAATCTTGTCAGCTAATGGGATTTAGCTCCTCCAAAAATTGATGCTACCTAAGTATTTTAAAGTGAAATCCTTACCGGAGGAGTTTCCTGATAGAGTAGCAAACAATGAAAATGGTCAGTCGTGGTATTATAATGTTTTGGGCTCACGTCTCTGGATTTATTTCCTATTTTCTCCTTAATTCCATAGGATTGTCACTGAGCCTGGCTTTTTATCTCCTCTCCGACACAAAATAGCAGACAGCCTAGCTGGTGACCTCAAGGTAACAGGAACACACAGGTCAAAATAACTATATCTTTCAAAATAGAAATAGCACGCTGTACAACGCATATAATCTGAGCCAGACTTGCTGAAAGAAAAAAAAATAATAAAGCCAAAATATACACAAAATGTCAAGGAGGATATTAACAATAGAAAATAATGCAAGAAATTATAATAAAAGGCTGAGACTTGATTGGCCAGTAAGATGGAGAACTAGGGGCTCCCAAACACGCATCCTACCCTGAAAACCTACCAACTGATGGAAAGAGCTCTGGAGCACTGGGAAGGAGTAAGACTGAAGCTCGAAGACTAGGATGGCAACATAGAAAAGTATGGGAAGCATTTTATGTGTCTCACCTTGTCTCCCCAGCCTAGGAAGCTGAGCCTCAGTAGGGCTCCCTCGGAGGGATTTTACCCCATGGGGAGAAGGAGAACTGAAGGACCTCGGCAAGGCTCACTGGGTATGTGTAGCCTTTGTTCCGGAGGACTCCCACAGTCTCCATTGATGCTAATCACAGGGGCACCGAGCTGCCAAGGGTCACTGCCACTGCCTCTTCTCCCCAGAGATGGAGCTATCACTGCAGTGAGACTTACCCCTAGGGGCCCAATCACTATTGTGCCCTGTTTGGGGGATCAGGAAGCCATAGTTCCTCACTACCTATAGGTGCAGAGCTATTACTGTTCTGAGCCCCACTGCTGGGTCCCAAGTCTCACCTTTGGATCCAATATTGCCAAAGCTACATTACTGCTGCCCTGTGCCCTTTCCCTGGATTGCTGGTCAGGGCTTTGGCCATCATTATTGGGGCCATGGCACCAAATCTCTACACTCCACCCCCTAGTTCCTAACATATAGATTTAGTGGCAATTTTGCTACTACCCCTGGGGCCAGAGTTGGGTCATTGACTCATCATCCCCTAGATATGCTGTTACTGCAACTTGACCACTGGGACCGAGCACCACCATGCTCCATCATGCCAGAGCTTGCTCCTTCAATGGAGTCTCTGCAAAGAACACCATGCTCTGGTTCCATAGGACGTTTGCACATGCTTAGTCTCCTGATCTAAGCACCACTGCTGCAGCAAGTGTATCTGTGATGAAGGACCGAGGTACTGTTAGATTTACATATGCCTGATCCAGAACCCTGACACCACTGCCACTCTAAGTGTCAGCGCACTAGACCTGAAATCAAGAGGGATTTGCCTTGCCTAGAACTTCCTCCAAAGTGTAAATATGAATGAAAGAACCCAGCACTCTTGGCCTTTGAGGAACTCCATTGTCCTGGCCAGCATTGCCACACTCAGGACCCCAGCATTCTTGTCCACAGAAGACCACTATAGTCTCTGCCAACATTGAAGTTAGTTGGAGTTGCAGGACGTGGACATATGATGCTGTGGCAAATCAGAAATTAGAGATGGTACAATCAGCCAGCTACTGCCCGCACAGACACCTTCAAGGGAAAGCATTTCCCCAACAAAGCCTATCTGAAAGACTGGGATATATGAATGATCTCTCAAATATGTCAACATCAACTCAAAAGCATCACTGACACACACAAAAGCAAGGAAACATGACCCACCAAAGAAACACTTCCAAATTCATTTTACCAGGCCAACACTGTCCTAATATCAAGCCAGATAAGGACATTACAGGAAAAGACAATTACAGTCCAATATTCCTAATGAAAACTGATGGAAAAAATCTCAATAGAGGAAAACAGCAGCAACAACTAGCAAACCATGTTCAAGGGTACATTCAAAGGTCATCCACCATGATAAAGCAGAACTCCTTCTCAGGATGCAAAGATGATTCAACTGTATGCAAATCAATAAATATGATACTATGATCATCTGGATACATGTAGAAAAGCATCTAATAAAACTCAACATCCATTCTGATGAAAAACTTTCAACAAATTAGTGTAGAAAAAAAAATTCAACTCAATACTGTATATGACAAATCAACATATAACATCATACTCAACTGTAAAGTTAAAGCCTTTTTTCTAAGATCAGTAGTAAGGCAAGGAGGCCCACTCTTGTCATTTTTATTTAACGTAGTATTGGAAGTCCTAGCCAAAGCAATTAGTAACCAAAAAGAAATAAAAGGTATCTAATAAAGAGGGAAGTAGTAGAATTACATCTATTTGTAGAGGACATGATCTATACATAGAAAATATAGAAAACCATTAAGATATTACCAAAAACTTTAAGAATAAGTGATTCGGTAAAGTTGTAAAATGCAAAATCAATATATAAAAATCATTTGCATATTTATATACTAACAATGATCTAAAATAGAAATTTAAAAAGCCATTCTAATTACAGTAGCATAAAAAACAATAAAATAGGGCAGCCCCGGTGGCTCAGTGGTTTAGCTCCACCTTTCACCCAGGGTATCATCCTGGAGACCCGGGACTGAGTCCCATGTCGGGGTCCCTGCATGGAGCCTGCTTCTCCCTCTGTCTGTGTCTCTGCCTGTCTCTCATGAATAAATAAATAAAATCTTAAAAAATATATATAATATCATAAATAAATTTAACCAAGGTGGTACAAAATCTGTATATTCAGAGTCTATAAAGACCTGTATTTTCAATTTTAAAACTAGGATGTAAAGTATGACACCATATATATGAAACATGAGGGGAGGGTGGAGTAAAATTTTAGTGCTTTTAGGATGGGTTCAAACTTAACCATCCTTCTAGTATAGACTACTATACGCATAGGATATTATATACAAGCCTAGTGACAGCCACAAATCAAAAGCCTGTCAGAGATATGAAAAAATAAAAAGAAAGGAATTGAAACCCTTCACTAAAGAGGGCCATCAACTCACACAGCAAGAAATTAAGAAAAGAAAGTAAGAGAGAAGAACTACAAAAATAACCATAAATGAGTAATAAAATGGCAATAAGTACAAAACTATCAATAATTATTTTGAAAGTAAATGGACTAAATTCTCCAATCAAAAGACATAGGGGGACTGAATGGGTAAAAAAGAAAAACCCACTTTTGTGCTGCTAAGAAGCCACTTTCATACTTAAAGGCACATTGAGATTTAAAGTGAAGAGATGGTTACATGAAAAACATTTATCATGTACATGAAAATGAAAAGAAAGCTAAGGCAGCAATACTTATGTTGAAAAAAGTGTTAAAACAATGACTGTAACAAAACACAAAGGAGGACACACTATATATCAGAAAGGGAACAATCCAACAAGAACAAAAAACAAAATATTTGTGCACCCAACATGGGAGCACCCAATACATAAAGTAGCTATTAACAAACATAAAGGGAGTAATAAGTCGTAGTACAATAATCACAGGGGAGTTGAACATCCCACTTACATCAAGGGATAGATAATCCAGAGAGAAAAATCAACAAGGAAACAATGTATCGATTTAACAGATATATTCAGACCATCTCATCACAAAAATGCAAAATACACATTCTTTGTAAGCGCACATGAAACATTCTCCAGAACAGACAACATGTTAGGTCCCCACAAAACTAGTCTCAACAAACTCAAAAGACTGAATTTACACCATGCATCTATTCAAACCACAATGCTACAAAACAAGAAATCAACCCTAAGAAAAAAAAATCTGGAAAGAATATTAATATGCAGAGGTTAAATAACACACTACTAAACAATAAATGGGTCAAATAAAAAATCAAAAAGGAAATCAAAAAATAAATGGAGACATAAATAAATAAATAAATAAATAAATAAATAAATAAAAAAAATCCCAAGGACCCAAAATCTTTGGAATGTAGCAAAAGCTGTTCTTAAGAGGAAAGATTATAGCAATACAGGCTTGTGTCAAGAAGCAAATAAAACCACTAATAAAGCAACCTGACCTTACACTTAAAGGAGCTAGAAAAAGTACAAAACCTAAAACCAGCAGAAGAAAGGAAATAGTAAGGATTAAAGCAGGAAAAAAAAAAAAAAACAACAACAACAACCATGAAATCAAGACTAAAAAACCCAATAGAACAGATCAGTGAAACCAGGAACTTATTCTTTGAAAAGTTCAACAAAAATGGCAAACCACTGGGGCATTTGAGTGTCTCAGTCCATTAAACAGCTGTCTTTGGCTCAGGTCATGATCCCAGCTCCTGGGATCAAGCCCCATGTCAGGCTCCCTGCTCAGTGGGGAGTCTGTTTTTCCCTGTCCCTTCCTACTCATTCTCTCTCTCACAAATAAATTTTAAAATAAATGATAAACCATTAGACTCCTCCAAAAGAGAGAGAGAGAGAGAACTCAAAATCAGAAAGAGAAATAACAACCACCACAGAAATACAAAGGATTATATAAGAATATTATGAAGAATTATAGGTCAACAAATTGGACTACTTAGAAGAAATGATAAATTCTTAGAAACTACTCAAGGCAGGGAGGAATTAAGATGACAAAATAGTGGGGGGGACCCTGAGCTCGTCTTGTCCCACAAACACAGCTAGATCAACATCAAATCACTTTTAACAACAATCAATCTGAGGATTAAGAAAGCAATCTGCACAGTTTGAGAGGAGAGATTGAGGCAGATGCAAGGTTCAGAAATGTGATTGGGGGAGAGAAAAGCCATGGTGCTGCAGAGGGAAAGACCTTTTCACAGGGAGAGGTCCGGGAGAGAGGGGGAGAAGGGGAGAGAGAGCAACCGATAGTGTTTGTGCAAGACGCTATGGTGTGGGGTGCCCTGGGTCACACTGGGAGAGAACATTTCCCTTCCTGGAGTAGATTTAGAGAGAGGTTCTTGCCTCTGCAAGAACAAAAGGTGAACCGGGCGTCCTTGAGTGGCCGTTCAACAGCAGAAGACAGAGGAGTATGCTGAGGGCAGATAACTGGCAAAAGCTTTTTGCTGTGCTGCACCAGGGACTCCAGGCACCTGGGCAACTGTGGGGCTGCTTTTTTGGGACATAGTAGGGCCTGGCACAGCACTGTGAAGCTCTCCTCTGGAGGAAGGGAGTGGGTCCACGTCTTGTTGGGTCCTTTAAGATTCTGGAGTTTTGAATCCCAGCCATCAGGCAGAGATAAAACATAGAACTATGGCTCTGGGTGGGCCAACAGCCCAGGCACAGATAGGTAGAGGGCAGGGAGCTGATAAAAGCCAGGACACAAAGGAGGGAGGATGGTTCACTTTCCTTCTAGGGCCCCCTAAACAGCAGCAGCTCCTAGTTCCACTCTCTGGAGATGACAGGGTGGGGTGATGCCATCTTCCTCATCCCTCCTTTCCCTGCCCACCACAGGGTCAGTGCCTTCAGTGGAGGCTGGAGTCACTTATGCCAAACCCTAGCCCCCTGCACCCTGCAAGGCCATCTTTTCTAGGGCAGGGCTGCCTGTGAGCCAGTGCAGCTGGCTTCTCTCTCAGAAGACCAAAACAGGTCCCCAACATGTACCAAGTCTACTGATCAGAGAGTGCTTCAAAGCCTCAGCTTCAGAAATGTGATTGGTGGAATAGGACCAGGTTTTATTTTCTTTCCTTTCTTTATTTTGCATTTTTTAAATTATTTTATTTATTTATTTTTAATTTTTCTTCCTCTGGAATCAGGCTTATAGTTTTTGGTGGGTCTGTTTGTTTCCTCTTTTGTCCCTTTTCTTTTTCTTGGATTGGCATTATTATTATTATTATTATTATTATTTTAAATCAGACTTCTCTTAACAAACAAATCAAAGCAATCAATTTAAAAGGTCTAAGCGCTCCCCACTGCAAGCAAGTAGGAACTCTGCAGAGGACTGACCTGTGGGAAAGAGCAGCCAAAGCAACGTAGCAGAGAGCATCAAAAATACTTCCTGAAGTGCCAGGACCTGGATAATGTAGGACCACTTCTTAACACAGTATTACTCTCAAGAGCAGGAAACATAACAAGTTTTCATAAAATACAAAAGACAGAAACCTAGACATAATGACAAGATGGAGGGATTGTCCATAAAAAAGATCAAGAAGAAATCACAGTCAGGGATTTGCTCAAAACACATATAAGGAATATATCTGAGCAAGAATTTAGAACAAGTCATAAGAATACTAACTGGGCTTGAAAGAAGCATATAAGATACAAGAGAAACCCTGACTATAGAGATAAAAGGCCCAAAAATGCTCTGAGGTACAAAACTGACTGGATGTAATCATGAGGAGAATGGAAGAAGCAGAAGAACAAATAGGATATAGAAAATAAATAATTAAGGTGAAAAGAAGAGGGAAACAAAACTATTACATCACAAATATAGACTTAGGGAACTCAGTGATTCCACAAAGCAAAATAATATCCATATCACAGAAGTCCCAGAATATAAGTGGGGAAAAGGGGACAATAGGTTTTACTTGAACAAATTATAGCTGAAACGCCCCTATCTTGGAAAGGAAACAGGCAATCAAGTCCAAGAGGACCAGAGAACTCCCCTCAAATCAATAGAAAACAGGTCAACACCCAGACATATATCACAACTTGCAAAATTCAAAGATAGAGAAATATAAAGGCAGGTAGGGACAAAATGTCCTTAACCTAAAAGAATAGACACATAAGATTAGCAGCAGACCAGTAAACAGAAAATAGGCCAGAAAGGAGTGGCATGAGATGCTCAATGTGTTAAAAGGGAAAACTTTGCAGCCCAGGATACTGTGTCCAGAAAGGCTGTCATTCAGAATAGAATGAGAAATAGTTTCTAGGACAAGCAAAAACTGAAGGAGTTTGTGAACACTAAATAGGCTCTGCACGAAATATTAAGAAGAACCTTTGAGTGGGAAAGAAACACCAGAAAAAAAAAAAGACCATAAAGGAACAGAGACAATCTACAGAGACAATGATCTTACGGGTAATACAATGGCACTAAATTCATATCTACCAATACTTACTCTGAATGTAAATGTTCCAATCAAAAGATACAGGGTATCAGAATGGATTAAAAGAGGACCCATCAATATACTGCTTACAAGAGACATTTTTAACCCAAAGACACCTCCAGATTGAGAGTGAAGCAGTGAAGAACCATCTTTCAAGCTAATGGACATCAAAAGAAAACTGGAGTAGCCATCCTTATATCTGAAGAAACTAGATTTTAAATCAAAGGCTGTAATAAGAGATGAAGAAAGGCAGTATATCATATTAAAGGTATCTATCCACCAAGAAAATCCAACGGTTGTAAATATTTATGCCCCCAACTTGGGAGCAGCCAAATATATAAATCAATTAATAACAAAATTAAAGAAATGCATTGATACTAATACAGTAATAGTAGGGGACTTTAACACCCCACTCACGGCAATAGACAGATAATCTAAGCAGAAGACCAACAAAGAAATGAGGGCTTTGAATGACGCACTTACCAGATGGACTTAACATATATTCAGAGCATTTCATCCTAAACTAGTAGAATACACATTCTTCTCAAGCACACATAAAACATTCTCCAGAAAAAAAAAAAAATTCTCCAGAGTAGATCACATAGTGGGTCACAAATCAGGCCTCAGACCACAATGCTATGAAACTTGAAGTTAACCATAAGAAAAAATTTGGAAGGACCAGAAATATATGGAGGTTAAAGAACATCCTACTAAAGAATAAATGCATTAACCAGGAAATTAAAGAAGACATTTTTTTTTTTAAATGCAAGATAGCAAATGAAAGTGAAAACACAACAGTCCAAAGCCATAAAATACAGCAAAGGCAGTCCTAAGAGGGAAGTATATAGCAATACAGGCATTTCTCAAGGAACAAGAAAAGCCTCGAATATACAAACTAGAGAAGCTGGAAAAAGAACAGCAAATAAATCCTAAATCCAAAAGGAGAAGGTAAATAATAAATAATAATAAATAAATATTAGAAATAAAGGATATAGAAAATTTAAAAAAAAATCTTTAGAACATATCAATGAAAGCAGAAGCTGAGAAAAAAATAGAAGCTGATTTTTTGAAAGAGTTGAAATTGATAACCCTCTGGCCAGATTTATCAAAAAGAAAAGAGAAAGGATCCAAATAAATAAAATCTTGAATAAAAGAGGAGAGATCACAACCAACACTGAAGAAATACAAATGATTATAAGAAAATATTATGAGCAATTGTGTGTCAACAAATAGGGCAATCAGGAAGAAATGGATAAATTCATAGAAACATAAACTACCAAAACTGAAATAGGAAGAAATAGAAAATTTTAACAGATCCATAACCAGCAAAGAAATTGAATCAGTAATCAAAAATCTCCCAACAAATAAGAGTCCAGGGCCAGATGGCTTCCACGGGGAATTCTATCAAACATTTAAAGAAGATTGAAGGGGCGCCTGGGTGACTCAGTCAGTTAGGGGGTCTGCCTTCAGCTCAGGTCATGACCTCAGGGTCCTGAGATTGAGCCCTGACTTGGCCTCCCTGATCAGTAGGGCATCTGCTTCTCTCACTACCCCTCACTCCACTTGTGTGCTCTCTGTCTCTCTATATTTCTGTCTCTCTCTCTCTCAAATAAATAAAATCTTCAAAAATAAAAAAAAAGGAAAAACAAGAATTAATACTTCTGAAGCTGTTCCACAAAAATGACCTGGAAGGAAAACTTCCAAATTTATTCTATAAGGCCAGCATAATCTTGATGCCAAACCCAGACAAAGACCCCCATCCCCCCAAAAAAGGGAGAATTACAGACTGTTATCCCTTATGGAAATGGAAAACATGAAAAAATTCTCAACAGGATACTAACTAATCAAATCTAACAGTACATTAAAAGGATTATTCACCATGACCAAGTGAAATTTATTCCAGGGTTTCAGGGATGGTTCATTCTCCACACATCAATCAACATGATACACCACATTAATAAAAGAAAGGATAAGAACAATAGAAACCTCTCAATAGATGCAGAAAAAGCATTTTACAAAATACAGCATCCATTCTTGATAAAAAAAAAACCCTCAAGAAAGTAGGGGTAGAAAGAACATATCTCAACATCATTAAAGGCTGTGTAGGAAAGACCCACATAGAATATTATAATCATTAGAGAAAACCTGAAAGCCTTTCCCCATAAGGTCGGGAATAGAACAGGGATGTGCACTCTCACCACTGTTGTTCAACACAGTACTGGAAATCTTATCTTCAGCAATCAGATAACTAAAAGAAATAGAAGGCATTTAAATTGGTAAGGAAGAAGTCAAACTTTCACTCTTCACGGAAAACATGATACTATCAAAAAATCTGAAAGACTCCACCAAAAACATTGCTACAACTGCTACATGAATTCAGTAAAGTTGTGGGATACAGAATCAATGTACAGAAATATGTTGCATTTCTCTACACCAATAATAAACAACATAAGAAGAAATCAAAGACTCAGTCCCATTTACAATTGTACCCAAAACTTTAAGACATCCAGGAATAAACCCAATAAAGATGTAAAATATCCATACTCTGAAAACTATAGAATACTTATGAAATGAATTGAAGAAGACACAGAGTGGGAAAACATTCCATGCTCATGGATTGGAAGGACAAACATTGTTAAAATGTCTATACTACCCAAAGCAATCTATGCATATAATGTGATCCTTATAAAAAAACCCACCAGCATTTTCCACAGAGGTAAAACAAATCATTCTAAAACCAGAGAAGACTCTGAATAGCCAATGTAATGTTGAAAAAGCAAACTAAAGTGGGAGATATCACAACCTGAGACTTCAAGCTGTATTATAAAACTGTAATCATCAAGACAGGGTGGTACTGGTACAAAAACAGACATATAGATAAATGGATCAGAATAGGGAATCCAGAAGTAGATCCTCAACTCTATGGTCAACTAATCTTCAACAAAGCAGAAAGGAATAGCCAATGGATAAAAGATAATCTCTTCAACAAATGGTGTTGGGAAAACTGAACAACAGAGAATAATGAACTTGGACCACTCTCTTACATAATACACAAAAACATATTCAAAATAGATGGAAAACCTAAATGTCAGAAAGGAAACTATCAAAATCCTAGAGGAGAGTACAACAGTAATTTCTTTGGCCTCAGCTGCAGCCACTTCCTACTAGACATGTCTCTGTAGGCAAGGGGATCAAAAGCAAGAATGACCTCATCAATATAAAAAGCTTCTGCATGGTAAAGATAACAATGAACAAAACTAAAAGGCAAGCAACAGAATGGGAGAAGTTATTTGCAAATGACGTGTAGGATAAACTGTTAATAGCAAAATCTATAAATACTTATCAAATGTAACACTCAAAAGGCAGGCCAGGTAAGAAATGGATAGAAGATATGAATAGATAGTTTTCCAATGAAGGCATCCAGATGGCCAACAGACACATGGAAAGATGCTCAACATCACTCATCATCAGGGAAATACAAATCAAAACTACAATGAGCTATGACCTCACATGTTTGTACCAAACAGTTAATGAAGAGTTAATACCCTGTCTTCTCAAAATATTTCAAAAAAGAGAATACAAAGGAAACCATCCAAATTCGCTTCATGAGTCCAGCACTACCCTGATACAAAAACTAGAAAAGGATACTACAAAAAGCAGAAGCAAACAAATAAATACTACAGGTCAACACCTCTGATAAGCATGGATGCATAAGTTCTCAACAAAATATTAACAAACTGAATCAAACAATACATCAAAAATTATTTACCATGATCAAATGGAATTTAATCCAGTGATGCAAAGATGGTTCAATATTCACAAATCAATCAACATGACACATAACATCAACTCTCTACAATAAAAAAAAAGTGTATAACCATTTCAATAGATGCAGAAAAGTTTTTGACAAAATATCATATCCATTCATGAGAAAAACTTTCAGCAAAGTAGGCTTAGTGGACACATACCTTAATGTAATAAAGGTCATATATGAAAAACCCACAGCCATCATCATATTCAATGGTGAAAAAAACTAGGCTTTTCCTCTAAGATCAAGAACAAGACAAGAGTATTCTCTTTTGCCACCTTTTTTTCAATATGGTACTGGAAGTCCTCACCATAGCAATCAGACATGAAAAAGAAATAAAATATCATTATACAAAAATCAGTTGCATTTCTCTACACTCTCCTTCATTAGAAGAGTAGTCACAGTGGGGCAATTTGAAAAGGCAATAACATCACAGAGCTACAGACATTTGAATGTTAAGCCAATATAGATCTGTCCTGCTAGTGTTAGTGCCTGGGACACTGAAATATGGGGAAAGGACATCTGAAATGGTCTACGTGAGGACATTGGCTCTGCAAGGCAATATATGCTCCATTAAAAGACGGTGCCTGTCCTCTCCTACTGTGGATTATAATTAGGATTAAATACTGTCATAATTTAGATTTGCATTTGCTGGTCTCAGAAAAGGAGAAAATAAACCATATATTGAAGGGGTTGCAAAAATAAGCTGGCAGAGAAACAGCCCTGGGATTGGTTGATCAAGACAGCTGAATACAAGACTGGGTGAGAAATAATTCACCAACATGGCATCCCTTTCTAAGCACATGGACTTTAACAAGGATTGAAAGCCTGTCACAGCTGGCAACAGAATAAAGATCCTCTAATGCTGAGGAAGACATTGTTGCTGGGGGTAGAATGGACATTTATGCTACTTTATAAGAGGTGGTAAAGATTGCTCTTTTCCATGATGGCCTAGCACATGGAATTTACAAAGCTGCCCCAGCTTTAGACAAGTGTCAAGTCCATCTTTGTGTGTTTGCGTCCATCGGTAAGGAGCCTATGTATGCCAAAGTGGTGGTGGCCCTTTGTGTGGCCCTTGAACATCAGTTCAGCACAAACCCAACAAGTTTGATAACAAGAAACTAGAGGAATAGACAGGGTTCCATAAAATTGACATAGAGGGAAAAATACTGCAAGTGGTTAGTTGCGTTTGTGTGATAGTCAAGGATTATGGCAAAGAGTCGCAGGCCAAGGATACCATTGAGAAATACTTCAAGTTCAAGAAGTGAACAAATGAACACCGTGGCTCTTATCCAGTAAGAGGCAGCAGGGGAGGGAGCAGGAGAGAAGGGGGCGGAAGAGGAAAAAGCAACAGCAGCAGCTGCCTTGGAGTCACATAGCTGAAGAGACATTTCCATGTACAGCCAATGTAAATAGTTCACTGGAGTCCCGACAAACTGGCACCAGGATGTATTGGGGGCATTTTAAGTAAGAGGTTGTTAGAGAATAATTATAGGATTTGGGTTTGTGTTTAGTCATTTCATTTTTTGTAATATTTAAGAAAGTGAGAATTGCTTTAATTAAATGTTCTGAGGAAGTACAGGTATTTATATGATTCGTTTTTAACAAATCTATCTAAAAACTAAACAAAACAAAACAAAAAAACAAATCTATCTAGAAAAAGACTAGGTCTAGGCCAAAGCTTTATTTGGTAAGAAACCATGGTCACTTATATTAGCCAGGAGAGAAGTACGTTTGGCCATCTGTGTGATTGGACAACACTCGTGCTTTACCTACATTCATGTATAATTACAGAATGACCTTGTTTTTGTCTTGAGCCATCATTGTCGCTGAAGAGTCTTGTTTAATATTGATAACCTGTGAATTTTTATATATATATATATCCAAACTAGAAAAAGACCTAGCTAAGCATACTGGGCTACTTCCTAAATGCCAGTGCTGCTTTTCTCTTTCTGAGTAGTACGTGTATTTGAAAGCAAATAATTTAAAATAAGTATGCATACAGAAATACATTTGGACATGCATTGGCTAATTCAATTACTTTTATTTTCAGTGGAAAATTTAAGTTGAATAATGACAATATTATAATACTCTTTTTTTTTTTTCTTCTGAGTCTGTCAGACCTCTTCCCACTGCATATTAGTCCTAAGTTTGGATCTACTTTTTGTTATTCATAAAATATATGGTACCAGTTAACACAATTATGTATTGTTGCAAAATATAATTATATAATATGTAATAATATAAACAAAATGAACTAGTGTATTTTTAAATTTGCTCTTCAAATTTGCCTTCCTTTATTTAAAATCACATAGAAAAAAATTAAATTGTGTTTCTAAAATATGTTTCAATTTTTTACAACTTGTAGTTAAAGGCAACAAATATAAAATAAGTTGGATAAAGTAATGCTAAAATAACTTCAATAAATTAAAAATTACATATAGCTTAAAGTCTTTTTTCAGATGACTATGGGAATAGAGTCATTGAATAGTTTTCAATCTAATGGTATCAGTAAAACAAAATATATACACACAAAAAAAGACCTCCCAAATTTAAGGGGGGTAAAAGGCTGTAAGTGTAAAATAAAGGATATAAGTAAGTTTAAAAGAGAAAGAAAATCAGTTTCCATGACTCAAAGAAGTTTCTTTGACAGAAATGAAATTTAAGCTAGGATCTGGAGATTTGGATAGGCTGCGAAAGAAGAGAGCATCACTAACTGGCATGTACATGTGCCTGATAACCTACACACTTTAGAGAACTTAATCCTACCACAAGCCAATTAACTGAGGCCCAGACAACTTGGGTAAACAGCCATCTTTCACACAGCTACCTATTTGCAGAGGCCTTATCTAGACCCAGATATCGACCCTCAAATCCATACGCTTTCCATTATTACAGTGTTGGGAAATATATCTAGGGACAAGCATCCAAGAATAGCAAAACTGAGGGAAGAGAAGAGAAATAGGATTAAAGCATCCAGGATTTGTCCAAAAACTTTGACTGGATCATATGGTAAGTTTGGGAGGAAGAAGCTAAAAGAAATCAAAAGATAAATGGAAGATAAGGCTATAATGGCTGAACTTCCGTCAGGCATTATTGAGAACAATTGGTGGCCAAAGGAATGAAATTATAAAAACATCAGTTTAAGAAGACTAATCTTAATAAGCAGAAGCAATCGAATAGACAATAAATTAAAGGTAAGGAGAACTGTTAATTATGGCAACAATACAGTAAAATGTGATAGAAGCTTGGAAACATTTTCTAAGAATCTCAAGATCTGAAGTGTCATAAAAATAAAGGAAAAATGCTAATGTTCAATTGACTAGAGTGTTTTTATTCTTAGGTTGGGTAATTACCCTGGAAGCACTTCAAAATGCAATTGTATCACTTCCCTCTGTGATCATAGCAAATATAAAACAGCATAAACAAAATGTCCTTTATACTTCTCCAACTTTTGGACAGACAATAGAAAATGAACTAAGGACACATATGTGGAAAACAAAAATAGCATATACTTACTTATTTTAACATTTTTACAATGCCAACACTACAAATATCACCATATTTAATTCTCACAACAATTCCATGAGTCAGAGTCATATACTATTGTATATAAATTTAAAAGAAACTAAACCTGAGCACAGGCAGGTTAAATAACATAACCAAGGTAATTCACAGTGGATAATAAATGTGGGGCTTGAGCCCAGGTAATGAAGTTTCCAATACTAGACTCTTAACATCATTTTAGTATGTTGTCTCCCTATTGCTTTTAATTTAAATGATGGATAAAAATAAAGTGGTAAGCCTATTTCA
Source organism: Canis lupus baileyi (assembly GCF_048164855.1). Lineage (NCBI taxonomy): Eukaryota > Metazoa > Chordata > Mammalia > Carnivora > Canidae > Canis > Canis lupus. Next base: position 64,235,128 of record NC_132850.1, on the reverse strand, counting down.
TTATTTTCAGTTATTATAATTTCTTTCTAGGAAACATAAGTTGTCTGTTATTCAATAAATGGAAATATTATTTTTCCTGTAAATCCCATACATGAAGGTTTTGTTTTGTGGTTGTAAATATAGTCTTCCCATGTGTCATAAAGTGATTCTTGATTTTAAGACTATATTCTTGCATTTATAGAGGCTGCACAGGCCCAAACCTATATAGAAGGAGGGAATAAGGTTAAGTGCAAGTAAATTCAAATTGACATATTTTGAGGGCCTATTATGTGCAAGACATTATGATGTGTGTAATATGCAATTCATCGGCGTTCAAGGAGAGGGCAATACAGTGGTAGATTATAGTCGTAGATTCAATAATGACGTAGATCTTGGTATTGATAATGAGCACTGCTAAGGTATATAAATGCAATCATAATTCACGAGGGAAATGAGTTCAGGGGAAGGAATCAGAAAATGCCCTCAGCGGAAGATATTTTCTAATCCCAACTTCAAGAAAGGAGTAGAATTTTAACAAGTTTAATAAAAATAGTCATCTAGAGAGAAGCAGAAGCATGGGCTGTAACAGTAGGTCAAGACACAGAGAGTAATGCTTTCAGGCGTACTGACTGGGAGTGTAGCAAAGGTGTTACAGGACCCTTTACATCCCATATGGTACTAGCAAAATAAAGACCTGCAGTGGTTAGACTATTTCCTGTCTCAGTTTGTATGCCTCAGACTTCTTAGAACTACTAAATTTGAAACCCTATTGAAAGAAATAAAAACATAAGGAGTGGAATATGTAAAGAACACTTAATGAGTGAAGATACAGAAGCCCCACATAGTTGGGAAAATATTTCTTCCTGTCATAAAAACAGAAAGCCCAGAAGTGTAAGGTGTCAGGAATTTGATAAAATATAATTGGGTTCTCTCAGTATTTTCAGCTAGCCACTGAGACATGATAACGCCATAGCCCATACTCGAATCGTACAGAGGCGTGAGGACTCTTACTCTGAGGAATGGGATACAGAATAGAAGCTGAATGCAGATTATTGAATAGCAATGAACTGTCAGCCGAGATGAGGTAACATGAATTCCAAACGTATATGATAAAGATTTCAATACTACCCAGGAAACCTCAGGACCCTGAAACAGATGCTTCCTGCATCTACCAAATGCAAAGTTACCAGTTAAACCAAATCAGTCAATATTCATAGGTATTTTTGTCTTCTTAATAATTTTCTGTCCACATGTTACACTAGTCTCTGAAATAGAAGACTTATAAGACTGACTACAATTGGAACTTGCTATTTATTTTTCACTTTGGCTAACTTTTTGGTTTATGTTTTGTTTTTTTTTTTTACCATCTAGAGTATGGTAGGATATGTAAGTATATGATACAGGACAGGAGGTCAAGACAGAAAGAGATAATACAATCTGCCCCAAAGGCATACTAATTTGGAATATAGCAAAATGTTGTATATAAGATCCTAATAAAAGTTTGAGGCATTTGTACTAACAGGAAATAATCAAAACCTTACATATCCTTATTTTTGTTTTTTGTTTTGTTTTAGGGTTGCTATGTCTTAGCTAATTCACATATTGATCATTATGAAATGTCCTCCTTTATCACTGTGACATTCCTTATGCCAAATTCTACTTTGCCTCATAGTGACATTTTTTGGTCTTTTTTTTTTTGTCTTTATTGTCATAATGTATAAAGTATATTTTTATAGATGTCATACAAATAGATATGTCATAACTTCTAATTGCATGACAATCTTTGCTTTTAATTGGAATGCCAAAAAATGTATAGTTAATGTAATTCTTTGATATAGCGGATTTAATCATCCATCTTGATATTTATTTTTATTTGTCTATCTTTTGTTCCCTTCTTTTTTGCCTTGTTAAATTGAATGCAGTTGTTTTTTAAGTATACTATATTATCTCCACAATTGGCTTGTTAGCTATACCTCTTTTACCTTTTATGTGTTTTCTAGTGCTTAAGGTTAACTAATTTCTACCTTTAAATTGCATTCTGTTATTTAACATATACTATAAAAATATTCAGCAGTATATATTTCCATTCCCCTTTAATATAATTATTCTGTGTATTTGTATATTTTTTTTTATTCTGACTTGATTATCTTGATCACTTTTTAATTTTATATGCCTTATTTTTCTTTAGTAGTTACAACAGGGGTAAATGACAATACTTAAGAAAATATGGAACTCTTAATTAAAAGGCTACAAATCCATTTTCTCCTTGAATTTGGTGATTAGGAGAATTTATATTTTCTTTATTAATATTGTGAAGTGAGAGAAACAGTAATCAAAGTGTGGAGTTTTTAAAAGTGGGAAATTTAACAAGAGTGCATCTCATAATAAGCTGAATCCCAAAAAGCTCCATTTTGGAACATGTGAGTATTACAGAAATGTACTGCTTCTAATGCAGAATTAAACTCCTTCTCCCTACCTGGAGTTAAACATTTTAAAATTTTGGGCATCCAGGGAAATTCAAGCTTTAATATTGATTAAATATTGCCTGAGATTTATCAGGTATCAAGAATGAGTAAATAGTAATAATCTTTGTAGAAACCATTTCTTACTTTAACCTTTGGAATTACAAATAATTCCAAAAAATAATTATACCATATAAAGTGCTAAGTTTAAATCACACAAGTCTGAACAAGAGTAGATGACAAAATTAACCAAGAACCAGGGAAACAAATAAAAAAAAAACATAACATTTATGATAGATACAAATCCAGCTTTGTCAGTAATCACTTTGGACATAGATGGTCTAAATGCAGCAATTATAAAATAGAAATTGTCAGAATGCATCAAAAAACAAGACCCAACAATACGTTGTCTACAAGAAAATCACCTTAAATATTAAGATACAGGGCACCTGGGTGGCTCAGTTAGTTAAGTGTCTGCCTTTGACTCAGGTCATGATCCCAGAGGCCTGAGATCAAGTCTCCATTAGTCTCCCTGCTCAGAGAGGAGTCTCCTTCTCTGTCTCCATCTCCCCCTTTCCTCTGCTCATGCTCCTTCCCTCTGTCTCTCAAATAACTCTATAAAATCTAAAAAAAAAAAAAAAAATAAGATACATATAGCTTCAAAGCAAATGGATGGGGGAAAATATACCCGGTGAACACTAAACAAAAGAAAGCACAGTAGCTATATTAATTTCAGACAAAGCAGACTTCAAAGGAAGGAAAGTTACCAGGCATAAAAAAGAGCATTACATAATATATAATATTATAATATAGAATTATATAGCATATAGTAATAAGGGGTTACTTCTCCAAGAAGATGTGGCACTATCAACAGTCCATCAAACTATGTGAAGCAAAAAATATTGGCATTGCAAAGGGAATAAGCTGAAGCCACTATTATCACTGGAAACTTCATAAAGAACATAGTTTAACTCAACATCATCATCAATGAAATGGATATAATCGACACGTACAGACCACTTCATCCGACAATAGCAGAACACACATTCCTCCCAAGCTCACGTAGAACATTCACCAACACAGACCGCATTCTGGGCCACAAGGCGTGCCGCAATAGAATTAAGAGAATAGAAATCATACAATGTCCACTTTCAGACCACAGTAAAATTAAACTAGAAACCAATAATAGAAAGATGACTGATAAATCTCAACACATGGAGATTAAACAACATTTCTATATGTGGGTTAAAGAAATATTTCAAGAGAAATTTAAAAATATTGAACTAAATGAAAATGAGAACACAACTTTCCAAAATTTGTGGGAAACAGAAAGAAAAAAAAAGCAGTTTGTAGTGGCAAGTTTCTAGCATCGAATTAATATACTTGAGAAGAAAAATCTAAAACCAATAATCTAGGTTTCTACTTTAGGGAACTAGGACAAGAAGAGCCTATTAAATCAAAGAAAGCAGAAAAAATAAGAATTAGGGCCCAAACCAGTGAAATTTAAAGCAGGAGAGTAATAGAGGAAAAACCAATGAAACCAAAAGCTGGTTGTTTGATGAGATCAACAAAATCTATGACTCTTGCCAGGATTAGAAAAAGACGATGTAAATTACTAACATAATTAAATAGGGGTATCACTACAGATCCTAGGGACATTAAAAGGATAACAAATACTTTTAACAACTCCATGCCCACATATTTGAATACCTAGATGAAATGCACAATTCCTTGAAAGACACAAATGCCAAAACTGAAACAAGAAGAAATATATTATCTGAATAGAAGTATTTTTCCTTTAGAGAGAGAGTGTGTGTGTGCACGAATGAGTGGTGGGGCAGGGGTTGCGGGGGAGAGAATCTTAGCAGGCTCCATACCCAGTGGGAGGTCAGTCTCCTAACCCCAAGATCATGACCTGAACTGAAATCAAGAGTCAGATGCTTAACCAACTGAGCCAGCCAGGCACTCCTGAGTAGGCCTATATTAATGAAATTGCAATGATAATTGATCATCTAAAACAGAACCACCAGACCCTGATGGACTTACTGGTGAATTGAATTCCACCAAACATTTAAGGAAGGAACTATACCAATTCTTTATATTCATTTTCAGAAAGTAGAAAGAAATATTTTCTAACTCATTCTATGAGCCTAGAATTATCTTCTTTTTATTTAAATATTTTATTTATTTATTCATGAGAGAAGAGAGAGAGAGGCAGACACAGACAGAGGGAGAAGCAGGCTCCATGCAGGGAGCCCGACATAGGACTCGATCCCAGGACCCCAGGGTCATGGCCTGAGCCCAAGGCAGATGCTCAACTGCTGAGCTACCTGGGCATCCCAAGCCTAGAATTATCTTGGTACCCAAATCAGACAAAGATATGACAAGAAAATATTTGAAAAGAAAAAAAAAATCACTTAAAAATTGGAAGAGAATCCAAACTGTGAAAGACTGAGTATCTTGCAAAATGTAAGGTTTATGCCAAGATAGGGATGAAGGAGAAAGTTACATATTCTTAGATATCAGAATGATATAGAAATACCCCTAAAAGTATGTGCTAGGTTCTGGAAGGTCCTTTCAGTGATTCTTTGATTAGAATAAAAGAGTCTGGCAATGAGAGAAGTAGAGACCACATCCGTAGAGATCAAGTATAATACAGAATGGGAATAAGACTAAATTGAAGTAGAAATCATGTTGACACATCATTTTCTTTTTATGTTATAGTTTACTACTCAAAAATGATTCTTATCTCTGTGGAGGATTTTTTTTTTTTTTTAAGGTATGTTTCATTTCATTCCCATAGCTGGTATACAGGAAAAGATATTTTGATTATCTTGAATTTCCTTATCTAGCCATTTTATCATATTGGTTTAAAATAAATATTCTAAATTATGATAAATTGTAAGTATGTAAAAACATTTGCAGTGACCTAGATGGTTTTCAAATTTTATCAACAGCCGCATCCTTCCAGGTGATTAACTAGAATTTCCAATAGCACTGATCAATGGTGGTAATCTTGATTAGGTCTCTTTGCTTTCTCACCCTCACAACGATACTGCTTCTGTACTCGTACCTCCAAGGTGAGAATTGTTCAGGAATGAATTCAAGCAACAGCAATCTACGTGATCTGAGTTCCTACCCGGAAAACCAGGTCTTATCTTCAGGATTTCCACCTAATGTACTAATGACTTTTCCTCCAACACTGATGACATCCTCAACTTAAATATGTCCTTCCCTTTGATCAATAGGTCCTACAAAATGATGATAGACCATTTACTTGCAATGATTTCAACATCTCGTGATTAGTTTGCAGGAGGACTCTTTGTTAAATTAGTTTTATTCAATTTTTGGACAATTTTACATAAGTGGTTGCTAAATTTAATTAAATGGCTCTCTGGCATTTTTTTTATGTAGTATATAATTTGTTTCACTTTAATTGTTAGCGTAATGTTAATATTAAGTCCAACACTTGTCTGGAATGGGTAACCTGTGCTTTCTATCTGGAAACCTGTAATTTTTTTTTGTATTATCCTTGGCAATTAGTAAATTTATTAAGATTAGTCTAGGGTGATAGAGGCATTTGTTAAACAGCCTGGGCTCATTGACCTCCTTTAATCTGTAGATTGAATATATTACTAAGTTTATTTTTTTTATTACTAAGTTTAGATACAGTTTCTTTATTATGCATAATAATTACTTCTCCTTCAGCTTTTAACTTATCTAGAAATCCTAGGAGGTCCTTTTTAAGGTCTGGCTCCTTTTCTAATCTCTCATCTTTTCCTTTATAGATTTTCTTTTTTTTTTTTTCTTCTTTTTTTGAAGGGTGGGGTAGAAGGAGAGATTTTTTTTCTTTTTGCTATTCTTTGTGTTTATTCCAAGTTATGAAATATTATCACTTGATTTTGCTGATTAAAAACTCAGGTAAGCAATGATTAGTCTCACATTCCATTTATCTATTATTTTTTTTTAAATAGTGTCCTTTAAAAACAACTTTTTTTCACCCTTTTCATCATCAAAGTGTTCGAACAGTTTTGTGTGTTAGGTATATATGTTTTATATGCATATCATTAAGAATTACTATCTTTTTGTTAAAGTTCTATCAGATTTATCTGTAAGAAAACCCCAGGTTGGAGCACCGGGGTGGCTCAGTTGATTAAGCGTCTACCTTCACCTTGGGTCATGATTCCAGGGTCCTGGGATGGAGCCCCACCACTGTGCTCCCTACTCAATGGGGAGCTTGCTTCTCCCTCTCCCTCTGCAGCTTTCCCTGCTTGTGTTTATTTATTAGAGAGAGTGAGCATAGCAAAAAAATAAAAGAAAAGGAAAAAGAAAAAAGAGAGAAATAGGAAACCCCCCAGGTCTACTTATTCACTGATCTCTATCCCTCAGATCACACTGATCTCTATCCCTCAGATCACTTCTTGAATAGTAAGTTTTCTTTGACAGATTATAATTATGTCCCCCAATAATCACCTTTGACAAATCAGTTTATTGATATTTTTTGAATAACAGAAAGAGTTTTGTTCTTAAAGAGGTAAACGGCCAAACCCACATCCATCACCCGAAGTATAGCTTGCCTCTGCTGGGAGGACGTGGTAGGCACACACGCTCAACAGGAACCCACAGCTTCCCATCAACATCGCAGTTCCCTCCTTACAGATGTCAGATGGGGAATACAGGTTTCCGGCTCTTGTGTCCACGTAGGAACATACATTTTAACAACTATGCAGAGATAGGGATATCTCTGTGGGAACTGAAGAGTCCAGTAAAGAGATTCCTATATCTCCTTGGATCAAAAAGAAGGAAAAAAAAATCAAGAACAGATGCCATGAAGAGGATGAGAAGAACGGCTTCTTTTTTCAGCATTCTCCCCTGTAGCGGCACAGCTCGGTGCCAAGAGAGACCCCCTAACTTATGGTTCTCCCACAGAGGAAAGTAAGGAAGGATGCGTCCCTCATTGTGGAATGATGCCCATGGGTCTCCCTTCTGCTTGGTGTCACCCAGATCACGGAGACTGGCATGGTTGAATGGTCTTGTGGAAACTAGAAGCAGGGGAACAGGGTGGGGGCCCATGGCAAATAAGCATGAAACTCAAAAATCCTCCATAGAACCCACAGATCCCACCAAGGGCCCTGCCCATGAAGTCAATGAGATGCCTGACTTGCAGGCCCTGCAAAGCTGGCAAAAGGCTCCGGGAGATGGAACATCCAACTACTGTAGACAATCGCATACTGCCGTAGAGTGCACGCAGGCCTCTGCATATGGTGTGGGTGAGCCTTTAAGAGGATTTGTGTTAGACCCTACAGATAGCAGCTACTAAGCTGCAGGATCAGGAGAAAGTACACAACTTATCTTCTTGATCACTATAGGACACTACCTGGTGGGGGGTGGGGGTGGGGATCTCAGCATCCATAGAAAAAGACTGAGTAACTCTAAAAGTCTCTAGCTGGACTGACTAGGAAAAGTCTTTTATTCCTGAAGCTAGTCAGGAAAGACAAGTTAGGGACGTCTTCTTGAAATGTGAAGAGAGCAATGTGGACCTTGAGGAACATGAAGAATCGAGACCTTAACACTACAAAGCTCCGGTGAGTAGTGCCATCAAGATAGAGATCTATGACAGCAACAGCAAATCCTTACCTGTGGATAATTAACCTAAATATACATAGTTTGCATTTTCTTAATAGATAGGGATGTTGGGAACCCCGGGTGGCTCAGTGGTTTAGCGCCTGCCTTTGGCCCAGGGCCTGACCCTGGAGCCCCGAGATCAGTCCCATGTTGGGCTCCCTGCATGGAGCCTGCTTCTCCCTCTGCCTGGGTCTCTGCCTCTCTCTCTCTCTCTCTCTCTCTCTGTGTGTCTGTCATGAATAAATAAATAAAATCTTTAAAAAAATAAACAGGGATGTGAAAATTCTTAACAAAATATTAGCCAACCAAATTCAACAGTACATGAAATGTTTCATAGACTATGATTAAGTGAAATTTATCTCGGAGATGCCAGAGTAATTCAATGCAAAAAATCTATAAATATAAAAGACTACTCATTGGAACCAATGGAAAAAGTCATATGATCATCTTGCTAGCTATAATAATTAAGACAGTATGGAAGTAGCATAAAAAATAGACAAATATAGCCAAAGAATAGAGTAGAGATCTGAGAAATAAATTCACACATATATGATTAAGTATCCTTTGATAAGGTTACCAAAAATACACAATACGGAAAGGATGGTCTCCTCGATACATGGTACTGGGAAAATTGATATCCACAATCAAAAGAATGATACTGGACCCTTAGCTCACAATATAAATCAACAATGTGATTTATAAATCACATAAATCAACTAAAAATGGGTTGAAAACTAAACATAAGACCTAATACCATAAAGCTCCTAGAAGAGAAAATTCTTGACATTCCAATTTTTTTTAATAGAATACCAAGAGCAAAGGCAACAAAAATATCACCAAATGGGATTGAATAAAAACTTCTATACAACAAAAGGAACAATCACCAAATTGTGATGTTTTTGTGTTTTTAAGTCCCCCTATAACCTCTTAAATAGCACATTAGATTTAGAAGAGCCAAAATGATACAGAGAACAAATGTGGAAAGAGAAAATGCAAGTCTTCATTTTTCATTTAAGCTCCCTACATTTTCTTTCTTTATTTTTTAGAAGACTTTTTAGAATAGTTTCAGGACCACAACAATATTGAGGGGAAGACACAGAGGTGCCCAGTACGCCCTCTTCCCTCATTATCAGCACCTCCCACCAGGGTTCATTTGTTACCATCGACGCATCTCCATCGACAAGTCCTAATCATCCAGTTCATAGTTGACATTATGGTTTACTCGGTGTTGCACATTCTCAGGGTTTGGAGAAACGCAAAGTAACATTCCTCATCATTGTGGCATCGCTCAGAGACCACTCCTCAGAACACCCCCTGGGCTTGGCCTATTCATTCCTCCCTCAACTGTAATTTTTCTTTTGTACAATTATCTTACATCATGGTTTCCTCCAGCCCTCCAACCATCTTACACTCTACCCCCCTGTACTATACATCCATTTAGGGTCTTAAATCAGCTTCATTTACGAGAATAGTATCCTTCATATCAAGCTATGCTTATGAATGCCATAATGTCCAGAAAACAATTTTTACTTATTTTAAAAGCTTCTAATTGTTTTCATGAATCCTGTGGTTTTTTAATGTTCCACCCTCAGTTTACTATATTTTGTTACCTGTCATTCATGATGCTGTTTTCTAATAACTAGATATTTTAGCAGCATTTTTGTGATTAGATTTGAAAACTTTATCTTTGAATCCTTTTATTGTTCATATTTATGACTGATGTTTATCATTTGTTTGAGGCAGATTTTGTCTTCATTCTCTTATAAGAATTTTTAAAATGTATAGCCCAAAAGAAGCACACCTTCCTACTTAAATTTAAAAGATAAATGTGTATTTAACTTCTTGTATTAGCTTTCCACTTAAATACATGTTCTCTTTACCATAAAATTCTAACTTTCCTATTGACTTGTTGACATTTCTTAGCTTATGTTTACTTTTAACTGAGCATAAAACCTTGCAAATAATTCCATTAACTAGATATCTCATATTTACCCCTTATCTCAAGTATGTGATAAAATTATTATACTAAATTATTTTCAGTTTTGTCCAGGTTTAATTTACTTAGGATGCACTTTATTGATAATATTTAATTGGAAATGAAGATAACTAGACAAGAAATTACAACACAAATCACAAATCATGGAATTTGATTTACAAGAGATTATTTTATTGTATTTCTTAAACATAAGATATAAAGAAAATAGTAGTTTAGAAAAAGAAGAAAAAAAGTCTATTTTAGCTTACTTAAAGCAGTTTCATTAAGCGACACCTGGATGGCTCAATGGTTGAGCATCTGCCTTTGGCTCAGGGCATGATCCAGGATCCTGGGATCGAGTCCTGTGTCGGACTCCCTGCATGGAGCCTGCTTCTCCTTCTGCCTGTGTCTCTGCCTCTCTCTCTGTATCTCTCATGAATAAATAAATAGAATCTTCTAAATAAAGTTTCATTAAGTTTAAATGCATGAAAAAGATATATAATAATGCATAACATATGCAAATTTTTAAAGGAAGTAATATTATGGCCAGTATTTGCAAAGTTTCTAAATTCTTTTTCCTATCTGTAGTTTTGACAGACTACTGTCAATGTTAAAATGCATTGTTAATAATTTTTTTCTCTACAAATTTTTTGGCATTGCTCTATTTTGCAAAATTACTCTATGAACTAGAGAACAAACATTCAAAATACAAACTATTATAAAAAATAAAAACAAAAACCCTAATGATAGTACAGTTTTCTAAATTCCTATATAAAATCCCAAAGCTCATTCTCATTCCCTATCATAAGTTTGCACTTTTCAGTTTTGATTGATATTGAAGTCATAACTGAGAGATTAGTAAGCTAAAAGCACTTAGTAAATAATATTGGCAAGATAAACTGCAACATCTCAGAGATTGAGGATTTCTCTAAATTTTTGTTCAAGGTATCTTCATTTTATTTTATTATTTTTTTAATTTAAAATCAATTTGCCAACATGTAGTATAACACCAGTGCTCATCCCATCAAGTGCCCTCTTTAGTGCCCATCACCCAGGTACCCCAGCCCCCACCTCCCTTTCTGCAACCCTTTGTTTCTCAGAGTTAGGAGTCTCAATAAAATGCCAGGACACTCACACCCCCATATTCACAGCAGCAATGTCCACAGTAGTTCAAACTCTGGAAGGAGCCACGATGTCCTTCAATAATGAACGGGTAAAGATGTGGTCTATATATACAGTGGGATATTACTCAGCCATCAGAAAATGATAGCTTCTGCACAAAAGAAAATTCAGCTACAACTTGAATATATTAGATTTAGATAAGATGAAATTGTCAATGGAAATAGAAATAAAGTTGACTCTTAAACAACAAGGGGGTTGGGGTGCCAGCTATCCCACAAAGTCCACTTATAATTTTGGACTACCCAAGAACTTCATTGATAGCCTAATGTTGACCAAAAGCCTTACCAGCAACATAAACTGTCAAGTAACACATATTTTGTATTGTAAAAATATGGAATACAACATATATAAAACTAAAGAAAATGTCATAGAATTATAGGGAAAATATGTTTATGGTGCTAAAGTGTATTCATCAAACAAAAAATCTGTGTTTAAGTAGACCTGTGCAGTTCAAGCCTGTGTTGTTTAAGGGTTAACTTTCAGAAAACTATCAGTACACTATTTAGGTGGATAGGAGACATGGAAAATTCCTTGAATTTTTCTCTACCCCTTCTTCCCTTTCTCTTATTCCTGGCTATTCCTTATGTATTCTGCATCCCTTGTTTTCTTAACTATTTTGAAGGTTATCCCTATAAATTTATTCAGATACTTATATACTATTTAGTACTTTCAAGGAAAGCCAAAAAGTTGACTTTCTATGTATTTGTCAAAGGAATCAGATAGGTTAGAGAGTATGTTGCCTACCCAAAAGACTGTTTTTTGGAGTTTTTGCCGAGTTTTACATGAAGAAAATACATATTATACTGTATGTATCATTCTCAAAATATCAAGAAGTTCAAGGGTAGTGTTGGTGTTTCTTAGGTCTTAATACCATAATTCTTTTTTCTCCTATCTACTCTTTTTATTGATTAGATACAGGCTTATTAAACACTCCAGCTATAATTCTGGATCTATTTTTTGTTTGTATCTTGAAGTCCTCATGGCATATGAACATGCATTTGTATTGTTATGTGTTCTCAATTGACCCTTTATCAAATGTAATATTCAGAGACGAAGGGAGACATTACATAAAGATAAAACTACCAATTTATCAGAAAGACAAAGCCACCCTTATTTTCTATGTATCAGAGTTGAAAAATATGTAGAGCAAAAATCTGTAGAACTCCAAAGAAAAAACAAGACTATTGGACATCTCAGCACCCCTCTCTCAACAATTAATAGAATTGTACAGTGTTATACAACTCAATACCATCAACTGACAGATTATAATTGACACTCATAAAATATTCTCCAAAAAAAAAAGCAGAATACACATTCACTTCAAGCTCCCACATATATGAAAACAGACCAAGTGCTGAGTTATAAAACAAAGCTCAATAAATTTACAGGAATTGAAACCAGAGAGAGTGTTCTTTGGACAGAATGAAATCTAACTGGAAAACAAAATAAGAGGTAATAGAAAAGTCTCCAAACGTTTGGCAACTAAACACACTTCTAAAAATAATTCCTGTGTCAAAAAGGGAATTGCTAGTGAAATGAAAACAAAAAAGAACTGAATGAAAATGAAAATATCAAATTTGTGGTCAACAGTTAAAACAAAGTTGTGAAGAAAATTTATAAAATTATATACAAACATCAGAAAGGAAGCTTCACATCAATAATTTATGTTTTCACCTCAAGAATAAAGCTGAAAATAACCAAAAATAAATAAAAGAAAGGATAAGGTATTAGCAGAAATCAATGATGAAAGTAAAAAATAAAGACATATCAATGAAACAAAGAGCTCTTTATTTTTAAAAAGCAATATAATTATTAATTCTCTATCATGATTAACAGAGAAAGACAAAATTTTAACATTAGGAATTAAATAAAGACTACTGCAAACTCTGAAAATGTCAAAAGGATAACAAGGGAATACTGGAATGATACTACACACATAAATTTGACACGTTATTGCAAAAACTCCCAGGAAAGAACCATTAGGCACAGATGGCTTTACTGGAGAATTCTTCCCAATATTTAAATTACTACCAGTAATTCAGCAGAATCTCTTTGAGAAAACATGTAAGAAAGGAACATTTCACAATTTATTTCATGAAGATGGTAGGACTCTGATATTAAAACTAGACACAGTTAGTAAACACACACACGCGCACACACACACACACACACACACACACACCAGAAGCCACGATTCATTATTAATGTGGATATAGAAATTCTTAAGTATTAGCAAGTAGATTTTGAAAAAAATATATGTATAAAAGAATAAGTTGAGTTTATTCCAGTGATGGAAGGCTAGTCTGTGTGTGTGTGTGTGTGTGTGTGTGTGTGTAACAGTGTTATGTATATCTCTTTATATATAACACTAATCAAGCCAAAAATCTAAACAAATGGAAAGAGGAACCATGTCCATGGAGTGAATGGCTCAACTGATAAATATGTATATAGATTTGAGGTAAAATGACAAGTTTGATGAATTTCTTTCAAAACCCTGGTGATACTTTTGCATGGACACGATTATTCTGAATTGTATATCATAAAGAAAAAAGAGCTAAAAAAATATTGAGAAAGAGGACTAAAGTAGAAGGAATCATTATGAATTCCTCTCGATTTCAGTAACTATCATGAACTTATAATAAGATTATGTGGTTTGAATGAATGGTATATAGATCAATAAACAGAAAAGGGAATTTAAAAAATCTATATAAATGTGTTCAAGTAATTTCTGACCATTTCAAAGCTAATTGGATGGAGAAAATATACCCTGCTAAAGAATATCAACCCCAACTTAATACTTTTATAAACAAGGAAATAAAAAATAGATCATGAAATTAATGATAAAATATTAAAATATAAAATTCTCAGGGAAAAGATTGATAAAATTTGAGTTTTTAGGGCTATACAAATTCTTAGACAATACCAAAAGTGTAATCACTAAAAGAAATAAATTTGACTTCATAAAAATTGAAACCATTTGCCCTGTGACCTTTTTTAAGAAAATATTTATTTGTTTATTTATTTGTTTATTTTAGTTGGGGGAGGAGGAGGGAGAGAGAGAGAGAGAATCTCAAGCACACTCCCCAGAGTGCGGAGCTGTACAGGTGGCTCACACTCATGACCTTGAGACCATGACCTGAGCCAAAAATCAAGAGTCCAGTGCTTAACTGACTAAGCCACCCAGGTGCCCCTGCCATGAGCTTCTTAAGATGGTAGAAATATAAACCATATGGTGGGGGAAAATATTGCAAACCATCTGTGTGATAAAGGACTAATATTCAGAATATATAAGGAACTCTCAAAACTCAACAGTAAAAAAGCAAACAAAACAAGAAAAGAGGGGGATAATCCAAAACTAAAGCCAAAGGACATAAAGAGACATTTCTTTCAAAAAATAGGTAGACAGAAGATAAGAACATTAAAAATGTTCAGCATAATTAGTCGGTGACAACACTAAATACTAGCAAAGGTGGAGAGATACTAGATTGTCTATATGTTCCTGCTGGTAATATAAAATGATACAGCCATTTTGGAAAATAATTTGGCATTTTCTTTAAAAACTATATTATCATATGACCCATAAATTTAACTGAGCATTTATTACAGAGAAACTAAGATATATTCATTAACAAAGAATTTAAAATTGTGATCTTATAATCTAAGCAAAAATCTACACATTGGTTGTTTTACCCAAAAGTGTTAATAAACCAGGTGTCTCCCAAGAGGTAACTAAGGTACATTCTTATCATAAAACACTACTCAGCCAGAAAGAAAACAAAAACAAAAACAAAGCAATATGCAACTGTTACATACAATAATCTGAAGAAATATCCAAAAACATATGCTATTTGAAGAAAAGTATTTACAAAGGTTATATAATACATTATTATGTGTATATAATATTCTTGAAATTTAAGAAAATGAACAGATTAGTGGTTTATAGGGTTCAAAAAAAGGCATGGGAGCAAGACAGAAGAGGATGTGCTGAAAAACGTGTAACTTGAAGATTCCTGTGGAAATGTAAATATTCTGTGTCTTAACTGTGTCAATGTTAAGACGCTGATTACAATACCACATTATAGTTCTAAAAGTTATTATCATTGAAGAAATGAAGAGTACATGGGATCCCTCAGTATTATTTTTTAAATGGTGTGTGAATCTGTAAATCTGTTAATTATCTCAAAGTAAAAAACTTAAAGATTATTCACCTTGCTAAACTAGAAAAAAAAAAAGAATAAATTAAATCCCAAATAAGCAGAAAAAATAAGAGAACAAAAAACAAAATGAAATTAAAAGCAGGATAATGCTAAAATAAATATAAAAAATGGCTTCTTGAAAAGATCAATAAAATTGATGAGCCTCCAGCAGGGTTACTAAGAAAAGAAGATAGATAATACAAATTAATAATGTCATAAGTGAAAGAGAGGACATCCCTGCATATGGCACGGGCATTAGAAGGACAATAAAAAAATACTGTGAACAACTATGACCACAGACTTGATAAACGACCTAAAACAAACCAATTCCGTGAAAAAACACAAGCCATTAAAACTCACACAAGATGAAATGCAGAACAGGAATAGGTCTGTATCTACATCTGAAGAAATTGAATCAATCATCACTAACTTTCCAAAACAGGAAGCACTGGGCAGAGATAGGGAACTAAAATAGAGGTGAACATCCCCAGCTTGATAAAGAACGTCTACAAAAAAACCTATAGCTAACATGATACTTAAGGTATGAAATGGGAAACTTTCCTACTAAGATCAGATACAATGGAAAGGGGTGCACTCAGCATTCCTTTTTAACATTTTATTAGCTGGTGCAATAAGAGAAGAAAATAAAATAATAGGTATACAGATTGTGAAGGAAGAAATACAAATAGTCTCTGTTTATAGGTGGCGTGATTGTCTATGTAGAACGTCCACATTATTAAACACACACACACGGAACATTCTCTAGAATAGAGCACATATTAGGTCACAAGACAAATCTCAACAAATTCAAAAAGTTCAAATTCATACCATGTACCTTTTCTGACCACAACACCATGAAACTAGAACTCAACCACAGAAAAATGTGGAAAGAGTATAAATATATGCAGGTTAAATAAGATGCTACTAAACAATAAATGGGTCAACCAATAAATCAAAAAAGACATCAAAATTTATATGTTGATAATGAAAAAGAGAAAAGACTCAAGTGAGAGGAGAATTAACAACCAACTCCACAGAAATACAATTGGTACAAAATATTATGAAAGCCTATATACCAAGAAATTGGACAGCCTAAAGGAAATGGATAAATTCCGAGGAATATAAGCGGCCAAAACTGGAGCAAGGAGAACTAGAAAACTTGCTCAATAACCAGCAATAAAACTGAATCAGTAGTCCAAATACCCCCAATAAACAAAAGTCCAGGACCAGAAAGCCTCATTGGGGAATTCCACCAAATATTTAAAGAAAAGTTAATACTTATTTTTCTCAAACTATTCCAAAAATAGAAAAGGAAGGAAAACCTAAATTCAGTCTATGAGGCTGACATTACCCTATAACAAAACCAGATAAAGACCTCGCTTAAAAACAAACAAACAAACAAACAAACAAACAAACAAAAAAAAAAAAACCTACACACCAATAGCTCTTATGAACATAGATGCAAAAATCCTCAATAAAATGCTAGCAAATTGAATCCAATAGTGCATTTAAAAAAATCCACTGTGATCTAACGGGATTATTCCTGGTTGCAAGAGTGGTTCAATATCTGCAAATCACTGTGGTATATGACATCAATAAGGATAAAGCCATAGGATCTTTCAGTAGATGCAGAAAAAGTATTTGAAAAAGTACCACATCAATTCATGATAAAAGCCCTCCCCACCAAGTAGATTTAGAGGGAAATACCACATTTATAAAGGCAAATATAATAAAACCCACAGCCAACATCATACTCAATGGGTAAAAAACAAAGAGCTTTTCCCCATAATGTCAGGAACAAGACAAGGATGTTCACTCTCACCACTTTTATCAACATAGTACTAGAAGTCCCAGACACAGCATTCAGACAACAAAAAGCATTTAAATTGTTAAGGAAGAAGTAAAACTCTCACTATTTGCAGATAACATGTTATTATATACAGAAATACCAAAAGAGTCCATCAAAAAATATTAAAGAACTAATACATAAATTCAGTAAATTCTCAAGATACAAAAATCAATAGACAGACATTTGTTGCATTTCTATATATTAAGAATGAAGTGACATAAAGAGAAACAAAGAATACTATTTATAATTGCACCAAAATAATAAAATACCTAGGAATAAATTTGAAAGATGAAATACCTGTACTCTGAAAACCATGTAACACTGATGAAAAAAATTGAAGAAAACACAAAGAAATGGAAAGATATTTCTTGCTCACAGATGGAAGGAAGAATATTGTTAAAGTGTCTATATTGTTAAATTTTTATTCCATCTGCAGATTTAGTGCAATCTCTATGAAATATCACCAATATATTTTTTTTTTTTTTACAGAACTAGAACAAGCAATCCTGAAACTTGTATGGAAACACAAAAGACCTCAAAGAGCCAGAGCAATCTTTAAAAACAAAAACAAAAACAAAAACGAAGCTGGAATAATCACAATTCTAGACTTCGAGTTATATTACAAAGTGATAGTCATGAAGACAGAAAAGAAAAACAAACAAACAAAAAAGACAGAAAAGAAAACCCAGAAATAAACCCACAGTATGTGGTCAATTGATCTTTGACAAAGCAAGAAAGAATATTCATGGGATAAAGACTATCCTTTCAATAAATGGTGCTGGGGAAACTGGACAGCTACAGGCAGGAGAATGAAACCAGACCATTTTCTCACACAACACACAAAATAAACTCAAAATGGATAAAGACCTAAATGTGAGACATGAAACCATAAAAATCTTAAGGGAGAGTATAGGCAATATATATATGTTTTTTTTTTTTTTTGACATTGGCTGTAGACATTTTTCTAGATAGGTCACCTGAGGCAAGGGAAATAAGGAAAAATAAACTATAGGGAATACATAAAAAAAAAAAACATAAAAAGCTTCTGTGCAGGAAAAGAAACAATCAACAAAACCAAAAGGCAACCTACAGAATGGGAGAAGATAGTTGTAAATGTACACCTGATACATCTGGGCTCTGCAACACCCCGGGGGACCCGGAGGGTGGGAGGCAGGGGAAAGGGCCCGTCAGAAGCAGCCTGAGATCCTGTGGTTTTACTAATGTGTGAAATTTCAGAAACAAATGAACAAAGAAGAAAGAGACAAACAGAAAACAGACTCTTAAATCCCGAGAACGAGCCGGGGGGCACCAAAGGGCAGGCGGGCAGGGTGAGGAGCAGAGAAAGGGGCCCCAGGGGACAGTCACCCTGCGGTGCCCTGGGTAATGCGGGGAGTTGTTGAATCCTGTTGTACTTCAGATGCTGATATAAGTCTGGGCATTAATCAGACTTCAATAGTTTTTCAAAAGTGTTTTTATTTGCTGAGGGAAATGTCAGTTTTTTTGTAATTTGAATCACTGTTATTTATTTCCTAGAATGTACCTTTTTCCCCCCCTTTTTTTGACTTCCTGTACACAGGAAGATGACCAGATTTTGGAGACAAATATGAGTAATATTTCTGATTATTTGATAGAGAGGGGAAGACATCAGCAGAGAAGTAGACGGTGAGGTTAAAAATTGATGAGTGGGGGGAAATAATCCAGAAGGTGACAGGATGAGACCCACAAGACAAATAATTCACCTTCAAGTAAAGTACGGAAGACTCATCTTCTTAGAAAACGAATAACTGAAATATAATTATAAATATAATTTTACAATTATAAAGGTGAAGAAAATGGAGAAAACCTATATGACAAACATTTTTTTTTTTTTTTTTGTTAAATTGACATATTAACTTGTTTCCTGAGAACCACAACAAGCAAAAAGTAACCCACAGGTCAAGGTTGTTCAATTGCCATGAAGGAGATTACACCGGGAGGGAAGGATACCAAGTGGAAAGTAGGAATGATAGAAACTTAGGCTTTGGGGTTCATTGGGAAAAAGACACAGATTTTTTTTCCCTTTGTAGCTTATTTGTGCCGTTAGGTAAAATGGAAACCAGAGGCCCCTTGGCCTAAGTCATCAGTCCTTCATAAGAATCCTGACTAAAACAACCCCAAAAAACCTCTTACTGTCAAGAATAAACTGAATGCATCTTTAGGATCATCCTTTTCTTCTGTTTTCTCATTTAAAGTGTCCTCGGGTTATGCACAGTTAATGCGATACACAGGATGGGGAGATTCGGATCAATTAGGAAATGAAATTCTGTGCCCACTCCAGAGTCATGGGCCTGGAGGCGATAGCCTGGAAAGAACGGGAAAAACCCAGAAGGTGATGGAGGGGATTTCTGGTTGACAGTTTTAATTTTTTTTATTTTTTCTATTCTGTGCTGTGATTCCTTCCAGGAAAACTTCATTATATGATAAAACTCAGTGTTGGTCTTGTGTCAGCTGTGGAGAGGGAATAATGAGAGATCCACCAGCGTGTGAGGCAGGGAAGGGGCTCAGTGAGCTTTCAGGGGGTGCAGTGCAGCTGCTCCTAGTAGTTAAAATAAGTAACGGGCCGCACAGATTACGGACAATCTACACTCCACAAGCCTCCACGTGTGTCTTGGTGGGAACAGTTTTCTATAATTAATTAGCGGTCGCCAATCCTGTAACCAACGAGGCAATGGCACCTGCAAAGAAAGCCAATCTCAGATGGCCGTAGGTTTCAGGGTGTGCTGGAAGTGAACAGCTGCCGACTGCACTGCCAGTGAACCTCCCCAGCATCTCATAATCAGTGCTGATAAGTCCATCCATGACGTCTGTAGAGGTTAATCTCCAGGGGGGTGACTCACTCCCTAGGGCTTTAGGGAGACTCACATTCTATTGCCAAAATAGGTTATAATTTTTATAACTACCTAGGTATTTAAATTAGGACTTAGACATTGCTCCAGAAATACATCTCAACTCATAATAATAAAAAAAAAAATCTTCATTTGAAGAGAGCTTTAGAATTGTCCTGTAATTGATCACAGGCTTGAGCTAGTAAATATCATTTATGATAAAGGGAAGACATGAGTAAGTCTAACTCAGACCACCTTAAAAATGATCAGTTTCATATCTACTCCAAAAGTGTAGTGGTTTCTCCAAAGGAACACAGTTGATAACTGGTTACTATTTTTTTTTAATTTTTCAAATTAGTTTGTACAACAGAACAGAAATCTGAGACCCGACCGTAAGACTTAGAAAAGGCGTTGCAACTTACTCTGCTATGGAAATGTATACTTCCAATGGCCATCTGCTCACTGGGAATTTATTTATTTATTTGTTTATTTATTCATTTGTTTATTTATTCATTTGTTTATTCATTTGTTTATTTATTCATTTGTTTATTTATTCATTCATTCATTCTTTTATTATTTTTAATTATTTTTTATTTATTTTTTATTTATTTAGGGATTTATTATTTTAATGACAAATCTATTTTTTTTTTCTATTTGGAATTCTAGAAATTTCAAAAATTCATTCATTTCAAATGGTATTCACTAGCTCTTAGTATTTCTACCGCAAACATTCGTGGTACTTTATCGTAAGTGCTACACAATCAAGAAATACAAAAGAATATTTCTTTGGAGAAGTGCTTTTAAAAACTGGAGGAAGGATGTGTAGTAGTAAAACATAGGGCATTACACAGAGAACACCAGAATCTGCACCAAACTTCAAGTCCCAGTTCTTATCAGACACTCGAATGAACTGTATAAATGGATGTTTATAAAATCTGTACTTTATAGAAGCTATGGTATATGGAGTTTTTAGAGCAAGAATTTAGCTGTTAGAATTTATGGGTAATTTCAGAGAGTAAAACCATTAGCTCGTTGATTCTATGAATATTTTGGATGCCTCCTTTTGGTTGAACCCTAGCGCTACGAACTGGGAGAAAATGTTGAACCAAACCAGATATGATCTTGGCCCCTGCGGAGCACACGATCTTATAAAGTGGACGGATATTGATCAAGTGTTCAGCAGCTACGTATAAAGCTCAAAAGGTGATAAATGCCTTGAAAAGATTTCTGACACTATTAATGCTTTTAAGAGGGGGAATCTGACCAAACCCCACAATTTCTTTTCATATGATTTATACACATTAAAAGCTCTGTCAATTTAACAAGAGCCTCTCTTTGCTCTTATGTCTTTTTGTTTCTTTCCCTCTCTGTGTCTAAGGGACAACGTACCCTTATATAATCTATTCTGTTTTAAAGAGATTCCTGCTTAAACTTACAATAGTGGTGGATGGATTTGCTTCACGAATCACGGCTGAACAGTCACTTAAATTTACCATATCTTTCACTGTCCATCCCATCACAGATACTTCTCCATCCAAGGAGAGTTGCTTTCTCAAAAACATGAAATAAGTGCACTTCCCCACACCTAATTGTACTTGTCGGAAGAAAACCGTATTTCTACAAAAATTGTCAGAACAAATTAAGTCATAGAGAACATTCGAATTCACCTGGGAAGTAATATTTTATAATTTACTTTGTTTTGTGTAGCTTCACATAATTCTAAAAAATCATACTCTTTAGAAAAATGTATGAACATCATGAAGAATGACAGTTTTGTGAAAAGCTGTCTCTGCCTAAAGGAGATCGACTTCCAGACCTGAAACCAAATAAATAAACAGATATTAAAGAGTGACACAAAATTAATTATCTCTGACTGCCATGCAAACGTCTTAGCCACGTGAAACCTTTAGGAGGTGTCTCGGTTTATCTGCCAAGAAAGTTTGTGAGAAAATATAATTGTCTGACAACACATTTCCATCACACATTCTACATTCACGTTTATCTCTAGACAGAAAGTCCAGTGAAAGATGAAAAAGGAATTACCCAGCTGATGACCAAAATGATTTGATCTGATCAAAATGATTGATCCAATTTCACTTTTCCAAATTACACCTGGAGAACAAATGGTACCATAGACACGTTAGAACCAAATACACATCGGGAGGCTGGAAGTGTTCACTCAAGCTCTACGTTTGCATGGTCATTAAAGGAGAACGGTGGAAAACAGCATTAGAAACAACCTTCCTGGTGTTCTGCTTTTGTGCTGGTGCCCATTAGTCTAAGAGAGAAGAGCTAAGGAGGTAGCAAAAAGGAGTGGGGAACATGGATATGGGGGCCGGAGGCACCAGAGTCGAATCCTGCTTTCTCTACTTGCTAGCAATACTAAAACAAATCTAGGGCATAGACTGAAGGCCGGGGAGCTACAGCAGCAACTACAGTAGCTACACTGGAGTCATATAAACCATCTCTGAGCCGAAACATGAAATGAAATATGAAATGAAATGAAATGAAATGAAATGAAATGAAATGAAATGAAATGATTAAATTAAATTAAATAATTAAATTAAATAATTAAAATAAAAAGAAATGAAAAGAAATTTAAAAAAAGGTTATGTTTCTGGGTTATAGAAATATAGAAGATAATACTTTTTTTTAAAGATCGATTTATTTATTGGATAAGGGACATGAAGAGCAGACGGAGAGGGCGGGCACATGCGTGTGCAATAGGGAGAGAATCCTTAAGCACACTCCCCGCTGCGCAGAGAGCCTGATGTGGGGCTCCATCCCGGGACCCTGAGGTCATGACTTGAGCCTTACCCAAGAGTCAGCCACTTAACCCACTGAGCCACCCAGGTGCCCCAAGATAACACATTTAAACGGCTCACAAGAGTACCTGGTACATATGAAAAGACAATAAAATATGGGTTTTCATCGTTCAACAGTATCACTTAAAGGAATTTTGTTCAAAATTTGAATAGTTGAATCATTTCAGGAAATCAGTATCTGAAATTTATTCCGGTGATATTTTTTTTTTAATATCAGTCATGATGAAATTAACAATCTTTTCAAAATATGGAATGCTCAATTATTTCCCCAACATTCTATTATAAAAATTAAAACATATAGAAAAATTGAAAGGATTTCACAGTAAGCACTCACAAACTACTATTTAGTCTATCATTAACATTTTATACTTTATCATATGTCATTTATGTATCCATCCATGAATGCATCTTGTATTTTTATGCATTTCAGAATAAGTTCGACATCTCTATTCTTCTCTCTGAATATCTCAGCATGCATAGTATATAGATATCCCTATGTGTTTGCAATTTTCTTCTTTAGATGTAAAACTAAGATGTGATTAAATGTGAATCTTAAGTGCACATTTACTTTTTGACAAATGCATGCATCTGTGTACAGCAAACTCCACAAAATGTAACCATTACCACCTCCTTACAAATTAAACACTTTGAGTACAAAACACTTTAGTCATCTTGTGAGTCAACATACAAGAAGTATTCACTGATTAAAGTTCACATTAGAAATATATAAAAATAAATGAACTAAAGGTCTTGAAATTCTTAACCATGACAACTAAAGATAAAAGAAAATGGAGACTTTATTATAAAGAGGAATTTACTACATACAAAGATTAGATAGGAAAATCTTCACCCAAGAACCAGAGGGTACTGACCAAAGCATGCAGGAAGGGTCATTCGAAGCCCAGGAATCAGAATTCAAAGAACACAAAATCATTGGATATATCTGTGCATGAAATGTCAAAATACATTCACATTCGTGTATATGTACTCAATATCCGTAGGTCTCATTTAAAAAGCAAACACTCCAGGGCACCTGGGGGGCTCAGCAGTTGAGCATTTGTGTCCTGCTCCGGGTGTGACCCCAGGTCCTGGGATCGAGTCCCACGTCGGGCTCCCCGCAGGGAGCCTGCTTCCCCCTCTGCCTGTGTCTCTGCCTCTCTCTCTCTTTGTGTCTCTCATGAATACATAAATAAATAAAATCTTTTAAAAAATAAAATAAAAAATAAATCTAGCAAAGGATTTCTTATGAAATGTGGAGGGAAGAATGTAAGTTTATAACATTTTATAATAAGACGAAGTGAAGAACAAGATTACAGAAGAGCTTAGGGCAAGATAACAGACAACAAATCATATAGTTAGGTTTCTGAATTTGAGGCTCAACGTCAGTAAAACAAGGTCCGCAAAATTCCATATTGTATAATTTTCCCATTTCAAATCTCTTACTTTCCAGTCAGATTTAAGCTGGCTAGGAATTATCTTCAGTATTTTTTTTCAGTGTAACTATATGGGTAGTATATCTTCTGAACTACAGTGTATAAGCCTTTTAGTTTCACGTATGAACAAAATGTTAACCATATGACAACATATTTTTCTTCAAAACTCTGAGAATATTGCTTTCTTGAATTCACTGTTTCACAATGGCGTGCTATCACTCAGACCGACTTCCAGATTAGAGTCTCTCTTTTAATGATTCCAACACCTACATAAGATTAGAAGTTTTTTTTTTTTTTTTTTTCAGATCTGTCATTCTGATTTTTTCTAGGAATTTCCCAAATTTCAGTCATAGACCAGAACCTCCCCCACCCAAACACAACCCAGTTACACTTAAGAGAAAGAATACCAAAATGGAGAGAAGAGGAATGAAATGGAATGATCATTAAATGAAATTTAATGCCCATTGAGGATAGCCAGTAGTGAAGTTAGCAGGTTATCATCACTCCTCGTCTTCAGTTTCCAGTCAGATTTAGTCTCCAAGAGCAAATAACAAGGTGGTAGCCTTGAGCTTTGACACCTTGTAGGAAGATGTGAAAAGGCTGGGAATCCACTTTCCAAAAATCAAGTATAAAGCTGAAAAAAGCCAGAAAACAACCATTCTCAAGGGCTCTGGAACTTGCCCAAAATCATTGACAAGCATTTACTCATGAAAAACTGCTAGAATTTTGGGTAAGAAGAATAGAAGACTGCTGGCCTTATTGCCTACAGTTGCTACTATTTCCCCAAATCCAGCTCAGAGTTCAGTGTTACCAGGGCAGAGCTTACCTTAAAAACTGGCAACTTCCACACCTGTGGACAAGATTTCAGCAAGAGGGCAGAAATTCATATCTGGTGTCATTTTTAAACAAGTAGCAAGCACAGTAGGGAATGAATGTGGAAACACACCGCCTGATAGACTGAGGTTGCAGTCCCAGGTTGGCTGTGCAGGGGTCCAGTCAAAAATTTAATGAGAAGATCCTAGAAATAAGAGAGCCAGACAAGGGCTAGATAAACTGTCCACATAGCCTTTCCTAGTGGGGGAACTTGGTGCATGTACAAGGAACCTCAATAAATTAACAAAACCTGTTAAAGAGTGAAACAAATATGTGAGTTGAAAGTTAAAATAAGCAACATAAAAATTCACAAGATGGACTCAAACCACACACTTGAAATGGCAGAAAGTAGGGAGACACCCAATAAAAAATGAAATAGTATCTCTGGTTTCATATCCTGTGTGGAGGTCCACACTCCTTACACCAAGGAAAATCTTAACACACCAAAAAAAATAAAAATAAAAAAAAAATAATAAAATAAAATAAATAAATAAAAATGATTTTTTACCCACCTAAGGTTGCAGAACAAAGAGCTGACCTAAAATGTGGACAGAAGGGAAATTCAAGTTGCTGTGGCTGAGATTTATTTCCTGGGAGAGTGGGGGTCAGGTGCTACCATTTATCCCACCTCCAAGAAATTGGTAGGAATGCCTAACTGTAATATAAGCAAATTGCTAGAAGCTGAGTGAGGCCTAGTGTGAGAACGAAGAACTCCTACAGTCCACGGTTTTGGGGCATCCACAATTTTGTGGGAACTTACGTAGTTCTCACAATGACAAGCCAGGAAAGATCCCCCTTTTGGATCTATGTGAGAGGAAGTGAATCCCTTGTGAAATACTAAGAGCATTCTCTGTAACAAAGACCTACTTTACAAGGACTATAGTCTACTAGAAGCTTGTCCCAACTAGGGAAAAAGCATTTCTCTATTGCTAAGCCCCTGTAGGCTTCTAATCTTATATCAGGGGAATGGAGAAGCTAGGACACTGGAAAAATATTTGTGAAAGCAGAGAGCAAAGAATCCTTTCAATGGATGTTTTGGAGAAACAAATCATTCTAGGCCTGGGCAGGAAATGTAGAGATGTGCCTGAAACATCTTGTAGTGTCAGAAAAATAAAGAAGTGCTTAAAAAAAAGTAAAGAAAAAAAGAAAAAAAAATACACACACACACACCCCGCCATTCACACACACAAACCCCACAATGTGCATGACTCATATAACTCAACTGAGCTCCTACTGGCCAAAGCTGGAGCACTATGAGAAACAAAAGAAAGCAGTATTAGATTGTAACCCGAAGTATAAAATAAATATCCATGACTCCTTGACTCCCAGCTACTAAAAGCAGATGGGTGAACAAATAAATGGTTAAAAAGTGACTTGTATAGAAGAATTCCAAATAACTTCTGTAGATAATCTTCCCTCAAGGATATAGAACATAACTCTCAACTCCTTCAGTGTGTTTTTTTGCATAGGACATTCCTCCCAAAAGTACATATGGAAAAGGGAGAAAAGAGTAACTTTATTGTGGAGGAAACTGACAAAAAAAAAAAAATCAGCCAAGTGATTAAGGTTAACATCAACACTGAAGGTCACGTTGCTAATCTGTACCCTTGAAACATAAAATGAAAATGGCACTCACTGTGGTCTTCCTCTCAAAAACACATAAACACGGTCTGATAATGAAACTATATTACATTTTCCAGCTAATTTAAAACCATACTAAAATTAAAAGTTTATGAAAAAAAGAATGAGGCATGTTGAAAGGACAAAGAAACAAATCTGAGTGATTTCCCAATGTCAAAACTGGAAAAAATTTGAGCAAGATGATAGATAAAATTTCAATGCATTAAAAAAAATCATACGTATACTAATATAAATGAATAACTGAATAAACAAATACATGAGAAGATACAGCTCTCCTATAAAAGAATCCAAATTCACAGACGTCGAGGGAATGAAGTACATAGAAAATTATCATTGGAACAACACAGAATAATTGTTTCATTGTCAAGATTCAATAACGCACGGTACGAGTAGTGGGCAACAGTTTGAGAAGGAATAGAATATTTGCAGAATGTATTAGTGTCTCTCCAAGATATTTATTGATTATTAAAGGAAAACAATTAGTTTACGGTGGGGAAACCTTGCAGACACCACCTTATACAAGGGACTAAGGCTAATATCACTAATAAGACAGATTAACCTTACTCTCCTACATGAGGAATGAATAGAATCCTCACTTCTGTAGTATTAGTGTCAAAAATAACCTTATTCAAATCTTGGGACAAATCAGACAAACCCAACTGAGAGATATCTGTCAAAATAAATGACCAGCACCCTTCAAGTGTCAAGACCAATAAAGATTAAGGCATGTGACTGCCCCCTGCCCCCTGGTGGAACCACGCCAACTTGTGGCCTGTATCCCTAACTAGTGAGTGTTAGTTTCTGTAAACTATTCTAACTACTGGCGTGGGTTCAGAATATTTGCCATGGGATGAATGCAAATGTTGCATCCTTGAGGACAGTGCCCTCCAATAGGGCACGACTCCAGTGCTAACTTCTTAGCTGAGTCTTGAACAATGTCTTCTAATGTTCTGTTTGGCTGCATCAAAGTGATGTGGAAAACTCGGTGGATTTCATAAAATTGCCTTGAACAAATCTTTTGTGAAACCTATTGAAATAAGTTAGCCATTCTGTAGGATTACTCTGAGAGTGAGGAGGCAATAACATTGTCAGCAGAAAAGGCAGATCCACATCCATTCTGAGTCATCAATCCAGTGAGGGCTAATTATAGACGCCCGCAGAGGGGAAGGGTCTGATGAAGTCACCTCGACACTAAGTGGCCGACAGCTCTTCTCAAGGAATGGTACCATACTGTGTTCTCACCTCGGGTCTCGGTTCTAGACAGGTCGGATAAGTAGCAGCATGAGAAACGGTGTTGAATCCCTTCACAGCTTCCTCACTGACTCCATTCATGGGCCTACTATACAAAAACTAAGATATAGATATTCTGAAAATCAAGATTGTGGTGTGCATTTTTACATTTTTATTAAGCATTGGTATTAATTATATTAATATTAAACATTTTGAATGAAAATATTGTGTTTATGGTTCAATATCAGTAATAGTTTCTGATGTTCAGAAATGTTCCTTTATGACATATTAAGAAAGTTGGAATCCATTATATTGCACTGATATATTCCAAGTGTTCAGAGCTGATTTTGGTAATGAAGTTTTATTTACTTTTCCTATACCCTCCTCCAATTTATTACATGTGTATTGACCAACTCACCAATTTGTTCTTTTTAATTGCGAGTATAGAGAGACAGTGTGTTGTAGAATAAGCGGCAATGGACTTAGCTGAAATACTAAAAATCGAGAAAAGCTTTACCAAGCAGTAATTGTTCATAAAGCTCTAATCTCTGTGAAACCTAGAATAAACTATATACATGAGGCCTTTGGAGAATGAAATAATATAATCTTTTTATATAGATTATAAAAAATTAAGAGTTTGTTATAAATGAAGTAAAAATTCAAAATACCATGTGCACTTGAGTTTGCATGATTATACACAAATTTATGAGACACATTATATAATTGGGCAAACTTGAAAGCAACCTACTTTATAAAGCATCAACAGAATAATTTTACATTAAATATATTTTTCAAAAGGCTAAATAGTTATTAAACATATAATGTCAGATAAAAACAAAGCATTTAAATTAGAACAAAGAGCTCACTATTTAACCACCCTCACTTTCCAATAAACGTGAAATTTTGCATACCATATGACAATATATTTCTTCAAGAATTGGCTATTCTAATATACATTTTTAATTTATACTTTTGTCAAATAACACTACTATAATAGTATCCACAAAAGCAATTGAAATCACTAAATTAATGAATCAAGTAGAAGGAAAAAAAAAAAAACATTCAGTGCAATCCCTATCAGAATACCAGGGACTTTCTTCAGAGAGTTGGAACAAATAATCTTAAGATTTGTGTGGAATCAATCAATCAATCAATAAATAGATAAATAAATAAAATTTAAAAAAATGTGTGGAATCAGAAAAGACTCCAAATAGCCAGGGGAATATTGAAAAAGAAAACCAAAAAAAAAAAAAGAAAAGAAAAAAAAAGAAAAAGAAAACCAGATCTGGGGGCATCACAAGGCCAGATTTCAGGTTGTACTACAAAGCTGTGGTCATCAAGACACTGTGGTACTGGCACAAAAACAGACACAGAGATCAATGGAACAGGATAGAGAATCCAGAAGTCGACCCTCAACTCCATGGTCAACTAACATTCGACAAAGAGGACCATCCACTGGAAAAATGACAGTCTCTTCAATAAATGGTGCTGGGAACATTGGACATCCACATGCAGAAGAATGAAACTAGACCACTCTCTTACACCAGACACAAGTAGAAACTCAAAATGGATGAAAGATCTAAATGTGAGACAAGAATTCATTCAAATCCTAGAGGAGAACACAGGCAACCCCCTTTTTGAACTTGGCCACAGCAACTTCTTGCAAGATACATCCATGAAGGCAAGGGAAACAAAAGCAAAAATGAACTATTGGGACATAGGATAAAAAGCTTCTGCACAGCAGAAGAAACAGTCAACATAACTAAAAGACAACCTACAGAATGGGAGAAGGTATTTGCAAATGACCTATCAGATAAAGGGCTAGTTTCCAAGATCTATAAAGAACTTATTAAACTCAACAGGAAAGAAACAAACAATCCAATCATGAATGGGGCAAAAGACATGAAGAGAAATCTCACAGAGGAAGACATAGACATGGCCAACACGCACATGAGGAAATGCTCTGCATCACTGGCCATCAGGGAAATACAAATGAAAACCACAATGAGATCCCACCTCACACCAGTGAGAATGGGGCAAATTAACAAGGCAGGAAACAACAAATGCTGGAGAGGATGTGGAGAGAGGGGAACCCTCCTGCACTGTTGGTGGGAATGTGACCTGGTGCAGCCACTCTGGGAAACTGTGTGGAGGTTCCTCAAAGAGTTAAAAATAGACCTGCCCTACGACCCAGCAATTGCCCTGCTGGGGGTTTACCCCAAAGATACAGATGCAGTGAAACGCCGGGACACCTGCACCCCAATGTTTCTAGCAGCAAAGTCCACAATAGCCACCCTGTGGGGGGAGCCTCGGTGTCCATCGACAGATGCTGGACAGAGAAGCTGTGGTCTGTGTCTACAGTGGGATATTCCTCAGCCATTAGAAACGACAAATACCCACCATTTGCTTCGACATGGAGGGACCTGGAGGGTATGATGCTGAGTGAAGTAAGTCAACCGGAGAAGGACAAACATTATATGGTCTCACTCATATGAGGAATATAAGAAATAGTGAAAGGGATTAACGGGGAAAGGAGAGAAAATGAGTGGGGAAAAAATAGAAAGGGAGACAGACCATGAAGACTCCTAACTCTGGGAAACTACCTAGGGGTAGTGGAAGGGGAGGTGGGCGGGGGGTGGGGGTGACTGGGTGACGGGCACTGAGGGGGGCACTTGACGGGATGAGCACTGGGTGTTATACTATATGTTGGCAAATCAAACTGCAATAAAAAAAAAGAACATAAAAAAATGGAATGTCCACATTTCAGCAAACTGCATGCTTTGGGCCTTGAACAGAAAATTACTAAACAAAATAAGTTTAAAACCGAGTAACTTGTGACTACAATGATTTGTTTAGGAGGGATGCATAAGAACGTGTAAAGCCTGATCTAAAGGAGATGAAAGATCTGCAAATTTTCAAAAACTTTTGAGCTGTTCTTGAGTCATTTCATAAGGACTTAACAAATACAAACAAAAATAAGAAAAAATGCTCAGCATAGCACCAAGATAAACTAGTTTCACTCTGTTCTATGGAAACTGGCACTAAAGTACTGGGTTTTGATGTTTTGAATAAAAGTTTGGTAATCAGTAAGTCTGGAAAATATGATAACAGTCATTGTCCACAACCCATTCAGTCTTAGATTCTGAACATGATCACGTCACATGTTTATAAAAGAATTTCAGTTTTGAAGATACAGTAATTAATGAACTGAACTACCAGGCTGAAAATTAAATTACTTCCTCCGAAGAAGTGTATTTTAACAAATAGGATCTTAGAACTATCAGAGCAATAAATTGCCTTAGATAATTTTGATCAAATTTAATAACATTTAAATAGAAATCAAACCAGTCTGATTATTTCAAAGGGTGCATGGCATAGCCGTGCTTGCATGATTTTATCATCCAATAAGCGTTATGTTTTGCAAAAGTACCTGAAAAATAAAAGCCTATACTCAACCATTTGAGAACATTTTATTCAGTCTGTTCCTTTTTAATTACTGTATCTCAGGCTCCAGAATTCCCAATCTCCCAAGAAGGCAAATGGATTAAAATATTAATGGCTGACATATCAATATCTACTATTTATGTCAAATAAATCAACAGGGGTAATAAATAATTTAATGCTTCAATGCATATAGTCATACAAATATGTATTCATGTTCTGTCATAAATAGTGTTTTCACAGTTGATCAAAAACCATATGAAGTGAAAATTTTCTCTCTTAATTATAAGGTAATCTTTCATATCTTTTTTGATCCACATATGATACATAATCCATAATTAATATATATAATATTTGTGTATATTCTATATAATTTTTTTTCTGTTGTGAGGTTTAAGAGGTGTTGTGATTTTACTCATTTAGACCCAGTGGGTGACGGGCACTGAGGGGGGCACTTGATGGGATGAGCACTGGGTGTTATACTATATGTTGGAAAATTGAATTTAAACTAAAAAAAAAAAAAAAATTTAAATAGACCTATTAAGCTAAAAAAACTCAGGGGCACCTGGGTACCTAGTGGTTGAGCATCTGTCTTCAGCTCAGGTCATGACCCTGGGGTCCTGGGATCGAGACCCACATTGGGCTCCCTGCATGGAGCCTGCTTCTCCCTCTGCCTGTGTCTCTGCCTCTCTGTCTGGGTCTCTCATGAGTAAGTGAATAAAATCTTAAAAAAATAAAGTCTAAAAAAATCACTGGATAATAACAGTACCTGAACATCAAGTCAAACTTTACATTTGACCAAAATACATTCTTAGCTTTTGATTAATAGTTCAGGACATAGTCTATAAATTATAATTAATATTTATGAACAACTTGGCTATACAGTATGCTTGTCTGCTAAAGTTTAAAGAGAGGATTTATTTTAAAAACACACTCCTGTTTCTATAAAATTGTCTTCATGTTCTTCCCATTAGGGCACTAAAATTTGTTTCATGGGAGCAGAAATTTGTGTATCGTGTTCTTTGATATATTCCAGTCACGAGGAAGCGCAGCCACAGGGAATGGAGTGGATCCTCCTCTAGAGGCGTGAGTGCCAGGCCTTTCTAGCTCTTCCCCAATCTCAAGGACTTCACATGAGGTCACGACCTGTGTTCAAACCACATTTCTTTATTTCAGATCAATAGCTTTGATCATCGAGCTGCAAATCATTTTTGAGGAGCAAAATTTTTTAAAGAAACAGAATTTCAAAACCTAAAGAGTATCTGTTTACACAGACCTTTAAAAAGAATGTGGTTAATGAAGAGTTGCAGAGTTCTATGCCTAAATTAAAAAAAAAAATCTTGATTAAAAAAACATGAAGGTGGGGCTCCTGGGTGAAGTGTCTGACTCTCGGGTTTGGCTCAGGTCGTGATGCCAGGGCTGTGGGACTGTGCCCCCATGAGGCCCTGCTCAGAGGGAGTCAGCCTGAGATTCTCCCCCTCTCCCTCCGCCCCTCCTGCTGCTCATGCTCTCTCTCTCTCTCAGATAAATAAATGAATGAAAGCTCAAATAAAATGTGGAGGTATTTAAAGAAATCAACACAGTAGCCAGGTGGCTTTATGAACTTACAGATTTTGAAAGAACAGAGTCTGATGGAGTAGCTAGAAACACGAGGAAATACAAAATACTAAAACCCAAAATAGCTTTATGCCGCCCTCTCTGGTTCTATCTCCATGTTTGTTCCTTCCTTCCCTGTACCTGCCTCCTTCTTCCTCTTTGCCTAAAGCAAATAAACGTATAAAAGTAAAAAGGCAAAATAAACTCATAATAACTTTGTCAGAATTATTAAGCACAACGCATGAATCACTAGCAAAGAACACATTTTTCTTTCAGTTCTGCTTCACACATGAAAGAAGTGCACAATCGGAGATAGCCGATAAGTTAACGGATGACGGGGGGAAAATTTCACATTTCTGTTTAGCTTCTATTCTTTCTGATGAAGAGGCTAATCTCCAGTCTGAGAGACCAAAACAATATACAAATAGATTTGGAATTAAATTTCATGGTTGAGGAGGATCTGATTAGAGCTCCCGCATCCCTTTAAATGTGATTTAGGCCTCCCAGCTGAGTAGTTAGGACACAGAAACAAAGGTCTGCAAAAATGATCTTGGGTGGGGACACAGGAATGTATCTGAGGATCCGTATGACGTAACAGAGTCAGAAGATTCAGTATAACCAAATATCGTGAACTTCCAAAGGAAAAATTTTTAATGGCCAGACGTCATTGCTAGGATTCATACAATCCCTGGCTGTGGGTTTTCCTGGGTGTGTAGTTATTTTGTCTGTTATTTCATTCAGTGGAAGTTCCCCCCATAAGAATCCCACTTTTTTCTCAGCTTCTGGAGATATCCTCAAGAAGTGCTTTTTTATTTGCCTCTGCAAAGTCCCTACGGGGATTTCTCCATATTCACGTTCTAGGATAATGTGTATTAAGTTATCATTTAATTTGTGGGGTTACTTAGCAAAGCATAACTGGATTCTAAATACCATCCGTTAAGACTACAATGACAATCACTCTTCCTTCATCCGTATTTTAGATGAAAAAATAGGGAATTGATCTAAAAATACTGTGCTATGTTTTCTGTACTTTTTTGCATTAATGGAACTATTAATGCACTATTGTGCATGTTGGAAGTTTCTGTCGTTAATTACAGAATAATGGACATTACAGATTAAAGGACATTGCCTAACAATCGGGATTAAAACTGGGTGGAAGGCAAGAGGTTTCTGGCTCTATGCTGTTTTATATTTCAATTAGTTGCTTAGGTCAAAATATAAAATGCAGATTTATCATAATATTACATGATATGCATTCAGTTGAAGGCATATATTGTGACGGTAACAGGCAAATTATAGGAGATCCAAAGGTAATGGCTAAGAAAGTTAAGGCAAGTAATGGATGTAATGACGAAATAGAAAAGAATAATAATAAATACAAAAGAGCTTCAAGTATCTAGTCCAGAAAAGAAGAGATGGAGGTTGTTCAAAATCAGGCATAGATGATGCAGCTTGAGGTCAAGAAGGGGGCATTCTAGACTAAGGTCTTGAAAATCAAGAATCTTTCCTTGTCTCTTACTCTTTGCCCATCTAGACGTTCACATGTGTAAACAAGTAACGGAAAAAGGCAGAATGAGGTATGTGTCAAAAGAGAAGAACATTGGCATAGGATCAGTGTAAAGAACATGGACGTGTGAGAGTGTTGCTGGATGATATACAAATTATGAAATAATGGAAATTTAGTCATATGGTCGTGGGCTTTGGGTAGAAGAATCTCCCAGATGGAAGAGTAAGCAAAGAGACGGTGATCGTGGGAAAGTTGGGAGCTCACTTTGATGGAGCAGACTTTCAAGTTGATTACGGTTTTGCCCATAAAAAGGTAATAATCACAAAAATTGTTTGGGGGCGGGGCACAATTCAATCCATGCTTCAGGAAATAGAATCCGACAGTGACGGTTGAGGCAAGATCAAAGATTATTGTCATGAGATTTGAAGAAAGGCAGAGGAGGTGGGGCAGCAACAGAGCCAGAGATCTTGTAAGACAGTCCCAGGACTCGACGGCTAGCCCGCTGCCGGACGCAGAAAACTCGGGAAAACAGGGTCACGCTACCAAAGGGGAGTTGGAAGGTCAGTGATGCGGCCTGGGGGCACTTTGCCGTCACGGAAATAAGGTCCAGAGGACACCAAACAGGTGAGAGAGGAAAGAAGACGCTCCTGTGTCCCTCAAATTTGGGGCATTTTTCATGCATGAGATATTTCCATCTGCCTTAAGGGACATTCCGATTTGGACTGACCTGTCGTTCACTTACTTGGTTTCATGTGCTTATGGTTCACATTACACAATATAAATTATCTTGAAGCCATATGTGCATTTTTTTTAAATTGCATGTTGACTTACACTCTAAATACACTTCAGCGAAATTCTTCTGATCTTTTAAAAAATAATGTAAAACACACATACATGAGAAAGACATAAACTCACGCATAGACAATTTGAATTTAGAATAAACGAGCTTATCTGTGTAACCAGAACCTAAATGCCGATTTAAATCATTTTTATTACCACTGAAGCCTCCACTGAACCCCCTTTAAGGATACCGCTCTACTTCAAGGGTAACCACTATTCGAATTTCTTAGTCTGTTTTATATTTTATATAAATGAACCAATACAGGATTTTCTCTTTTAGGTCTTTTTCCTTTAGCTCAAAACTATGTTTATACGACAGTCGTATAGCTGTATACAATTGAAGAGCTTTCATTCTTATTGTTAAACGTGTGTGAACATATAATTTATTGTTCAATCTACTCTTGATGACGTCAGATGGGCACTTGGGTAAATTTCTATATTTGGCATGTTACTATTTATGCTGCTATAGACATCTATGGGAAGCCTAATAAATATATTCTGAATTCCTCTTGGGATCATATCCTATAACAGGAATCCCTGGATCACATTTATGTATATGTTCAGTTTTCGTAGGAAGCGTTAGATTTCCAAAGTAGTTGCACCACGTATACGTCCCACCAGCAGTGTTAGAGACTCCTGGTTGCTTGACACTCTCACCAATTCTTGAAATTCTTAGTCCAATGCATATGGCGGCTTTAATTTATGTATCTCTAAAGACAAATGAATTTAAACATCTGTACATGTTTATTGGTCAGATATACATTCCATTTGATAAAGTGTCTGTTTAAGTAATTTGTTTAATTTTCCACAAATGTTTCTTCTCTTCTTTGATTGGCGTAGTTCTCTATATATTCTGATTATGAGTCTTTTCTCTGATACATGTATTGCAAATATCTTCACCTATTCTGTGGTTTTCCATTTCACCTTTCTTTTTTGTGACCTTTAACAGAAATTCCTTTTTTTTTTTTTTGGTTTTATTTATTTATTTGAGAGAGAGTGTGTGTGCACAAGTACCGGGAGCAGAAGGCCGAGGGAGAAACAGGCTCCCCACTGAACAGGGAGCCTGTTGTGGGGCTCGAGTCCAGGATCCTGGGGTCATGACCTGAGCCCAAGGCAGACGCTTAACCCAAGGCAGACGCTCAGCTGACTGAGCCACCCAGGTGCTCACCTTCGACAGAAAGTCTTAATAACAACATAATTAAGTCATGACTTTTTTTCTTCCTCTAAAATTTGCATTTTAGAATTATGTTTAAAAAGTCTTGACATATTCCAGGTCATGAAGTTCTTATCCCATATTATCTTCTTCAAACTTTACTGTTTACCTTTTACATTTGGACCAATAATGTCCTGGCAATTTATATTCTGAGTGCTGTGGGGATGCAGTCAATACTGGTTTTAAAATATGAATTTCTAAAAGACAATGTTTTTTATAGAAAGACTGTGTTAAAAAAAAAAAAAAAGATTGTCTTTTCTCACCGTTCTACAGCGTCACCCCTGTCAACCAGCTCGTGTCTATCCACGGAAGACTGTTTCAAATCCATTCTGTTCCATTGATCCATTTTTCATCTGTGTAACAGGACTGTGCTGTTTTAATTAATATTCCTCTACGTAGGTTTTGAAATGCCATTATAGGATCTCCAGTTTTGTTCTCTAGGTTGCCTTGATTTTTCTTAGACTTTCTTAGACTTTTGTATCTTAATATAAATATTAGAATCAGCTTCTCAGTTTATTTTTTCTCTCTTTACTGAGGACTAGCTGACCATGCAATTATAAATTGTATCTATTTAACATGTGCCGAGTGATGATTGGATATGCGCATACGATACAGGAGTCCCGAGATCAGATGATTGATACAAAGATCAGCTCATATGGTTAAGTCTCTTTTTAAATTGGTGGTTAGAATGCTTAAGATTTTTCTCAGTAATTTTCAAATATTCAGTACCATATTATTAACTATGGTCACCATGCTGTATATGAGATCCTCAGACCTTATGCTTCTTATAACTGAAAGTTTGTACTCTTTGACTTATATCTACCCATTTTCTACCCATTTCTGTCCCCACCCAGCTCCTGATAATCACCATTTTATTTTCTGTTTCAATGAAATTGTGTATGCATATAATACATATATTATATATATACAATTTCAATTAAAATCATGCACTTTATATATTATTACATATTTATTATAAGATAAAATATAAACAATACATTATATTTAGTATATATTTATCATATGTAAGTATCTAATTATACTTAATATATTTATTTTATATTTATTATATTTATTATAAATAAATATATATTTATCATATTTATTAAGATTATACATTATAGGGATCCCTGGGTGGCGCAGCGGTTTGGCGCCTGCCTTTGGCCCAGGGCGCGATCCTGGAGTCCCGGGATCGAATCCCACATCGGGCTCCCGGTGCATGGAGCCTGCTTCTCCCTCTGCCTATGTCTCTGCCTCTCTCTCTCTCTCTCTCTCTCTGTGACCATCATAAAAAAAAAAAAAAGATTATACATTATATTTATTATGTATTTAATATATAATTACATATAATACATATATAATACATAATAAAATATATTACAAATATATAAAATAATAAAAACATAATAAATATATTTATTGTATATTATATTTTATATTATATATTATAATACATAAATATATAATATATTATATATTTATTATATATTATCATATAAGTATATAGCATTTTTTTATCCCTCCATCCATCAAGAGACATTTAAATTGTTTGCATATTTTGGCTATTGTGAATCATGCTTCATTGAACATGGGAATGCAGACATTTGTTCAATATTCTGTTTTCATGTTGTTTGTTTTTAGATACGTACTCAGAAATGAGATTGCTGAATTATATGGTAGCTTTATTTTTAAATTTTGGGAAACCTCCATACTGTTTTCTTAATGGATGTACCAATTTACTTTCCCACCGACACTGCATAAGGGTTCCTTTTCTCACATCCTCCCCCACATCTGTTACCTCTTGTCTTCTTGAAAATAGCCTCCCTGATAGGTATGAGGTGACATCTTACTGTAATTTTGACTTGCATTTCCCTAATGATTAGTACTGTTGAGCATCTTTTCTGTACTTATTGGCCACTTATACGTAGAAGATGTTGATTAGGTCTTTTGGTCATTTTAATTGGAATATATCATTTTTGCTATTGACTTTATGAGTACTTTATATATTTTGGATTTAATCCTTATCAGAAATTAATTGTAAATGTTTTCTCCAATCGAGTAGGTTGCTTTTTGACATATTGATTGTTTCCTTTGCTGTGTAGAAGCTCTTTCATATGTTTTCCTGTGACTAATAGCATCTCTTCATTTAGCCTGAAGAACTAACTCCCTTTAGCACTCCTTGTAAGGCAAGTTTACTAGTGATACATTTTCTCAGCTTTTGTTTAGAAAAGCATTTTCTCTCCTTCATTTCTGAAGGAAATTTTTATTTGATAAAATGCTCTTGGTTGGCTTTTTTTCTTTTCTTTTCTGAGCTGTTTGAATGTACCATCCCCCTTTCTCCTAACCTGCAAAGTTTCTACTGAAAAAATCACTTTATGGCCTTTTCAAGTCCTTTTGTGTGTTTCGAGTCTTATTTTCTTTTGCCAATTTCATAATTCTCTTTTTGTGTTTGAGAATCTGATTATATTGTATCTTGGTGAAGACTTCTTTGGTTTGAATCTGACCGCATTGATGCCATATCTTTATAATGATACCCAGATAACCAAATCTTTCCCCAAATTTGGAAAGTTTTAAATCATTATTTCCTTAAATGAGCTTTCTGCCCCCTTCCTTCTCTCTTCCCCTTCCAAGATCTCATAACGTGAATATCAATTTATCTCATGATACCCCATAATTCACATAGTTTTCTACATGCTTCTTTTATTCATATCTGTTTTGTCTTCTCTGATAGGATGGTATTATGAGATCCGTCAAACTCACAGATTGTTTCTTCTGTTTGATTACTGAAGCCATCTATTGCAGTTTTTATTTCACTATTTTAGTTTTTTGTTTCATCTCTTCTTCAGCTCCAGAATATCTGTTTGGTTCTTTTTAAGATTTCTATTTCTTTGTTTAACTTCTTTTTCTTTTCCCACGCATTGTTTTCCTGAGTCCATTGGTGTCTCTCTGTGTTCTCTTGAATCTCACTTACCTTTCTTAAGATAATTATATTGAGTTATTTTTTCAAGTAATTTTCAGATCTCCATATTTTGGGGGGTCAAATACTGGAAAGTTACTGTATTCTTTTGATGGTGTTAAGTTCTGTTGCTTTCTCACGTTTCAAATGGCTTTAACATCTGTGCATTTGAGGGAGCAGTGGCATCTTCCAGCCTTATCTGATTGGCTTTGATGCAGATAGACTTTCACCAGGATGTGGCTGTGAGGGCGCTGGCTGGGTGGGGTGCAATGTCTCTGCCTCCTGGGATAGCTCGGTGGCGTAAGCTTCATGTAGGTTTGTCAGCTGAGGTAAACGATGGATAAGACCGCTCAGTTGGGGGAGGATCTTCTACAGACAAGATTATGGAGGTCCTGTGTGGCAGTGACGGCTAGTTCTCTCGGGGTCCTTGAAGATGAAGACCGCTGTTCTCTTGTTTTCCTCTTTTTCCCCCTCCGTGGGGAGGGGGGGCATTCTAGCCAAGTGTATCTTTCTTGTCACCAGCTGGCATACTGGCACTGGTGGTTTGTGGAGCTGGGATCCTGGGGTTAGATGCACAGAAAACCACCACAGTTCTTGGGTCCCAAGGAAAAAGTGCACTGACGACATGGTATGGCACCAGAATCCGAGGTGGGAGCATGAGCAGATTCCCCGTGGAACTGGGATTCTCTTCTCTGGTGCTCACGGAAATGATTCATGCCCTGGATGAGGGCAGGAAAGCAGCAATGGCACAGGCCCTAGGATGACAGGCTGGAGCCATGGCTTGGGCCTAGGAGGCAAGGTGGAACAGCAGCACACTCTGGACGGTGGCTTAAACTTCCATCTCTGGCCCTAGGCAGTGCGTATAGACCAGCAGCAGCCGGCGCAGTGATGAGGTTACAGCCTCAACCAAGAACCCTGGAGGGAGGCCCAGAACTGCCGCAGCGAGTGATGCCGCAGTGATGATGGGTCAAAGGCAAGACTTTGGATCTGGGGTTGGGAGGCACAGCAACAGCAGCAGCAGCACTATGGCTATGGTGGGTCAAAGCCTCAACTTAGGACTCTGAGCAGAATAGTGGCAGCTCAGTCTTGCTAATGAAAGTTCAAAATGAAGACTTGGGACGTAAGGGCGGGGTGCAGAGCAGCGACGGCTCTGGTGTCTCATTTGAGTAGGTGCTATGGCCAAGGCTTCCTAATCCCAGGTAGTAGTGCACAGCAGTGACCAGGGAACCTGGGTGCGGGGTCTCACTGCAGTGGCACCTCCCGCCCCAGGGAGGAAGTACAGTAGCAGAGACTTGGGGCTACTCTGTCGCCTGTGCTCAGCATTGGTGAAGATGTGGAGGTCCTCAGTAGCAAAAGCTGAGATTCTCTTGCTTTCCTTTTCTCCGTAGGGTGAAATCCCTCCAAATTGTACTTTTTGGCACCATGCCGCTCTGGACTGGGATATAGGGTGCCAAAGATGATGTGCTTCCCATTTTCTTTTTATATGGCCATCATCAGTTTTGGAGTTCTTTGGGATTTCTGCTCCTTCTTCATTATAGCTCAGGGTTCTCCCATGAACTTTTTACATTGGACTATTAGGTATTCATTTTTTTTATTATTTTTATGTGGGAGATGATCATTGGTTCCTCTAGCCCTCCATCTTACATTTTGCTGAAATAACCTTAGCTTGCAGTTCACACACACGCACACACACACACAGAGTGGGATTTCAATTGTAGTTCTATTATCCATAGATAAATGGAAGAGAATTGATATTTTTACAATACTGAGGCCTGCTACTCATATATTTCTTAAGCTATTCTTTAATTTTTTTCAAATAAAGTGTAAAAATTTTATCTTCGTAGGTGTCTTACATATATTTTGTTAGATGTATTTGTAAACATTTCTCTGATTCGCTTTTAAAAAGAACTTTTTGGTAATTGAAACAAAATACATCATAGTCTAAATATTTTATAGTTTTATAAGTTTAGTGTTTACTTAAGAAATATTCTGTGAACTGCTACCGTGGATTTGTCTTTAGTTCTCATGTCTTATTTCAATAAGCTCTTCTTTTGTGGATGTCTTTAGTTCCTTGCTATATTTTTAGGATGACAAAAGGTCATGAACTCTACTATTCTCATTACACAGTTAGGTTGCAGAGTTCTCCAAACCCCACGCTGTTCAACAATTCTTTAGGTCAGCAGTTTCTTTCACAATTGTCACCTGCAGGAATGACAACGATAAAATAAACCACCTGTATGCATCGTGGCAAGGTCACAATAACCTTTGTGTTTTCTTCTCGCAGCTACAGCAGCTATTTACTTAGATAACAGTGGCTAATAGTAAGAATAGATCTGGCAGATTTCTTTTCAAACATTAATACCAGGAAGTAAATAATCTATGATAATATGTAAATAAATAATGATTAATGCTTTGAGAAATCCAAAGAGTTTCATTGATACGAATGCTATCTATGTAGTACATGTTTCCTTTTGAGTCATCCATCATAGTAACGAAGGTATAAATATAAAGTAAGAAGAAGGAAAATCGATTTAAGAATCCAAAACACAACCTCTTCCCCGCCATCCATTTTGGACACAAGCCTTAGTGGGACACTGTGGTGATAAGGCAAACGCATTTAATCCTTTTCAGTCAGTAGTCGAGAAAACACTGCTTTTGTTTTTTGCTTTTGCTTTAAATATTGAAGGTCCACTATACATAAAGCAAGTGTTCATGAGATAATGGATTCATAATTATCTCTCGAAATGCACATGAAGAATAACGGTGATAAAGTATAGCTAGAAGGGTACAAATCTTTCACTTTTATAATCAAGGATGGCTTAAATTGCAAAGAAATATGACTGTTTGGGTTTAGATAAGATAAAATGCTGGTTTTATTTTGATTGTTCTCAAATACTTGTCAAGTATGAACTCTGTGTGAGAGGAGAAAGGGAAAAAAGAGGTGAAGAACGGGAAAGGAAGAAAGGGAAGGCAAAGAAGACGATATATGTTTCTTGTTCTCTATGAGGTCTCAGCAGTGGACGTCAAACATTCTGACTTATGAATTATAAGTTGATACTGAAAACAAATGGAACATTATC
Organism: Canis lupus baileyi; assembly: GCF_048164855.1. Taxonomy (NCBI): domain Eukaryota; kingdom Metazoa; phylum Chordata; class Mammalia; order Carnivora; family Canidae; genus Canis; species Canis lupus. The sequence continues at coordinate 64,192,361 of NC_132850.1, read as the reverse complement.
AGTCTAAAGTAAGTCATTGGTTTATAACAGCGAATATATAATGAAGGCCTGATATGCAAATTCCGGAGAGTAAGAGGCGAAAAGATCCATTTAACTGGCATAAGAAAAATCTGAGATCTTTTCAACGTTATTGAGGATTCATTACTGATACTCTGGATCCTGTGTTTTTGAATATTGGCTTTGTAAAATGTTATCTTGGAAAACTCACAAAGATTGAGCAGCTACCTGAGCATGTACTGTTTTCACACAACTGCTGAGTCCCAGAGGGTGCAGAGGTGAGGACAGCAATTATGTCCCTACCTCCGTGAAGGCTTCTTGAATGTTCAGGGCCCTTAAGAATCTCATCCACAGAAATATATATTTGCCATATTTCTTATCAAGTGTAATCATGAAGCTAAGTTCCGGAAGATGATATACATTTGTTTTTAAAGAGATGCTAAAATTCTCGGGGCCCTGGCTCAGTCAGTAGAGCGGGCTACTCTTGAACTCAGGGCTGTGAAGTCAGCCCCGTGTTGAGCATACAACCTACTAAACAAACAAACAGGGTATTCTAGAACACGAGGTAAATCGAAAACATTCAGAATTATGAATTTTAAAGACTTTTTCTAACTTATATTTCTTCTTTGAAATTAAGCCATAAAGGACAGTTAGAGTCACGTTAGTTTTACCCTTCCCTACGTATCACTGCTTATCCATAAATTTATTTCATAAATTTAGTTCAGAGATTGTTCTATAACGCTTCATTGAACTCTGTCTACTTTATTTGGGTGACTTCATTCTCTTAATATTTCAGAGTAATACTGGTAAAATTCAATATCTGAATGATTCTCGTGTTCTAATTGAATTTAGCAGAAAATACTATTTTAATCACAGTTTCAGAAAGCAAAATTCAAGACCTGCTAAGTAATGGTTCTGAAATTCCTTTCCATTGATAAGTTCTTTCTAACCACATGGAAGAGTTATTTCCTAAGTTTTATTTTTAAGAAGAACATCAGTTGAGGTATATAAATATATTTATTTATTTATGAAAAGAGAACAAGAGCTCAAAGAGAAGAAAATAGGAACCAAGAGGAAACTCTAGATGGTGCATTTTAACTGCAGAACTAAAGATAGCTTCTGACGTAAATTAAAAAAAAAAAAAAAAAAGATAAACCAAGAATGTATCCTTAACCACGTGGCATTTATTCTGCTTGCTAAATATTTATTTTGACTAGCAAGAACACTGAACAACTGAAAAGGAGCTTAAATCTATAATAAAATGTTCAGTGCCCTACACAACCTAAAATAAAATGATTTCTAATTTTGGGATTGGCATCCATCTACTTGCTTTTATTTATTTATTTCTTTGATTTTGTGATCTAGTAAATAAATTCTAGCTGCTAATTGTGAGGTACATGATAAGGAAAATTGCCACATTGATTGCCTTACCTTTTCTTAAATTAATATGTAAAGTACTTTTTTAAGTTGTGGTTCTCAAGTGTTGACATAAATGAGCTTCCTTTGAAAAAAAAAAGTCAGCCTAATTATGCAGTCAGAGATTCTGATAAATGCTTCAAAACTTTCTTTCAGAACTATCATTTTTTTCCATTTAAAAAGTATTTTACAGAAAGAGAAGAGCCTTAATGGAAATTTAATTTAACATTTTAGATTTTTAAGTTGAGTATTAATACTGTGTTCATTTATATCGGTTTACAGTCCAGGATAGTCTCTAGAATTGTGTTGCTTATTTAACACAGTAAAACAGGTAGGGCATTGACTCACATAGTTGATTTATCATAAAATGACCTGAGGAATCTATTTTCATAAAACTGTTGTTTTCCTAGTTATCTGTGAATTACAAACTATTTCTAATGGCTCAAGTAGATTTGAATAAATTTGCTAATGCTCTACTAATTTTTAACCATCGCCTTTTTCTGCATATAACCTTTCCCATAACCAGGTTATTGGAGAAATAGAGTAATATTAAGTAATAACAGAAGTTCCAAGTCTGTCTCACATCTTTCATGAGACCATAAGGTAACGTGACATAAAATCCAATTTTCCTTTGGATGAGATGGGTCAAATATAGGCTTGATTCATGTGAATTCATGAGCATGTGTTTCAGCCCTCGACGTAACATTAACCTCTAAGCCACCAGTGCTCTAAGGCCACTATCAGTCATCCTCAATGTCCAAATATTCATAAATGAAAGCATATAATGTGTCTTTTCGCGTTAGCATCACTCTCTAACGTACACTTTGATGACTACCCTTTCCTATGTCTCTGTGCCCATGTGTGGGCTGTGAATGCCACATGCATGAAGACCTCAACAACTAGTGTCAACGTGACCTTACCAAGGCTCTCCACATTCTTCTGCTATTACGCTTAGTAGTTGCATCCACCATTTCTCCCAAATTTATCGTTATTTCCATAGGGTTCAAATTTTCATCATGGGCAGGGAACCACTTAAAAACAAATTTCATAAGAAAAGTAGACAAACTGTGCCTTTTAAACACAATTATTTCCATCCTATAAAAACTCTGGATAGATGATGCAGGTGACACAGTGAGACAGCAAAAGTTCTGCTGCCTGTGGTGCGACAAATGGGACGCTGACAGTCTCAGCAATGAGCATTCACTGGGTGGCGGTGACCTGTGCCACTGCTCCCCCTTCTTCCATTCAATAAAAACGTGTTTGATTGAAGGATTTTTCTCAGGTAGGCCTTAAGAGTTACCTCACTAATGATCCCAATTTCAACCAGTGACCCAGAAATGAAACACTACATTTCACAAAACTCCTGGAGTGCGCTATAAACAAGACTTACAAAATGTCATGTCCTTAAAAACATGAAATCCAACATGCTGGTATGTGTCTTTTACTCAAAATTGAGTTCAGAAATAAAATGTTTCATGGGCCACAGAAGGAGGCTCGGTCTAAATCTTTTCTCCTCTAGAAGTGAAACAGCAGATAATCTGAAACGCGAAGTTAGAGCAGGACAAGGCCAGCCCAAGTCCCTTCGTGACTTAGAGGGCCCGTCTCAATATTATTTCTAGCCCTGAGGAGACCACACAAGAGATTTCATGATTTCTGTAAGCTGTTGATTTTAGAGGTCCCAGAGAATCCAGGTTTGCCCACACGAAAAAGTATTAAATCTATGTTAGCCCTAATTGATTGGCTGATTTTTTAAAATCCAAATAAGTACGTCGAACCACTTCTCCAAAAGAGACCTCGCTTAACCATTTATATTTTGAAATGTCTCACATTCTTTGGTTCTCACAGACATGGAGAAGGACACATTTAAATCTGGCAAATATCCAATTTAAGTACAGTATTAATATACATGAAAAGGGATAGCAACCCTCTATAGACATTTTCTGGCCTATTTATACACCTGACATTTATTTATTTATTTATTTATTTATTTATTTATTTATTTATTTATTTATTTTTAAGGATTCTATTTACTTATTTGAAAGGGAGGGAGAGAGAGAGAAAAAGCAAGAGCAGAGAGAGAGAGGGGGGCAGAAGGAAAAGGCAGGGAGCCCGATGTGGGGCTCCATCCCCATGACCTGAGCCAAAGGCAGACATTTAAGTGACTGAGCCCCCGGGTGTCCCCAGCTAACACTCCAAACCAGTGACATGAAATAACTGATTCTGTGACGTTTGATTAGCTGATCACTTTGCATCAGTAATTGCTAAATGATTGTAGCTCAAGCGCTCTCCAAAGCGCTCTTCAGATTTCCATTCCTACCAGCAAAGTACGTGAGTTCAGCTGCGCCGCCCTCTCCCCAGCACTGCGTCCAGCCAGGGGTTTAAGAGTCTGCAGACATTGTGCATACGGAAACCTCCTGGGCTGCAGTTTGCATTTCCCTGATGAATAGTGATGTTGGGCCTCTTTATATGTGATCATTCGTTAGGTGCACATCTTTGTTGGTACATTTTTTTCAATTTTTTTTCTATTTTTAGTTGTTTATTATTATTAAGTATTGATAATTTTATATATTTGAGGATTATCTTTTCTCATACGTGTGATTTGCAGACCTTCCTTGCACTCCCAGTTTTGCCTCCTCATTATCTTAACAGTATCGTTTGAAATCCAACTTGTCACTTTTTTTAGGTTGTGGATTATGCTTTTGATGTTTTATCCAAGCAGTATTTGCCTAAACCAAAGTCACAAGGGTTTATACCTATATTTTACTCCAGAAGTTTTACAATTTTTGGCTTAACATTTAGGGCTGTGGTGCAATTTGATTTAAAGTTTATATATGGTACGGTTCATATTGAAGTTCATTTTTTGCATATGGATATCCAGTTGGTACAGCACTGTCTGCTAAAAAAAATTCCCTCTAAGCATTGAATTGCCTTTGCACCTTTGCTGGCAAACATATGTGGTTCTATTTCCAGATTCTTTATTTAGTTTCATTGATCTACCTATCTATGCTTTTGCCTGTACCAGGAGTCAGCAAACTATTTCTGTAAAGGACAAATTGGTGAATATTTTAGACTTTGAAGGCATCATATTTTTCTTTTTCCCTTTCACTTTAGTAAATTTAACTTCAAATTTACATAACAACATGCAGCCAATGTCTACCATATTGGACAGAGTAGGTCTGGAAAGAGGTAAAAGTCTTAACTTATGTTAGTCTTTGATAGGTCAAGGATGCATACTATAATCATAAACCAGGCATTGAGAGAAAGAAACACATTTAATTGCTAAGCTTTGTAGATAAAAAGATAGAATGATAAAAGATCATTTAATCCAAAAGAAATAATTAAGGCAAAGAAAAAGTAATAGAGATCAAACATGTTAAGTACAAATATATCAGAAACCACATTAAATACATGAAGTAGATACTACAATTATGTGACAAAAGTTATCTGAATAGATTAGAAAAATGGAGACACAAGGGCACCTGGGTGGCTTGAGCCCCTTGACGGGCTCCACGCTCGGTGGGGAGTCTGCTTCAGATCCTTCTCTCCCTCTGCCCCTCCATCCCCTGCTCTCTCTCTCTCTCTAAAATAAATAAATAAAATATATTTAAACAAATAAAAATGGGTGACACAACTAAAATATAAGGAAACAGAGAAATTAAGAGGAAAAGTATGAACAACTATGAAATATATGACAAGCTATATTATGGAAACACTAATCCAAAAACAAATTTGATTTGATTTTATAATCATAAAAAGTAAATATAAATGTGAGTAGTATTACTGCAGTTAGGAGAATGTTTACATTGTTAAGGGTTTTAATCTGCCAAGACAATGTAACAATTTTACTTTTTTCTATACCCTAAAATGTATATAAAATGAAAGAATAAAAATTTTAAAAACTCAAACAGAAAGTTTAGCAATCTTACTCAAGATTTTAACAAACTTCTCTGAATAACAGATAACACAAGTAAGCAGTAAGAATATAAATATATGAACACCATAAACTTTTTCTAAATAACATATGCATAAGTATGTACAAAAGAGCTGCAAAAAAACATACTTTTCCAATATATATATTTAAATTACCATATGTTCATATGTTAAGAATCTGAAAGAAATGTCAAAGATTTTAAGTCATGTAATATATGTTATCTGACAGCAATGGTTTTATATTAGAAATTAAAAATAAAAATACTAAAGTAATTATCAGGTTTAGAAATATGGAAATTGGGATGCCTGGGTGGCTCAGTGGTTTAGCGCTGCCTTCAGCCCAGGGTGTGACCCTGGGGTCCCAGGATCAAGTCCCACATTGGGCTCCCTACACGGAGCCTGCCTCTCCGTCTGCCTGTGTCTCTGCCTCTCTCTCTGTGTCTCTCAGGAATAAATAAAGAAAATCTTTTTAAAAATTAAAAAAATAGAAATATGGAAATTAATTCTTAATAAACAGGTCAAAAAGTCATAGGGTAAATTTGAAAATATTTGAATTTTTACACATACATATGTAATAGTATATAGTTTATAAGTATAACATTGTTATATTAAAAAACTCATGCAGGTGAAGCAAACTTTGTTAATTTGTAAATGATACTGACAAAATATTTGAAGCAAATCATACTGAATAGTAAAGTTGCAGAAGTATTATTTGAAGGATTAAAGACCTAAATATGAGGCAGAAAACCATCAAAATCCTGGAAGAGAACACAGGCACAGTAACCTTTTACACTGGCCACATCAACTTCTCGCTAGACAGGTCTCCTGAGGCAAGGGAAACAAAAAAAAAAAAAATAAACTATTGGGATTTCATCAAAATAAAAAGCTTCTACACAGTGAAGAAAACAGTCAACAAAACGTAAAGGCAACCTATGGAAGGGGATAAGACATATGCAAATGACTTACCTACCTGATAAAGGGTGATTATCCAAAATATATATAAAAAATATAAAACTCAACACCTAAAATCAAATAATCCAATTTAAAAATACGCAGAAGACTTGAATACACATTTTTCCAAAGAAGACTGCCAGATGGCCACCAGACACATGGAAAGACTCAGCATCACCCATCATCAGGGAAATACAAACCAAAGCCCCATGAGATGTCACCTCCCACCTGTCAGAAAGGCTAAAATTAACAATACAAGAAACAACAGGTGTTGGTGAGGATGGGGAGAGAGGGGAGCCCTCCGGCACCACTGGGGGGGGGGGGATGCGAATAGGTGCAACCACTGTGGAAAACAGCATGAGGGTCCTCAAGAAGTTAAAAATAGAGCTACCCTACCACCCAGCAATTGCACCACTGGGTATTTACCCAAAGGTTACAAAATTACTGATTCAAAGGGACACATGACCCTAATGTGTATAGCAACATTATCAATAATGGCCAAATTATGGAAAGAGACCAAATGTCCCTTGACTGATGAATGGATAAAGAAGTGGTATATATACAATGGAATATTACCCAGGCATCAAAGTAAATTAAATCTTGCCATTTGCAATGACATGGTTGGAGCTAGAGGGTATTATGTAAGTGAAATAAGTCAGTCAGAGAAAGACAAATACCACATAATCACTCATATGCAGAATTCAAGAAACAAAACAGATAAACATAGGTGGGGAAAAAAAAAAAGAGAAGAAAGCCAAGAAACAGACACAACTACGGAGAACAAACTGATGTTCTCAAGAGTGGAGGTGGGTGGGGCGATGGGTTGAACGGCGATGGTCCTGAGGAGGGCACTTGTGATGAGCACTGGGTGTGGTAAGGAAGTGTCGAATCAATAAATTCTACACCTGAAACTTGTGCTACACTATCTGTTAACTAACAGGAGTTTAAATAAAAACTTGAAAAAGAAGTAGCAAGGCTGAAACTTACTATGTTATTCCTGATATTAATGACAAAGCATAATTTTTAGATTAAGAATGTCTTTGAGTTATATATCTAGCTTTATCATGCAAAGGAACCATCCTCTTGTTCCTACTTAATATGCATTTTTAAAAGTCAGGAATTGATGTTTAATTTTTATCAAAAAACTTTTCCATCTATATCTGATCCGCTCATGTGGCTTTTCTTCTTCAACCTATGTAAATGGTGACTAAAATTAATATATTTGCTGACTTTGAATCATTGTTACTTTTCTGGAATAAATTATTGTGCTACAAAAAAAAAGATCAGAAAACAGCAAGGATGCTAATGAATCAGATAATAGAATGAAATAAAAGTCGTAAGATTGGAAAAGAATCCTACTTAGAAAAAAGAAGGAGAAAATCAGATAGATAAATGCTCAAAACTGAAACAGTCTTATTATAAAAGATAACTTGGAAATACTGAATACAAATGTAAAAAGATACTCTCTTTGATTTAACATCAGCAAAATGCAAATTAAAAGTAAACGTAAATTAAAAGGAAGGTCAACTAAAAATGAGACCCAACTTTCTCATTCACCAGAATGACTAAAATTAAAAAGAATGACAATAACAAGTATTGCTGTGAAGATGGAAAATGAGTCTCTTATATAGAGCTGCTAAATACTTTAAATTGCTGTACCCACAGTGGAAAACATATCGGCATTATCTAATAATGAATATAACGGTGCAAATCCCACCTTATGTGTTTAACAGAAATGCATATATATGTATATGTAAATATATAAGTGCATATAAAAATATTACATGTTTTGGAATGGCCAAAACCCAGAAAAAAAAAAAAAAAAAACAACTACATATCTATCTACAGTGCAGCAGAAAAACAAATTGTGATTTATTTATACGGCGGAATGCTCAAACAATGAAAATGAATAATCTTAAACCCACCAACATGGATAACTCTCACAAACATATGATTGGATGTAAAAGCCAGACCCGAACATGTATATACGTCTATATATGCACATGTATATTCTTGCATTGATAAAGGATTTTCAAAAAAGACAAAACTGAGTCACAGTTTTAAAAATAAAAAAAAAAAAAAAGAAAGAAAGAAAGAAAGATAAAGCATAGTGATTGGGTGAGGAGGTCAGGAAGGAGTTCTTGATCCAGTTAGTGGTTACATGGACATTCTCTTTGAGATAATTCACTGTGCTGTGTATTCATATTTATGTACTTTTTTTCTACATGGGTTTTATTTCAGTATTTTTTTAAAGCCAGAAAAGACACACACAAAAAAGGACTAATCTGTATTTTTTTACTTTTTTATTTTTTTAAAGATTTTATAATCTGTAATTTTTTTAGATCATGTATAATATAATGTTTAAATCTTGTATTATGGTTCTGCCAAGAAACATAACCAATAGGTATAGAGAAAGAATTATCTTTTGGTGATTGGCTCATGTAATTATGTAATTATGAAGGCTGGCAAGTCCAGCGTCCGCAGGGTGGATGCTCCAAAACCTACAGGCTGGAGGCTGGGGAGGAGCTGAGGCTGTGGCTCAGGCCTGAAGGCTGTCTGCTGGCCGGGTTGTGGCTTGCCCCGGGGAGATTGGATGTTTTGTTTTACTCATGCCGTCAAGTGATTAGACGAGGCCCACCTGCATGCGGAAAGCAATGATTAACGCAAAATCCACAGATTTAGATGTTAAATCTCCGAAAACCTACTCACAGAAACTTCCAGAATCAAGTTAGGCCCCATCTCTAGACCCTAGGGCCCAGGCAGATTGACATATAAAATTATGCATCACACTCCTTGTCTGAGGCACATTCATGTAAAATTCTTCAATTATTAAAGAAATTGGAATTGTTCAACAACATAAATGCTTACTATATGCAAACTGGGATGTGAAAAGCAAGGACCTAAAAGCTGTTGCTTTTGTTCTTTAAACCTCAGGCCTTGGGATGCCGGGTGGCTCAGGGGTTGAGTGTCTGGCTCTGACCCAGGTGGTGACCCCAGGTCTCTGATCGAGTCGTGCATCAGGCTCCCTGCATGGAGCCTGCTTCTCCCTCTGCCTGAGCCTCTGCCTCTCTCTATGTTTCATGAATAAATAAATACAATCTTTAAAAAGAATAAATCTCCGTCCTTTGTCACCTAACTTTTTCTTTCCTATTCCTTGAACTCGCCCGAGCCACGAGTCCCGGGGCCAGGCCAAGGGAGCACAGGTGAGCTCAGGTGGGTGTACTCTGGGGAGTCGCTTCCCGGCCCCGCCAGCAGTCTTAACGTCGGATAAGGGAAGGTTTCATCCCCAGCCAGGGAAGCCCGTGCCCCCGGGAAGGCCCAAGTGCCCCCCGAGTCTCGCCTGCATGGCGTCCAGTTGTCATGCACGGTGCCCGAGCCCTGTGAGCAGGGGCATGGCACATGATACAGAGGCTTCTGGCAGCGAGGCGGGTAGGCTTCCTAGGACTTTTCCCGTAAGTGAATTAGGATTCCAAGGACTTCCCTTTCGGTTCAGTTGAACACATCTGTCAGAGGAGTCTTAAATTATATGGCGAGCTCTGAGGGCTAACCTCCTTCGTAGTGATGTTGTATCAAGAGTTATTATGCTGATTAATCCAACTCCCTAAACGGCCTCTTTGTCGTTTCTCTGTGCAGCTGGACTCAGCTGAGAGCACCCCGTGGGTCAGTCGTTCCCATCAGGCGGGTGGTGACGTCCTCCCAACCCTGGCACTTGGCTGTGCTCCTACTTCTTTCTCCATCACCGTGTGGTTGACGTACCTGGGGAGTCGGGGCTGTGCTGGGAGTCTCCACGGATGACCCGGCCTGTCCCGGGAGGACGCTGGCGACCCCTTCCTCAGCCCGTCTTGAGGAATGTGAAGCGACGGCTTGTGCCTTAGAGACTTGCAGGTACATTTTATGACCTCACTTTTCACAAGTCAAGTGGATTTACGGACAGTTAGAGGCCAATTAATACACATCCCAAGATTCTCTCCACCTGCTAGAAGGTGCTCACGGTCACTCCAGCCCTATGATTGTCAAGGTTCTTCTGTGCTTTCTCCAAACCCTTATGCACTTTGCATAGGGGACCCCTCAGAACATGCTATACAAGCAAATTATTCTGTTTGGTCACATCTAATGAGCTACCCATCCTTTTATCATCTGTTCTTATCTCCTTGCCCTTGTATACACTTTCCTTTACTCGAGGTGAAACTAGTTCATAGACTCGGCTCTCCCAGGGAAAGAAAGAAGAAAATAAGCCAAAATGACTTATCAGTCAAGTCCAACAAGTGAAATTCATATTTAGCATCAACTGATTTAGTAAAAGGAAGTCGCATAAAGACAAAGGCATAATATGTTCCTGACCGGTAGGCCTCTTTCGAGAATCTAGAGTAGTAGTTTTCTGCAACCTCCATGTGATCGTCCTCGGGTATCTTCCTTAAATATACATTTCTGGACCTGGGATTTGCAAATCGGGAGGATGTGGGAAAAGAGTGACGAAGGCGAGGGGTGTATATATCCGTTCATAATTCTTTCTACTTCTTGACAATCACTGCTCTAGAAGTTTTGACAAGTGGGCAGTTTTTTTGTTGTTGTTGTTGTTTTGTGTCGTCTTGTTTTTTTAAGTAAAAAGAGAAAGGGTAATATCTATAAAACAAGGGTCTTCCTATCACGTTCAACGTCAATGTCTTTTCAAACGAAGAATTATGAGAGGTCCCGCACAAAAACCAGCTGAGAAAACCTTTACAAGTCCGTTAAATCGAAAAGTCTAGGTCTAGAGAAAGTTTCCCACCTGGGCACTATTTCCACTCAATTCTTCGTGACCCTCATGGGGCTGGTCTACATGTCCCACAGCATCTCCGACCTCTACCCTCCGCCCCATTGGTGGTGATCAACTGCCCCCCCCCACGTCTAAAACTGCTCCCACCCTAGTCGAGAAACTAGTCCAGGGAAATGTTTACGGAAAACACATTTTTTTTGTTGTCTATTCACTTACAGGTACTTTATATTTTGATGGCAGTGAACCGGGATAGTTTGAAGAATATTTACTGTTGATGCAGTTTGTATTTCTAGCTTTTATGGTAATTAACCTACAAAAGTTGGTTTACTTCTGACAAATCAGCTTTTACTGAAAAGACTCATTCTTTGCCGCTTCCCTGTTTTATTGATCACCTTTTTATTTTACCCAAGCCACATTCCTGCCCTTCAGTAGTATTTTTTAATGGTAAATTGAGAGATAACCTTTTTTCATGGGCAGAAGTGGGTATCGTGTGTAGAGAGCCAAACTATTCACAGAAAACTTCACAGCAGACTATTTTTATTGGGTACGGATGCTTTTTGTCCTTAAAAAAAAAAAAAAAAAAAAAAAAAAACATGATGCTGTGTAACTTTCATTAGCTACCTTGCTCATGAATTATTAACTGAGTATAAACACTGGCAAGCAAAGTCTAGTAATTTTGCATAAAATCCCTAGTCCTCCATTAACTTCATTTCTTGATTCCTCATTTTGGTAAAGCATCCCGCTGAATGCCACATTGGGGCGTTCTCCAGTGTTTCTGGTTTGCGTGACCAAGAGTTCCCAAGGTCGTGCCACTCTCAGTGCCAACGGGAGCTTTGCTCTTCTTGTGATGGGCGCAGACAACTCCCCGTTGACATCACTGGAAGTCACACCGAGGACTATGAGGAGCATATGGCCTTGCTACCGTGTCCTTAGGGTCATAATGAAAAACAAGCCCAGAACACATCAAAATCGTGCCACACTGTCAGGAAAATTCTAATCAGTGTAAGCTCAGCAGCTTTATTCTCTAGAAACTGTTCGTCTGTAGAGAGCCTCCTACGTGGGCATAAAAATGGAAAACAGAATGTGCATCCCCTTAGCTGGAGTCCTAGACCGTTTAGTGGTTTTCATGAAGCTACTTTCTAATCAATCCCCATTAAGCACTTTATTCAATTTCCACTAAAATAAATTTAAATTTAAAGTAGTTTTATGTGCAAAAAAATAATATGCTTGATGGTATCTTTAGAATGATAGTTTTTGTTTTGTTTGTTTTTCTTTAATTAAAAGAAGCCCTGAGTAGTAGCAGATTTTGTTTGTATAAGGTTTTAGAAATCACAAGAGGGCACTCTTACTAAATACATCAGGAGAAAGGGCAATGATTTAAGTGTCTGACTCTTTAAAAAAGTATTTTTTAAAGATATAGGAGTCCTACTCTTATACATCTAACAGTATTCTTCGATGCTAAATTTAGAATATTACAAACATGTGACCCTATCCATAAGAAGCACATTTTTTTTGCAAAGGGGATTAAGATTACACTTATCCTGAGCATTGAGTAATGCATAGAACTGTTAACTCGCTATATCGTACACCTGAACCTATTGTAGCACTATCAGCTAACTATCCGGAATTAAAATACAAAAAGGTACTTTTAGCGTCAAAAGTTAAGCGAATTGAATTTAATTTAAAATTGTAATACAACAAAGATACTTTCAAAAATGAGTAAGTATTCTGACTGAAAATTGAAGTGTTAGAATGTTTCTTTCCACTTGTTTTTTGAGGCATGGATTTTAATATATCCTGCATTACAATGAAATTATATTATCCTCCCCACATGATGATAATGCTATCCTGAGTAATTTGGGGACGATGATATTTGAAAATGAATAATGCACCAATAAGATGACCATTATGACCAAAATTGGAACTGGAAATATTAGGTAGTAGGAATGGAAATAAACTACGTGGACCACATAAGTACAAAACCAGCATTACGCTAAGTAGGAACAGGGACGCCTGGGGGGGCTCAGCAGTTAAGCTGTGCTTTTGGTCCAGGGCGTGACCCCGGGGTCCTGGCATCGAGGCCCACCATCAGGGTCCCCCCAGGGAGCCTATTTCTCCCTCTGCCTGTGTCTCTGCCTTTCTCCTTCTGTGTCTCATGAATAAATAAATAAAATCCTTTAAAAAATTATTAGGAATATAATCTATTCCTTTGACCAATAGGAGTAAAAATAAAAGTAGAAAAAAATCTTCAAAACAACTCTAACAATTATGATTTTATTACTCTCCATGTGAAGAGGATAAGAGTAGCTCAAGATGAACAATAAACATCACATCCATTGATCTAGTATTATAATGCAATTTAGGACCATTTACTTAGACTTCAAATGTTTCAAATAAAAGATTCTGATTAAAGTTAATCCAAGAGATGAAAAAAATTTATGGGTCATAAATATAATCACATTTTTCCAAAGAAAATATCAATAATACATAGGTAAGAACCTAGAGTAGTTAAAATTTGCTGGAACTAGCAAAAAGAACCCTAAAAATTGGAAAACTTAGTTATATTTTGGCTGTGTCATTTTACTAGTTATACGGTTGTGGGTGGATAAATTAATCCCTGTGGTTCTTCATTATTCTATTGCAAAATTTTAAAAAATTAATTAACTTGTAAGATCCCTCAATCTCGAATATCTATGATTTTAATAATTACTTTTGATCATATTTTTATCCAATATAATAAGCATTCAGTTGTAGTTTGTTCAAGTACTTAAGGATCAAAAGAGTTGATAAATGAAGTAAAGAACTTAGTCACCAAGTTCTCAAATATCAGGTTACATGGTGACACATTTTCTAAGATTGCAACAACTCTATGTCAAAATTTAAGTAAAAATTATTGTAATGTTTATGTTACATTGTAGTTTATGGTTTCTTCCTGTTATATGGAGATTTGCCTTTTAGAATTTAGGCCAAACACTGAGGGGGGCACTTGATGGGATGAGCACTGGGTGTTATGCTATATGTTGGCAAATTGAACTCCAATAAAAAAAAATTAAAAAAAATAGAATTTAGGCCAAATATCGTCATACCTTGGTTGCAGTTTTAGACATAAATTTGTATTATACAGACTTTTGTTTAAATGTCACCATTAACTCTGACAATAAGCACTCGGTTTGACACTGGATTTAATCATCAAATTTCAACAATATTTGATGAGCTTCCCTTCCCCAGAAGTGAGGTCATCTGTCAAAGGCCTACCACTCATTTTAGGTACAGGCTTGGAATTGGAACTCAGGTTTTCTCAAATCCCGGTGACTTTTTGCCACAATGTCATAACTACCAAAACTATGCTTCTGTGCATGTGACCTCGATTCTCAGGCTTTAGAATGACGCTAAATCTTAAACCTTAAGTTTTAAGATAGTAGATACTTGAAATGGTTATGCTTATCATGATTCGCTTCTAGCAAAAATAAATTTCACTTTAATTGCCAAGATTTTTTAAAAGAAAACTGCACCCTCTGAAGAGAAAATCCAAGTTCCTTGTCAACGCATTTTAAGACTATTACTATAGAATATATCTACCTCACAGTGAAAACCATTCTCTGTTTTGATGTTTTGAAAAAAATGTGAGAGTAACACTTACAAATGGAAGGTAAAAGCAAACAAGATGACTGGAGAAGTGTTTACAAGCTCAAGGCATTAGGAAGCAACAAACCATTGTTCTTCATGATACGATCTATCGATTCGTATCTGAAATTCTGAGTAATGCACAGGTGCCAGGAATGATAAATTACACTGAGAAAAATGTGATTTATATAACTGTACAGTCTTTGTATAATATATCAAGATTTGAGCCTGAATCACCTTCCTTTCTTTTTTCTTCTTCCTTTTATCTTCAGCTCCTTCTTTTGTTTCCTCTTATAGGCTGTCCTTCTCATTATCCTTCCCAATCCTTTTTCCTAAAATATATATATATATTTTATATATATATATGTATACTATATATATATATTTGTTAAGAAGATAATTGTCTAAAAAGGTTTTTTTTTCACATTGTTACACAGCTGCAACATTTAGGAGAGTGTTTTTTAGAAATGCTAATGGAAAAATGCATGTATTTCTGTTTCCTATGTTTCCTTCCTCCCTGAGGATTCATTCAAGAATTAGTGATGGGTTAAATCAAACTAGATTTTTATGTCAATGAATGTAACAGCTGGCTGAGTTCTTTCTTTTCCAACACAACTTCTGTGCAGGTAGGTGATTTGCCATCTTTCTTTATATTGTTATTTTTTTTCCTTTTAGTAAGCAATAATACTCTATAGAAAAAAATCCCAACACATAGAAAATCAGAAAGAAAAAAAATGATCATATTACTACTATTGTTTTACTTATCATTATCTTTATTCTTTCATTCGCTTTATCTTCATATTAATTTTGATAAGCTTGGAATCATGCAGCTTATACAGTTTCTTTGTTAATGCTATTGTTTTTGTATCTTTTTTTTCTAAATATGTCTCATATTCTTTTATGATCTTCGGATATATTTGCAATTGTTGCGTAATATCCCATTGGTTAATTATCTGGTACTATCATGATAATTTTCAATTAGTTGCTATCATTGTATACTGATAAGTCTATTTTATCTGAAGTACAGGTATTGCTCATACTATTATTGACTAGGGTTTTCACCCAGTAATAGCTATAAATGATAGTGTAATAAATACTTCCAAGTGTAATATTTTGT
This sequence comes from Canis lupus baileyi, assembly GCF_048164855.1. Classification (NCBI taxonomy): domain Eukaryota; kingdom Metazoa; phylum Chordata; class Mammalia; order Carnivora; family Canidae; genus Canis; species Canis lupus. The sequence goes on along the minus strand of NC_132850.1, from coordinate 64,176,570 downwards.
CACTGTTGCTGTTTTACTTCCTCTCGGTAGACTCCCACAAATGAAGTCATTGTCGCAAAGATAGTTGATAATCTATTTGATGTCATTTTCCAGAGAAAGCCAACTAGCACCGAAAAGAAGCACCATTTTTAGATCAAAGTTCACTGCAGAAGAGATCTATGTTCTAATTAAGAAATTCTTGCTATTAACAAAAGAGTAAGGAAATCCTATTCCTATTTTAACAACTATGTCCTTATTGATTAGATGCCCATTTGAGGATTTTCTTTTTCACTCAATTAATATATCACATTTATAATGTCATCAGGGGATGATTTCAAGAGTACTTTTTTCAGTGATACTACATCTATTTATCTAAACTAGAAAGACCACTACCTAAGGAAAGCATAGTGAACTGCCTGTAGTAAAGGACTTTGATTTTGCTGTGTGCCTTGTATGGACACTTTGGCCTTTCCTACTGTCCACTTTGGGGTGACCCATATTGACTGAAGTTCCAAGCTGACCTATATCATAAATTGAGTTTGTATAAATGTTACCCAAAATGGCTTGAGGATCCCCATCCTTTCGTCTACCATCATCGCGCTTTTACTTATCTAAGGGACATATTTAGTTCCACAATTTGGTGTCAAACACCAGGCACCAAGGATACACAATTAGTAAAGAATCTCCCCGCCCTGTAGCAGTTTAGGTTCCAGAGGGGAATGAGACAGACAAAAAGCAACAACAACACCAAAATGATGGTTTCATGTATAATGAGCACTGGGAACATAAGAAACAAGGGTAGTCACCAAAGGGACCTCGGGAGATTTCCGAGGCATTTGAAAGGTGATTGGAGGTTTGAGGGGAACTGTCCAGGAAGAGGAAATGGTGTGTGTTCATGTAAGGAAAACTTTACACATGTATTGTGAAGATTCAGGGGGGAGAGGCATGTAAAGGTGTCGTAAACTGTGTAAACGGCCACAGCGGTGTCAGAGATGAAGACGGAATGTGATGTGTGACCTAAGGAGAGACCAGCAGCGTGGTATGGGCAGAGGCCAGATTGGGTTTGCGTAGAGCAGCGAATGCTGCGTGGAAACTAGAGAGAATGAAATGACATTAAAGTCATAGATGAACATGTAGACGGTAAACACGACTAGGAGAGGTTGGTTTTGCTCTTTATTCTCTTTAGTAACTCACATTTATTGGTCGTTTCGTCGGTATCTCATTACTAGAAATATAGTAGGGAAGAGTAACTCTATCATCCCATAATTCTCTCTTCCCATTGGGAGTTTGGGGTTAACGAGGATTAGCATTTACAAAACAAGATAATCTTAAGTAGAGATAGATTCAGCACAGAAACCAAGGAAGGTCATAGGACAGCAGCCACTGCGAAGAGCTGCTTGGGCAGGGGAGTCCTGGAAGACTCTATGTAGAAGTGATATTTATGTTGAAAATTCAATGTTTAGAAGGGGGCAGCCATGAAAAGATTTGGTGCAGGAGGATTCTGAGAGCGACAAGTGTGAAGGCCTTGGAACCATACGGGCATCGCACGCTGGCAGGGCAGAAATTAGGATAATGTGCAGTGAATGGCGGGAAAAAGGAAGAGATGGGAGAGAAAAAGGAGATGGGCAGGCACGTACCAGACGGCCACGTGGAGAGGAGTGGGTTGTTTCCACAGTCCCCTATTAAAGAGTCTTACGTTAGAAAGTGACATGATACACGCTTTAGGAAAATTGCTCTGCCTGCCGGTGACTGTCAGAGAGAGGAGAGAAGAGCAGGACGATGAGTGGAACCAATGGGAGCTAAGATTGCTGCTAATTCAAGCTGTTGCGCTGGGAGAGCTGCGATCTTTGGACAGTGGCGAGATTTTCTGAGGGTATTACGTGCTGTAAATCTGTGCAGGCTACTTGAGCTTTATAAGCTTATTAGCCTCCATTTCCTTAACTTTGTAATGGGCTAATAGAGGCAATTTTCCTACTTCTCACTGGTTTGTTGTGTGGATTAAATAGGGCCATCTATGGGAAAGCCTTGAATAAGCTATAAAGCATTCGTCTAGAGTTTTTATGGTCTGTTCTGTTCAACTGTCATTTGGCAAGAACATCTGCTTCCTCAGAATTGATTCCGCCATTGAAAAGGCTAAAGAGAAATATCACATACAACAGTTTGCTCGGTGAAGCCCACCAAAAGCGCATACATTTTTGTGAAATAAGACTTCTTGGTACTGTTTGTGACGTTTAGTGACTTTTCCGAATTCCCACAGCTATTTAGTAGCAGACTCTCCGCTAGCTGATTTATCATGCTCAAATGTATACTCTTTCCTTCACTATTCAGAGACCAAATATTAACATTCCAGCTAGAAGAATTTAATAATAAGAGATCACGTGACATTTTTAATATGATTAATTAAATAAATATAATTAAGTCAGGAAACATGCCTATCTATCTATCATCTATCTATCATCTATCTTTGTCATTATCATTATGATTAGGTCCAAAAGGACCCAGATTGGCTGAACCACAAGTTACAGACACATTATGAAAAATATTCAAGTTTTTTGATGTTCTCACTAATATTGTCTCTATGGCTACTTCAAACAAATTTCACTTTCAAATTAAATAATACTCAAAGCCACCAAGTCACTAATGATATATGGTCGACTTTTTATATATTCCAAGGAACCGTTTAACAACTAAAAGACACTGAATTTTATTAATCTGACATTCTTCATTTGTTTTGCCCATTATATGTAAGGCTGAGTGTCCCATTTTGGTATTTAGTTGATCTCTTGACCTGTAAGTTTCTAGTCAATTCTAAACTTACCATATCGCTTCATTCCATTTGTGGTCAGATTATTTTCTTTTATTGAAATTTTTTAGACTCAAATAATTTTGAATATTTTAGACTGCTCAAAAATTGGTCAGTAAATCTACAAGATTACATACTACATGGAGTGAATCTGTTGCTTTGGAATGAACCAAACTTGAAATGTACTTAAAAGTTGGATACCATCTATATGCCAGGGAAAGTCCTGATAGACGTGAGACTAAATTTCTGGTTGTAGAAGACTAAAAGAAGCAGTAAGTATAATGTCAAATATATTAGAAAAAAAAATAAACTCTATAGCAAAAGTAGAGCAGGGTAAGGATTTGTACATCTATTTCAATCATTTTTTTTTTCCTCTACTAATCCACTTTACTGAATTGGCAAGCTCAACATCAAACTCTGCATTTACAGTTCCATTTTGGTGTTCAGCCCAGACTGGCAAGAATTTCTCAATTCCATTTCCTAATTCCTGTGGGCAAGAGTCTGATTGCTACAGCTCAAGTCAGGGTTCCCGTCAACTATGGAGCAGAGCCAAGACATGTCCTATAAACCTACAGTTAGAGGCTCATCCTCGTGTTTAGAGAAGTTCTCATAGCAGAGGGACGTGGCCTAGACACAGACAATACATTGTTCTTTTTAATCCTCCAGTTCACAATCATGGAATGGCTTCCATTCTCAGAGGATTCATTTAGTATTATGAGTTAGAGGCAGGTTGGCCAGTTTGATAGGACAGTTATCCTCACACGCTTCTTTCTTTCAGGAATGAATATCTTCTCCAGAAATGTTCCTTCAGACTTGTAAGATCTCATCAGTCAGGACTAGGTCACCTGGTTTGAAAAGTTAGCATCTGGCATTTTGATGCATTTATTTGGGTGACAGGCCATCACCAGTAAGGGAAAAGTGATAGAAGATTTGGGCAGCCGACTGTTCTCAGATTACCAAGTGTTTTGATACTCTACCAATATTCTTTATCTTAGATGCATCTTATTTGTTCTTTACTCATGAACTCTTATAAAGATCAAAAAGAAATGGAATTTCTATGATATTTTATAAGGAAAACTGGGTTAGTTAAAATTTCCAAGAAACATAAGGAAGTTTGCTGCTTAAATATTACAAATACCCTGAAAATAATCCATGTATTGGGCAGCCCCAGTGGCGCAGCAGTTTAGCACCGCCTGCAGCCCGGGGTGTGATTCTGGAGACCCAGGATTGAGTCCCACGTCGGGCTCCCTGCATGGAGCCTGCTTCTCCCTCTGCCTGTGTCTCGGCCTCTCTCTGTGTGAGTGTGTCTCTATGAATAAATAAATAAAATCTAAAAAAAAAAAAAAAAAAAAACTATCAATGTCAACCTCGTGAGCGTTTAAAAAAAAATAAATAATCCATGTATCTTACTGAAAACATATATGAAAAGCCCATGATTCAAAATCTGTAATTAGATAAATGATTACCAATCATCTTACTAATGGTAGCTCATTTAAAATATCTAAATTCATGTGTACATTAATAGTACATTATTTTTTTTTTCATTTTAATTCCAATATGGTTAACATACAGTCTTATATTAGTTTCAAGTCTACAATCCAGTGATTCAGTGATTGTATACAATACTCAGGGCTCATTAAGATAAGTGCACGTTTAATCCCCTTCACCTATTTTATCCATCATCTCACACACCTCCCCTGTGGCAAACATCAGTTTGTTCTCTATAGTTAAGAGTCTGGCTGTGGGTTTGGTTTTTTTTTTGTTTGTTTTTGTTTTTGTTTTGGTCTCTCTTCTTTTTTCTCTTTCTTATTTGTTTTGTGTCATAAATTCCATGAATGAGTGAGATCATATGGTATCTGTGTTTCTCTGACTGATTTATTTTGTTTCACCCATCCATGCTGTTACAAATGGCAAGATTTTATTATCTTTATGGCTGAGACTATTATATATTTTATATTATATCATATATTATGTAAACATAATCTCACATCTTTCTTTTAACTCCATTTAGCCATCAGTGGACACATGAACTACTTCCATAAGTTGGCTATTGTAACGAATGCTACAATAAACATAGGATGCGTATATCCTTTTATAGGTTTTTTAAGTGCTCATTTAAATTCCAGTTAATTAACATATAGTGTGATATTAGTTTCAGGAGTAGAATTCAGAGATTCATCACTTTCATGTAACACTGAGTGTTCATCACGGGTGACTTCCTTAATACCTATCACCCATTTAGCCCATCTCCCTGCCCATTTCCGCTCAAGCAGCTCTCAGTTTGTTCTCTATAGTTAAGAGTCTGTTTTATGGTTTGCCTCTCTTTTTCTCCCATGTTCATCTGTTTTGTTTCCTAAATTCCACATACGAGTGAAATCATTTTGTATTTGTCTTTTCTCTGACTTATTACACTTAGCATAATACACTCTAGTTCCATCCATATCTTTGCAAATTATTTCCTGTGGCTGAATAATATTACAGTGTGTGTGTGCATGTGTGTGTATCACAACTTCTTTATCCATTTTTTAAAATATTTTATTTATTTATTCATGAGAGACACAGAGAGAGAGAGAGAGGTAGAGACACAGGCAGAGGGAGAAGCAGGCTCCATGCAGGGAGCCCGACGTGGGACTCGATCCCAGGATCGAGGATTCACGCTCTGGGCTGGGCTGAAGGCAGGCACTAAACTGCTGAGCCACCCGGGGATCCCACAACTTCTTTATCCATGAATCAGTGGATGGACATTTGGACTCTTTATATTACTTGGCTGTTGTTGATAATGCTGCTATAAACATCAGGTGCATGTGTTCCTTTGCATCAGTATGTTTTGTATCTTTTGGGTAAATACCTTGTAGTGAAATTGCTAGATCATAGGGTAGTTCCGTTTTTTAAATTTTTGGGGAAATTCCATACGGTTTTCCACAGCGGCTGCACCAGTTTGCATTCCCACCAGCAGTGCGCCAGTGTTCCTTTTCTTCCACATCTTTGTCAACACTTGTTGTTTTTTAGTGCTTTTGATCTTATCCTTTCTGAGAGGTGTGAAGTGATATCTCATTGTGGTTTTGATTTGCATTTCTCAGACAATGCGTGATGTTAAGAATCTTTTCATGTGTCTGTGGGCCATCTTTATGTCTCCTTGGAGAAATGTCTATTTATATCTTCTGCCCATTTTTATTTTTTTATTTTTTTATTTTTTTTTTTTTCTGCCCATTTTTAAATTGGATTATTTGAGGTTTTGGCGTTGAGTTCTGTAAGTTCTAATAAAGCCCACCTTAAGTGAGCCAATGTCTATTTTGACCTAAGGCAAAATACTCAAGTCTGTTAAGAAAATTAGAAGTGTTTATATAATGAATTTGTCTTGCATTGACAATAGAACAAAGCTCAAGTCATTCATGTAAAGATAAATGTTTTGTTCCCCATTCTTTGTGAAGCACAGGAACATGCTTCCTATAATAAAGACTAAAGAAGACAGTAATCATGTTATTCATTCTTTCATTTAATAAATAGTTTGACTGGCAGATACTATTCTGAAGCTTAGGGTACAATGTTAAGTTATTCATGTATTCTGGGTCAGGGATTACGGTCTTCTGATAAATATAGTGACATGAAAAACTAATTAAAATGAACCATAAAAGTTCAGAAAGAAACATGAACACAAGACAATATATTCTATTCTGGAAGCACAGAGGAAGAATATTTAGATTTGCATAGAGGAATAGAGGAAGTTTCCAGAGAACAGGGCCTCTAAGACGGTCAAATGAAAATTATTTTCCCAGGCAGCACAAAAGGAAGGGTCTTCAATGGGAAAGAATCAACATGCACAAAAGCATAGAGAGAACTGAGTGTTCAGGAATACTTTAACCTAAGTACACGACTGGCTGACAGATGAAACCAGCAGTCCAGGCGCATGGCAAGATATCCTGGATGCATGTGAGCAGCCTACTGTGAGGTTGAAGGGTGTGGAGTTTATTTTGTAAGCCAGGGGAAAGCTGCAAAGTCACCGGAAGTGTTGAAAAAGGGATGGTATGAGCCAATTTAATTTCTAAGTTATCATCCTGACAACCTCAGTGAGGTACCCTTGAACACCCACCACATGTCAAAGACTTAAAGGATTAATGACATGAAAAGATGTCAAGGAGAAAAAAAAAAAGAAAGAAGAAAAGAAAGAAAAGAAAAGAAAAGAAAAGAAAAGAAAAGAAAAGAAAAGAAAAGAAAAGAAAAGAAGAAAAGAAAAGAAAAGAAAAGAAAAGAAAAGAAAAGAAAAGAAAAGAAAAGAAAAGAAAAGAAAAGAAAGAAAAGAAAAGAAAAAAAGAAAATAAAAGGTGTCAAGGATATGGAGCAACTGGTGCACCCAAACAATTCTGGTGCAAGTGTCAAGTGTACAGTCACTCTGAGAGAGTTTGGCAGCTTTTGACAATGTTAAAAATATATAACATGATCCAGGAATTTACCCCAAGAGAAATGTCAATATATGATTGCGAAAAAAAAAAAAAAAAGAAAGAAAGAAAGAAAAGAAAAAAATTGCACAAAAATTTTCACGATGATTTTATTCACAATAGCCAAAATATGGAATTAACCCAAATGTCTATCATCAACAGAGCAGATAAATAAATTGCAATGTATTCATAAGGAATATTACTCACCAATATAAAGTAATAACCTACTTTTAAATACAACGACATGAATGAATCTCCAAACTATTACACTGAGCAAAACAGCCACAGAAAAATACCTACGACCTGAAGCCATTTATATGAAGTTAAGAAAAAAGCCAAGCAAAATCTCTTATTGTATAAACCACAATAATGATTTCCAGGAGGGATAGGATTGACTAGGCTTGGGCTTGAGGAAATTTGCTGAAGAGATTAAAACTTTCTAAATCTTAATTAGCATCATGGTTACACAGAATATGTATTTTTTAAAACTCATTGGATATTGAAGATTAACTGATTATCCTTAAAAGTTGTCAGTTGAGGTAAATTTTATCTCAATTACTGAAAAGGGCAGCTTTGGTAGCAATATGGAGGTGAACTACAAAGAGAAGAAGTTGATAGCAAAAATACCTCTGAGAATGATGTCTTATTATAGGTAAAGGTCAGTATTTGAATGACAACAGTGCCAGGGATGACACCTAAGAGAGCAGAGTTCATGAAGAAGAGGAACTTCAGAGGAAGATATGACTGTGTTCACAATATGTTGATGCTGAGAGTCGTGGGTAGAAAAAAAAGAAAATAAAGAATAGATGTATGTTGATTTCATTGTGAAAAATATATATATTGAAGGACAGAAGACCCGGTAGACCTAACATAATATTGAAGGATAAAGTCAGTCCAGAATGTAAGACTTACTACAGTAATTTAGGCAGTGTGTGATATTGGTGGAAAAAAAATACACAAATATATCAATGGAACAGAATAGAAAACCCAGAATGAAAGTGATCTTCAACAAAGGAGCAAAGGCAATTGAATACAGAAAGGATAGTTCTGTTTTATTTTATTTTGTGTTTTTCTTTCTTTTCTTTTTTCTTTCTCTCTTTTTTTTTTTTTTTTTTGGTGGTGTTGTTCTTGTTGTTCTTGTTCCCAAAAATGATGTTGAAATGACCAGGAAAACCATGTGCTAAATAAATAAATAAATAAATAAATAAATAAATAAATTCTAGACACAGATCCTAGAACTTTCACAAAAACAAATAAAAATAGATTATAGGGCTACAATGTAGAATGCAGAACTATAAAATACCTAGAAGATAACATAGGAGAAAACGTACGTGACCTTGGGTTTTGCGATGGCTTAGGCACAATACCAAAAACATGGTTCTTGAAAATTAAGGAAAATGGGAAAGGTTGGTCAGGGGACATATGAAAACAAATGATTTCAGTTTTATATAGATTGTGTAGGCACATATTTGATATGCAGGTGGAGAAATATAACGGCAATGAATATATCTAAGATTGACCACCAAATGGGTATACATGTGTGTAAAGGAAGAACATGAATACAGTCTATTTAAGAAATCTAAGAAATATCAGGTGCAGGAGCCAGAAAAAAAAAAGCTGATGGAGGAGTAGTTTCGTAGAGAGGGGAAGAAACAGAATGAGGGTTGGTTTTATGTGAGCCAAGGTTGAGTATGTTCTGTTGTGTCACATTCTGCAGGAAGATACAGTAGTTTATGATTACGAGGAAACAACGTGAAATCTGGCTATTTTTAGTAAAGTTTGTAGGACGTAGGCAGGTTTGCAGTGAGTTGAATAAAGAAAAGGATTCGAGAAATAAAGTCATAAATTCAGAGCAATAACTGAGAAGTCTGATGAGGACAAAGGAAAAAAAGATAAAGTCTGAAGAGGAAGGGCCAGCCACCATTAAGAGCATTTCAAGGCAGCTTTCTTGACTTCATAGGTCTTAAAATGGGCGATTCAGGTCTTCGATGAAGTTTTGCTGTTGTTGCAGTCGCTGACATGTTATGCAGCCGGTTACAGTATCCCGGTGAGCTTGAAACCTACACATAACATGTAATAAGCGCATGGAATATTCAATGCAAACAGGAGACTCCTCCAGCATATTTTCAGCAACAACTGATTTAATATTTTCCATGATGTTTAATTTTCTACCTGGGATATTAAAACAGAGTCCTCTGGAAAATTAATGATAGTTTTACAGAGCTTCTTGTTTGACCTCTTATCTGTGCCTTATTTTAAAAATTTAAGATAAAGTGTCATTATGAAAGCTATAGCTGGTATTTTAAAACAATGTATGGATTGCCACAAAGGCATTTCTTTTACTAAAAGTTGATTTCCTAAAATGAACAGGATGACCAAGTAGACCATAATAACTGTGATCAACATTCAGGTAATTTGAATGGTCTATCACACTGCTTTTCTTTAGCATATTTACGTTACTCTCAACACACTCATCAAAGTAATAGGAATAATCGTATTATTATAGAGACGATTTAATGAATAACAATTATTCTTTTAGAAATACTTAGAGCAAGTGAAATTTTGGGTTATTTAATTTTCTGAAGTGATTTTGGTTGTAATGATAGATTTCAGGGCTGGATCTATATTCCCAAACAACCTCTTTAAAAAAAAAAAAAAAAAAGAAATATATATATATATATATATATATATATATATATTTTTTTTAGTCTAAGTGGGCGTTCCATTCAGTTTTTTTTTTACTGATTTTTAAATATTTTAAACATTTAAATATTTTTAAATATTGTATTTGTTTATTTGAGAAAGAGAGAGCGTGAGTGAGAAAGAGAGAGAGAGAGGAGGAGGAGCGGGGCGGGGGAGGGCAGACGGAGAAGTAGAATCCATGCTGAATAGGGACCCAGACATGGGGTGATCCCGTGACCCAGGTCATGACCTGAGCTGAAGGCAGATGCTTAACCAACTGAGCCCCCCAGGTGCCCTTTTTACTGAAAATTTTTAAATATTGAAATATATTGTATATGGTATTAAAACAAATGTGAGTCCTCAAACATTCATACTTTTTAGTTGTGAATATACATAAATAGTGCAGTACATAAAAAATATTGCCCCTCCCCTCAAAATCGGTCAATTTGTATTGCTCTTTTGAGCATAAAGATTAAGCTTCATCATATCTTCAGCAAATAAACTCTCAAGAAGGTCATGGCATTATTTATATTTTCTATTTGGAACAGTTAAATAAATCCCATAAGAAGACTTTAGAAATTACTAAGTATTCTATGATGATAAGATCTCTATCAATGAAATGCTTATCAGGTTGCTATGATCAATGTAATTAAATTAAGAACCTTGTTTGGCATAAAAATGCATTGCTACAGGATAATGATTAATAATCGCAGAAAATTCCAAACCTTTTCAACTTTATCTAGGATAAATGGCCATGGAATAAAAGAAATTTAATTGTTAAAGTAGCAAAGATTTGCAAGAATATGGATGTATAATAAAAGGTAACTGGTTAATATAACTATCATATAATCATACTATGCAGTCATTCAAAATTACCTGTTTAAGAGTAAGCACTGATATGAAAAGATTAATAATATTTAGGTAAGGGGGGAAATTCAATTTCACCTCTTTTTCGAGGGGAAAACTAATCCCTATTCCGATAAGTGATGCCCCTCATGCAGCTTCATGAGACTGACCCCAGTCTCACAGGGAGAAGAAGCCAACTCTACAGCATTTTGTCTGTGCTGGGATTTAAGATCCATTCACGCGGGGAAGAGGTTTTCCACCTCTGGGATGAGCACGTGTTACATGTAGCTCCTCCAATTTGTACAATAATAGAGACAGAAAGAGTTGTGAGAAGTTGGCCTCCCAGAAGTTATATATATTTTTTGCAAGTTAAAGTCACATAATGTTAGATTTGGAAAAAGCCCTAGAAGATATCTAATCTTGTTATTTTATTGATTAAGAACATCGAAGGACAGAACAGTGACTTACCTCAAGCTGCACCATTGATGGCACATTTGGGGCTAGAATTCAAGACATAACAGTAATTCAAAATTCATCATAGCTTTGATTTTTTATTTATTTTTTTCGTCATAGCTTTTAAATACCATAAACATGAAGTTCAAGCTCTATCGGTGTTTGTGTTTGGTCGTTAAGACCTAGGATGAATTTAGAATTACTGTTATGTCTTGAATTCCATTTTACACCTCCCAATTTAATGTCTGCTTTTCTATTGAACCGTAAAGCATTTTCATATTTGTAATTTTTCTGATTTATAATTTTTGCACAATAAATTGAATTAGCACTATGGTGTATACGTGTCAAATATATTTCCTGTCAGTTTGTGATTCTTCTGTGTTGTCTGTTTTGCATAACACGTGTTTTCATTTTCATGTAATCAGATTTATCCTTTTTCAGGCCTTTGCTTTTTTAAAAAAAATATTTTATTCATATATTTGAGACAGAGAGAGCAGGCAAGGTGGGGAGAGTCAGAGGGAGAGGGACAGGCAGACCCCCCTCCCCGGGGCAAGAAGCCCCACCTGGCCGCCAGGACCCCAGGGTCATGACCTGAGCTGAAGGCAGGTGCTTAACTGCTTAGGCCTCGCAGGTGCCCATCAGGTTTCTGCTTTGGGGGCTGTGGATTATGCTTAATACATATTCCTCATTTCAAAATGACGAAGTCGATGCTACTCTATAAAGATGGTCTTTCTATGATTTAAAATGTTTAATACATCTAGAATGTATTCTGTTTTGATGAGTGAGATGTTCGGATTTGAAACCAGTGTTCTGCTGGATTTTACGAGATTTCCTTCTCAGATCATTTAAATAACTTCAAAAGCATCTGTTTCTAGAATAAACTTTTAAAAAAATTAATAAAACTACAGGACCTGAGACTAGTAATTTTTCTCAATTGCATTTATGATTGTTAGCACTTTTGGTATAGTGTGTTTTATCTTTTCTGTAGTCAACAAAGATGGATTGCATTTTTATTGACAATCATAAGTTGCTTCCAAATTTTTTTAATTGATGTGCCCACAATTGGATAAGACATATTTTTATTATTGACATGTTTTTATAGAATATACAGTCATTTCTCCAATCAGAAGCCAAATATGGGACTTTATTTTTTTGTTTTTGATTTTCTTGATTAGGTGCCTACATAGTTTCTCATTTTCCCAACTATTTCTTAAAGCTATTTACCCATTTCCTTGTTTGCTGAATTAGTATTTTTAGAGGTTTTCTTTGATTTTTAGGTGGATTTCCAAGGACGTTTTATTCTTTTTTTTTGTTCATATTTTTTTTCTGAGACAAATGCTTAGTTTGCTATAAATCTATTTTTCAAAGATATACATTTAAGGTTATGGATCTCTTCTTTTGACATATCTTTTTACTAATCTAAATATTTTACAGGTAATTCTCCAGCTTTCCTGACTGCAGTCAGAAATCTAATTTGACTGAGATTTCAGTGATGTGGAGTCTCAAAGACTTGAAAAGCCTACATACTTCTAGACCACAAGAGGAACTAATTACAAATTGCAATGCAACAGCTGCCTTAGCAGAAATTAAGACTACAACTTCATGTCTTTTTCAGATTTTTTTTTTATTTTTTATTTTGAAGACAGTTCTCTAGGAACAACAAAATCAAGCTCTCCTTGAAAGTTGTTATGCCAAACGGTCTCAAGGGGATGACCAGTATTTTAAAGAAAAGGACAAACAAGAAGAACAAATAATGGTAAGAACTTTTGTATTGAAAAAAATAAATGCAGGGGTGCCTGGGTGGCTCAGTCAGTTGAGCATCCAGCTCTTGGTTTCAGCTCAGGTCATAATCTCTGGGTCCTGGGATGGAGCTCCTAGTTGAGCTCTGTGCTCAGTGGGGATCTGCTTGAGGATCCTCTCTCGCCCTCTCCCTTTGCCCCCCTTCCACTTGCACATGTGTATGCACAGGCACGGGCACACCCTGTCCCTCGTATAAAATATATATATATATATAATCTCGAGATAAGATCTTTGACTTTATTTACTTGCCTATGTATCTGAGGAAAAGCAACGGCAAAGAAATATACTACTTTAGTTAGTATTTATTTAGTGCTCCTTGTCTAGCACGTGGCCTGCGATGGTCTTCCCTGAAACATTCTACGGGGCCCCAAACCCCTTCCAGTACCAATAATTCCCTTAGTGGTGGCTGTGGGGGTTAAGGGTCAAGAAGCAACCGGGCAGAGAGGAGAACCTTGGAGGATAACAAACAAGATTTTTCCCCCAGATAAGAGATAAGGCTAGTCATTGACTAATCGAATCGGTTGCTCTTTAAAGGAAGAAAGAGCGCTAGCGTTGGCAATTCCTGATGCACTAATTCTGTTGATCAATAACTGCTGTGTTTGTTTCCCTTCTACAAATGGGACTTCTTATTTGATTATTCTGTTGCTCATCCACCATTGCACATTGGCTGTATCGAGGGCCGATCTCATATCTATTAGCTAATTGCTAGGCTATGAGTAGCTGTATATGGGCTTGATGGAGAGGATGGCTTATTGCCCAGAAAATCTAGGAAGTTGGTTAGAGAGAGAGAATACACTCTTCTTTGTTCCTTCCTCAATCCTTCTGTTTGAATATGATGTCCGGAACTTTAATAGTCATCTTAGCATGAGGGTCACTCCCCTCAAATTTTTCAGAGAGCTTGAAGATATTCAAATGTCTAATTAATATGAAATTGCCTGGAAAGACCTGCCTATGTCTCAGACTGTACTATGTACTGCTCTGCTAGTTGGGTAAAGACTGTTAATTTAGGTTTCTAACATACATCTAGTCAAGCCCAGTCCTACTGATGTGTAAGTTTGTCAAGTGCTTAAAATTGTATTATTCAGCTTTTTTGTATCTAATTATTTACCTCTTTGAGTTTAGAAATATGATCTAATATTTCAGTATTAGTAAGTTTCTATTAACTTCTTATGTACTGTCTTTACTGCTTAGTTTACATATTCAACATGATATGATTTGATATAATCGTGTGCATATTTATGATTCTGATGACATCAAACATTCTTGTCATCATTCTGAGGCAACCATCTTAACTTGGCATAATTTTTTTAAAACATTCACCACTGAATTTGAGCCTATTTGATACTACTATGCTTTCTTTTCCTTATATTTTAATGTCAAGCATTTTGAACTAATTTCTGTTTAATAATCTCCTATATGTTGTCGATAGTTTGGTTTTATTTCTTGATGAAATGACCATCTTAAAAAAAAAAAAAAGCTGAGATTTCACTTACCTGTATTTCATAACCAATAGTTGACTTTAAGCCTGTCATTTAATTTTACTATTTTTTATTACTGATTTTCAAAACTTTGATTTTTCATTTGGTTTCTCTTTTTAATAATATGATCTCTGTTTTTTCCTCTCATAATTTGAAAAGAGCGATTTTTTTTTTAGTTCTCTTAATGGTTTAACAGTGAATAATATAGGCAAATCTTCATCTTTTTTTTTTTTTTTTTTTTTTTTTTGCAATTAATGCGTTCAGTTGCCATCCCAGTCCAGATCTCGGCCGAGCTGTACTCTGCTCTAACCAGTGCTATTAATCAGGTGGCAATGGTGGCCAGGGAGGCTCAGTACTGAATGTGCTTCTCTTAGTCTAGATTTCATAGGAACAGTCTCCAGGCAGGGACCTTGGATGAGGATGTGGAGTGAGATGGGCATCGATTAATAACTTTTAAATGTTTAGACATATGAAATGTGGACCAACACTTATACTCTTTCCCCTAAACTGAACAAATATTAAGGGAAGGCCTACATTTAAAAAGCTACTACCCGGTAATATAATTATCACTAAACTATTACACTAACATTAAATATGTTAAAAAGCTTCTTTCACTCATAAATATTGGGGTTAAGTTAATTGCTTATTATAACTGTACTCTGTAATATTGTGGCTATGAAAGACAATGTTCTTCTTGCATCAGGAGCACAAAACTGATTTCCTATCATATCCAAACCCTTCCAATGTGAACCTACCAATTATTTAAGTTATATTCACCTTGACATAGGAGGGTGTTAAATATTCCACATTTTTTATTTACTCATTGTGAAATTTTATATGTACTGCTCTGGCTTTGGAAAAAAAAGATATATACATATATAATAATTTATGTATAATTATATATAATAATTGATATATAATAATTTATATTTATATATATATGACTATTGCTCTTCTATCCCTTTAACCCCTTGAAGCAAATATATTCTTCTTTTGTTTCATTTAGATTTAATGAATTATTTTTCTTGATTACAATTTGTGAATCCAAAGAATTACTTTGAGTTAATTGCCATAAACCAAGATGTAAAAGAAGTCTGAAAAAGCTCACCAGTTGTTTAAGGTTTGCATCAGCAGTAGCAGCAGTAGTAGCAGTGAATCATACTTGCCAGAAATCTCATAGTAGAAAGTATCTACTTTCTTACCTTATAATTATTATGTCATGTAATTTTAATTGATTTTTAATATTCAGATTCTCAACGTGGTTTCCTTTTGCCCCACAGTAAGTTTAGAGGCATTTTTAAAATTTATTTTAAAGGTGAGGATCCTCTCTCACAGTAAAGGATTTTCCATTAAATGTATCAGACTCATTTTACTACTAAATATGTAATAAAGGTACACTGTCCTGTTTTAAGGTGAGAAAGTTAGACTTGATTCAAGGTTCATAATACACACTTGGCTCTGACAGACAGCACTGGCCTCCTAAACTTCCCACACTGTGGTCCACGTGAGCTTGTCCTAATTTTTAAAGCTAAGCTGAGATCTCATTTTCAATGTGGACAATGTGAAACATCAAGTAGGTTTTTTTTTTTTAAGATTTTGTTTATTTATTCATGAGAGACATAGAGAGAGGCAGAGTATAGGTAGAGGGAGAAGCAGGAGAGCCTGACCTGGGATCTGATCCCAGGACCCCAGAATCACAACCTGAGCAGTGCTCAACCACTGAGCCACCCAGGTGCCCCAAACATCAAGTAGTTGTGTAGTTATTTCTGGAGAATAGAAAGCATTTTCTTTTCATATACTAACAAATAAGTTTGGAAGTAATGTAAAAAATGAGACAAGATTCAAACTCAGAAGTCTCCCAGTGTTTCACTTTGTTAAAAATAATTTTAGATGGACAGAAGGCTTCCAGAAAGGTAGTTCCATTTGGTAGTTAACATCCAAATGTTAACTTTCACCTTCTCTTGAAACCACTATAAACATAAAGGGATTTTTAAAGATGCGTAAACCAACAAGAAAAAAAAAAAACAAAAAAACAAAGACAACATCAGCCACAAAATGATGATGGAAATTAGAAGGTCAAAGGAAGGTGATAAGACCCAAGAACATAGAATCCTAAGAAGATAGATAAAAAAGCAAAACATAAACTATAATAATACTACATGTTCCCCAGGAGACTCCAAAGTTAGTGGTACCCAGCTACCTCGCTTGGGGGTAAAAAAGGAGAAGGTTAAAGTAAGGAGGATTGATGAAAATTCATGTGGGAAGCAATCAGACCTATTGTTCCATTGCCTTCTCAAATTTCCCTTCCCTCATCCCTCCTCAAATTTCCCTTCCCTCATCCCTCCTCAAATTTCCCTTCCTTCATCCCTCTAAGAAATAGTGGTTTATTTTCTAGAAATGATAAAACACATGTTCTCTGATATGAATTCCTCAAGCACAGTTTGTGGAGGGTTGCATCCAAAAGCAGGGTTTAAGCACACATAAGGATATTGGATTAAGATCCTGTACATCTACCCTAGTCTGTTTTGCATTACCGTTTCCTATCAGCGAGGCATTTACCTTCCATGTAGACTAAAAGAGGTTCCCCATAAGAATCTGAAGAGCATCCTGGGAAAGCACCAGAGATGATAATAAAGCAGAAAGGAAAACTTTGACATAATACTTAGAAACTACCTTCTCAGAAAGAAGGATATTATTTTCTCTGGGGGTAGAGAAAAATACAAAAGATCAATAAAAATGAACCAAAGACTTAAAAAAAAAAAAAAAGTTGAGGAATTGAAGGAGTTCTACAAAAAGAGAAGCAAGAAAAATAGAAAGAAAAACCACTAATGAAACAGGCCACGAAAATTTTACAAAACAGGAAAGAATGAACGAGTGCCCAGCATAATGAATCAAAGTAGATCCAAAGAACTTACTCATGAGATTTTAGACTACGAAGATATATCCCCGAAGAAAAGTAAAGTCACGTGCAAAGTAATCAGGAATCATCTGAATTCACATTTAGACGGTAACGCTATACAGGAAAAGGCATTAGAGAAAGTCTTCAAAAATTCTGAATAATAAACATTTTAAAACTAGAAATTTGTATCAAGAGAAGCCATTGATCACAGTTGAGGGGAGAATCAACATCTGAAGTCTCAGATTGTTTATTTCTCTTGTACACTCATTAGGGAGTCGATTAGGTAATGTATTCCATCAAACATGGGTAAATACCAAGAAAAAAGAAGACATGGGGGATAGGAAATGGAAGATCAATCACAGGAGACGGGCAGCAGGACTCTGTAGAGTGATAAGGAAAGTTAATCTCAGGATGACAGCTATGTACCTCCAGGGGAAGCAAACCGTCCAGATGGAAGAGTCACATGGCTCAAATTAGATTTCTTTAGACAGATAAAACAGTGAAGTTGTTTTCTCTGAACAATTTCAGAGTAGATTTCAATAACTGGTGAAAAGTTTTAAAGTGTTAAATTTGAAAAAAAAAAAAAAAAAAAAAAACTAAATAAAATGAACTCCAAGAAAGCAATTTTGTAAAAAAAGAAAAAAGGAAAGGTTGAAAGATTAAAATTCACTACATGGTTCAACTGTTCAACTGTAAAAGGAATTTCCTTCATCAGGTGATGGGAAAAGCTTTAAATTTTTGAAAAAATCAAATCAATATTTTAATTTTTATTTATTTTAGAAAGAGAGTATTAGTGGGGAAAGGGCAGGGGGAAAGGGAGAGAGAGAATCTTAAGCAGACTCCCCACTGAACATGGAGGCCACATGGGGCGCAATCCCGGGACCATGAGATTACGACCTGAGCTCAAACCAAGAGTAGGACATTGAACGAACTGAGCCACCCAGGTGCTCCTGTGTAATTATGTCACAAAAATTATAACACAACGATATTGAGATAATAGGAGGGGTGATCAGAAAAAAAGATGCGTGTGTGCATGTCGGAGTGTGGCAGAGGAGAGTAGGAAGCAAGGAAAATCAACGAGTAATATCTAACACTGGAGAAATAAAAAGTCCTAACAAATATAATGTAGATATGTGGAAGTAAATGCAAAGTTAAAAAGCTGAGAGTGATAAAAGTGAAAAATAGATGGGGACAAGGGAGGAAAGGGACTGTTTTTCATAAAAAGCCATGTAAAATGATTTATCTTTTTGAACTAGAGCATGCGTCAGTTTGATTAAGGTAAAAAAAAATAAAAAAGCCAGCTTAGTGTTTTAAAAATTGTATGTCAAACCCATTAGTGAGCAATGAAATTTATATAGTCACTCTCTGCTTGAACAAAACGAAATACAACTGGAGGGAATGGTATGGAAAATACCAAGGTAGTATGAATCGTGTTATCCGTGCAGAAAGGGTGTGTTGTTTTGTGAAACGGGCCTGGGCATGTGTGAGTATGTATGCTATGTGCACACCGCGTCATGATACAGAACGGATTTCTTAATTATTACTTGAAAATGCATTGCTTAGTCTAATTCTCCAGTCTTCTACCGGGAGGGAGGTCCAAGGAAGTGTTGACTTTCACACGCAACGGCAGACACGCCTGCCAACACAACTCCTCTTGCGAGTTCATTTATAGTACGACCTCTCTGTCGTGCAATGGAGAGTCCACAGACTGTAAAACTCAAAGATCCTAAATTAATATTCCAGACTTCTCATTTTAACTGATTTACAAAATTGTTGACCTGGACAGTTTTCTCTCATCTCTTTTCTGTTCTTCTTTGTGCAAATCCCTTCTAACATACTTATTCCCTGATGATCATCTTTGAGACTTCCCAAGGAGCCAGAGACAGGCGCTTAGATTTCCTCCGTCGCATTAAACAGAATTCTGAGCTCTCTCTGTGATGTCACTATCGGAAAGACCACACCCCTGACGGATTCTGTTAATCGATTTTATCATTTCAGATAAAGTTTATTATCTGAACTTCAACTTCTTACCCGTTACCATCAGGCTGGACTTGTTTCTTTCTGCCTCCAGAATCCACATTTCAAAAGTCTAAGTATTTCCCATGTTTTGTGACACATGGTTCCTCAACCCCCACTTTTACATTTTTAGAGTCAATATGTCTCATAAATTATATAATTAATAATTAATTACATTAATAATTAATTACCTCTCTTACAATTTTATGAGGAGTTCTTTCTATTTTTCAGAAAAGCCACACTACATCAAAGGCACATCTTACCAATTCACAATTTTTCCCTACAAATATCTTTTATGCTAAATATTTTTCTAACTACTCCCTGACCTCATGCGATAACCAAAAAGCTGCCAAATTAGCCCTCTAAATATAATCTCTAAGGTAGTGTTTGGGATCCTCATACTAAATGTGGAAGGCATTTGCCATATTTCATGACATTTTCTGAACAACCTTCTGCGTGAGGAGCTTTTCTCGGAGTCCCGCCTGTCTAGGACAGAAGCTCGACACTTGCTTATACAGCCTCCTAGAAGCTTGGCTTTTCCAGTCAAGCACTAAAGATTTATCATTCCTCACCTTTTCTGTAAACCAAGAACTCAAGAGCAGCTGACTGCTCTCAGGCTCAGAGACCCTCATAAGGTCGCAGTCAGAACCTGAGCCAGAAGTGCCATCATTCCGAGGCCTAAGTGGGGCTAGAGCACCTGCTTCCAAGGCGGCTCACTCACATGCCTGGCAAATTGGCAGTGGTCAGTTGTAAGGAGGCTCAGTTCCCCAGGAGAGCCTCACAAGGCCCTTACCACGTGACGGCTAGCTTCCCATGAAGCAATCCGAGAGACAGAGAGACACGGGCGGAGAGCCAGGGAGCCAGAAGGAAACCGTTCTTTTCATGATCTAGCCTCAGAAGTCACAGAGCACTATTCCATCCACGTTCTATTCGTAAGACATGAGTCACCAAGTCCAAAAAACATTTGCAGACGTATTTTGAAACCACCATTCTTATCTTTCTGTTGTGCCGTCCCCAACAGCGGACTTGCATTATGAAGATCAAGATGGCTCATGGGGCTCCAGTCATTTAGGTTTCTATTTTAGAAGCAGAAAAGAGAAGAATACTTGAAAGAATTGTGTGCCCTTTATCTTTTAAGGAGGTTTAAGGACATCTCAGTGAATGTTTCTATTTAGGCTTTGATGGCTAGAACTCTGTTGCTCCCTCAACTGCAAAGGTTGCTGAAAAACATCATCTTTTATTATGTGTGATAATATGCCTAGCTAAACTTTGGGGTTCTGTTTTAAAGAGGGGTAATGAAAGTTTTAAGTTTTTTAAGTTGCCTACGATGAAAGTGTAGGCAACCCAACATTCTCGGCTCAGAGAACCAATACGTTCATTATTAAAAATCAGTCAAAAGATTTCTAGTTCTAAAGATAGAGAAGCCCCATTCCTTCCAATGCCTCCTTCTTACAACTGAAAAAAAACCTGAATATAGCTCCAAAAAATATGCTTAGGAAGACTCTGAGAGGTGAAAATTAGAAGGCAGATTGCCTAGGGACACAAGACTCGGGAAAGAGGATAAAGATGAGTCCCCGGAGTTCCTTATTGTTGCCCATATATCCCAGGGTATGCACTACAGAAGGCTCTCATTTGGAACAGACAAAGCAAAAAAACTCACTCCAAAAGTCCTATTTTCCCAAGCCAAAATGGGGGCCTAATAACAGAATGTATTCTTGGCGATAACTGCCCTGCTGTAGCCAAACATCAATGTATACATGGCAACCCCATTCCCTTCAGGTTCACCGTGGAGCCGAGCTTTCACCCCCAAAAGCATCAAGAGATTGAGCAAGGAAGTGTGAGTCTGAGCTAATCAGCACCTCCTTGGTGTCAGGGGGTTCCAGGGTAGCTGAGCTTTCATCCTTACTCTTCAGAGAAGGATGAGTTAGCCTTCCAATCATTTCTACACAGATGCCATCAGGGCCCAGCATGGAACTCAGCTACTTTTCTCGTTTCCATCCCCCCACATTCCAAACTCAGTGACAATGAGAAAAATCTCACTTTTGTAGCTGAGGGAGCTGAAGTTCCAACCCAACCACCTACAGAGGCAGTATGAGTGTGAATTAGTGCCCCGTTTGGCAAGTAATGGTTTTGACAGGGTTCAAATGAGCAGTTGGGTTTATACGCCCACCTAAACCTGTGGCTATCTCTTAACAGGGAACACTTTACTTAAAATATTTAAACTGTTGTCAGTCATAAAATAATATCCAAAATGAGAAAGACAATTAACAGATGCCAATTCCAAGGTAAATCAGCTGTTTGAACTATCTGACAAGGATTATGAAAGCCTAAAAGTGCTGCAAGAAGCAGCTACAAATTCTTTTGAAACAAATGAGAAGTAGAAAATCAAGGAAATAGCAATTATAAGAACTGCATAAAAATATGAGAATTATATAACTGAAAAATATGATAACTAAGATTTAAACACCCACTGGATGGGCTCAATAGTAAAGTGAAGATGACAGATAATCATGAATCAATGAACTTGAGAACCTGTGAACGTGTCATTTAAATTTACCTAATATGAATATCAGAAAATTGACCAAAAAATAGACTCCCAGGGACCTGTGAAACAATAACAAAAGAACTAACATCCATATATATTTGCATTAAAGAAAAGGACAGAGAAGGAGACACCGACAACATAGATATTTGAAGAAATAAAGGATGAATATTCCCTAAATATGGTGAAAGACAATTACCTACAGATTGGAGAGATTGTGTTGCCACCATCAAATATGATATATCTAAAGAAATCAAATCCATGAATATGGAAGGAAGGAAGGAAGGAAGGAAGGAAGGAAGGAAGGAAGGAAGGAAGGAAGGAAGGAAAGAAAGAAAAGAAAGAAAAAGAAAGAAAGAAAGAAAGAAGAAAGAAAGAAAGAAAGAAAGAAAGAAAGAAAGAAAGAAAGAAAGAAAGAAAGAAAGAAAGAAAAAGAGCTTAAAGTTGGCTAGAAAGAGACCACATTACTTATAGAGAACAACGATTCAGAAGGCAGTGGACGTCTAAACCATGGAGGACAGGAGGAAATGACAGATTTTAAATGCTGAAAGAAAAGAACTGTCAATCATGAATTCTATATCTAGTGATAATCATTCAGGAGTGAAGAGGAAATAAAGACATTCCCAGATGAAAGAGCGCTAAAAGCAAATCTCCCTAACAAACTTATCTCTGAAGAATGGCTAAAAGAAGTTTTCTAAAGATAAATAAAATAACAAAAGAAGGCTTGGGATTTCCAAAAGAAATAAAAACCCTGGAAATGGTTAAAAGGAGGAGTAAATTCATGAGTTTTTTTTTTTTTTTTTAACCATGAGTTTCTTAAATCATATTTGATGGTTGCAGCAAAATTGTAACATCGCCCACATTGTACCCTATGTATGTGGAGGAAATCCTTAAGGCAATTATATTTGAAAAGTAGAGAGGGTATTTGGACATAAATGGAAATAGCTTTCTATATTTTGTTGAGATAAAAAATACAAGAGATAAAACTTCCATATTATTAGACTGTCATAAGTTAAAAATGTATATTGGAGTATCTAGAGAAACTAAGCTAGAACTATACCTTTGGTCATTAAATAAGCCTCAGCAAATTCAAAAGTATCGTGCAGAGTATATTCTCTGACAATATGGAATAAAACTAGAAATCATTAGAAGAAGAATAGGAAATACTCCAAATGTTTGGAAATTAAGCAATACACTTGTAAACAGTCTCTGAGTCAAAGAGGAAGTTTTAAAGGAAATAAGACATGTTATAGCACTGAATGGAAATGAACACATTAAAATATGTGAGATGCAGCTAAAGCAGTATGGAGAGGGAAATTCATAGCATTAAATACTTAGGAGAGAAGAAAACTGTCAAAATAATAATCTAATGTCCTTTTTTAAGAAATTAGAAAAAGAAGAGCAAAATAAACTCAAAGTAGAAGGAAAGAAATAGGAAAGATAAGAGGAGAAATTAATAAAATTGAAAACAGAAAAATAGAGAAAATAAATGAAACAAAAAATCATTTTTTGGAAAAACTATCAAAAATTTTAAATTTCTAGCAGGACTGACAAAATGGGAGGAAGTCACACATCATAATATCGGGGCTATAACTACATATCCTGCATCCACTTAAAGGGTGATAAGTGAATAATAAAAATACCTTCACAGTCACATATTTGACAAATGTAAAAGAAACTTATCAATTCCTTGAAAACCAGCAACTACCCAAACTCAACCACAATGAAATATACAAACTGAATAGTCCTATGCTAAGAAATTAAATTTGTAATTTAAAAAGCTCCCAAAAGGAAAAAAAAAGTCAAGAAAAATATTTCAATATCTCAATTCAAAGTACCACCTGAATCAAATCGAGCTGTATTGTTGATTGCAATCCAGAGCTTCGTGTAGTACAGCAAATATTTTTAATTAATGTTGCTTGTTTCAAAAAAAAATAAATAAAAAGAGTAAAAAACAGTTTTCTACAAAAAAAAGAAACGTGTTATTGATGTGTTTTCTTTTATTTCTTCATGTTCTAAAACCTAAGAAAAGTGTTTTCTCGATTCCCAGGGCATATGTGTATCTGTGAGCACCGGAAAGTATTTTATACAGCTAAGTGAATAACTTTATATTATTGAAATGATAATGAAATACACTTTAAAATGGATTTTAAGAGAATATTTTTTGCTTTGATATTTTTCCAGGTATCATCGTCAACTCTATTTGTGTCTAATATTAGTGATTTTTTTTTGATACAGAACAAAATACCTAACAACGTGATCACCATATTTTTTCACAGTTCTCTAATCCACCTGTGTTCTTTTCTGTAAAAGGCGAGCTGCTCATATCATACTTCTGGCCAAGAAGTCATCCTTCAGGGTAAATAAGTCTGGTCCCTTAAATTGCCTGTTTCTTTGCTCGCACAGTATCGCCTGCAAATCTTTGATATAAATCTATTACATTTGCCACCCTTGAAGCTGCCATTTTTAAGACAATGGTCTCGTCTTCCTTCAGGGAACTAGTTGCCCCCCACCTCACCGATGGAGGCTTCGGTAGGGACTGTTGGGTATCACTGATCCTATTTATATTGAGGCCTTACGAGCCTCCTTGGCGCAGACATTTGTTGGGGACTCGATATGGAACCAAGTCACGAGTGTGATGCAAAGAGGGAGCCCCACAGAGGGCTAGAAATCCTACTTGACATCATAACCCTGAGATCAGGACCTGGGCCAAAACCAGGAGTCGGAGGCTTAACCAACGGGGCCACCCAGGCTCCCCTGCCATGGGAGGTTTCTAAGCGCCTGGCCATGTTTTAACACCACGACCAGACAGGAATTCGATGGGGTGGAGTTTCATATTTCTCAGCTGTCTCCCCATGGAGAAACCTGGTCTTCCACAGTTTTGTTCGAGCGATTTGTCTGGGATCAAGCCTATGTCTAAACTTTGTGTTTATCTACGACGGTTCCCATTTCAGTGTCCTGGTTTTGGTTCACGAAGGGACCTCCTTGACATATCCTAACACTCAATCTATTTAAATTATTAATTTATGTGTTTTTCTCCCCCCAAAGAGTCTGAGTTTCTGTGGAATGGGGTCACGTAGTACCTTGTTCGTATTTCTTTTTGCCGGTAGAGAAGTTTTATTTTTCACACATTATCATCCAGGCCATAAGTAAGACTAAAGACATGCCAATCACAGATTCAAAATCTGAGCTCTTCAAAGAAAGAAAAAAAGGAATTATATCAACCTAATAAATGATATTCCAGCAGAGATGATCATGGTCTCTTATTGATTTCCATGCCATTAATGGCAGCAAGTGGTGGTCTTTTTTTTTTTTTTTAAAGCGGTTCTCAATTAATTTTTAAATTTTTAAATTATTTATATATATTTTTAAGTTTTTTATTTTAATTCCAGTTAGCTGACATATATTATTATATTAGGTTCAAGTGTACGTTATAGTGATTCAACTTCCATTCAACTTTTACTGCCATACATCACCTTGTGCTCATCACCTATTGAACCCGTCCCCTCCTCCCCCTCCCCCCTGGTGACCATCAGTTTGTTCCCTATAATTAAGAGTCTGTTTCTTGATTTGTTTCTCTTCCTTATTTTTTCCCTTTATTTGATTTTTCTTAAATTCCACATATGTGTGAAGTCGTATGGTATGTATCTCTCCCTGACTGACTCATTTTACTAAACATTACGCTAACTCCATCCATGTCGTGGCAGATGGCAAGATTTCAATCTTTTTTATGGCTGAATAATAATCATATATACAATCACACACACACACACACATATATGTATTTATATGTATACACACACATCTCACGTCTTCTTCATCCATTCATTGCTCGACAGGCCCTTGTGCTGCTTCCATATCTTGGTATTGTAAACAGAAGGGTACATGTATCCCTTGAACTAGAATTCTTATATTCTTTGGGTAAATACCCGGTAATGTGATAGCTGCATCACAAGGCAGCTCTATTTTTAACTTTTTGAGCAACCTGCCTACTGCTTTCCACAGTAGGTGCACCAGTTTGCACTCCCACCAACAGCACACACACGAGTGTTCCTTCTCCACATCCTCACCACACCTGTTGTTTTTTGTGTTGTTGAGTTTAGCCATCCTGACAGGTGTGAGGTGATAGCTCCCTGTAGTTCCAATTTGCATTTTTTCTGATAATAAGTGACGATGAGCATCTTTTTATGTTTCCTTTGGCTATCTGAATGTCTTCTGTGGAAAAATGTCTGTTCATGTCTTCTCCCATTTTTTTAACTGGATATTTATTTTTGGGGTATTGAGTTTTATAAGTTCTTCTTTATATATGCTGGATACTGACCCTTTATGGAATATGTCATTTGCACCCATTTTCAAGTGCATTGCATAGCATTTGCAGAGTAATCAATAAGTATTTTAAGGCAAATAGCGAGAGAATAGCTTTTAAACTTTAAGAGAGGAAAAACTTACATTACGTGTAACTTGTTTCATGTTGTTGTTTAACTTTCCGTTGAATGCGTCCTCCACTATCAGCAATCCTGTAGAGTACAGGATGTTAGACTCATATGTACGTGCAGTAATCATAACATTCTCTCTTTTTTATTATTTATTTATCTATTTTTTTTCCTTCTCTCTTTTTTAATAATACAACTGCTTCTCACGGAGAGAACTCCCCATTTATCCAAGAGGACAGAACTAAGTGTCAAAGGGTCGCAATATCACTTGGGATACTTTTTATCCTCTGAAGATTGGTAACCAGTGATAATTTAACAGAGAACCATAGTGAAGCCTGTTTTGCGCTAGTCAGCTAAAACTAAATAAACAAAAATTCCCAAAGATAAACATAAAAGCTTCTTTGTAGACCTTGATTTAGAAACTCTAACTATAGTCAATGGTCTATCAGACCAAATAGCATCTAACTCAAGATACTTTCTTAAAGGTTAGTATATTAATCTGCAGGTGAAACTAATTTTAAAAAGCATGTCTGTATTAATCTCAAGGGCAGAGGTTTTTTTTTTTTAAGATTTTATTTATTTATTCACAAGAGACACAGGCAGAGCTGGAGAAGCAGGCTCCCTGCAGGGATCCAGATGCGGGACCTGAGACAAAGGGAGATGCTCAACCACCCAGGGGCCCCAGGGGGGTGTTTTTAAGTCTTTTTGACTTGCAGATTTTAAAATTTCATGAGTCTAGCATAAGAATATGTGTATTTCTGTACAGGTATGTAGACTTTATCCTTTAAATATTATTGTACCTTTTATTTTAAACATTTTTGAGGCATTACCTTGTGCCCCTCAACCCAATGTATATTTTCCCTTAAAAAATAGTCAAGAAATGTATATTAGAATAAAGTAAAAGCAAACTTTAATTGCCTTATTGGACACTTTCCAGTATCATCTACTTAGTAATCAATTAATTTAATCAGATTCACCCTCTGGTTTAAATGTTGAAAAAGGCTTTTTTAAGAATTACAGTAATTGAACTGATTGATGTGCTTCCCATATTTGTTACAGCTTTTAAGTCTGTTTATCTACCAAATGTCTTCGATTAACTTAAATCATAAGATGCTCTGTTTATCAAATCAGATAGCTGAAATCTTTTGTTTCCATAGTGGGGTTGGTCTCTGAAAACAAACAACAATTCTAGCAATTCCATTCTAGTTGTTTTTTTTTTTTTTTTAATGTCTACTTTTGATGCCCCGAATGCAAATCTTAGTAATTACTGCTACTTTCTATTAAATCAACCACAGATGATGTAGAAGACTTGTAAGGTTTCGGTAAATAAAATTCCAAAATGAGGACACAAAATGCTCCTTCCTGACATGTTTTTATGATGATGTTGGCAGGTCTTTAATTCCCTTCTGAATTTTTAATACCCAGAGTACAGTTTTGCTTCTTCTTCTTTTTTTTCTTTTTTTTCTTTTTTATGTGCTGAGTTCAAGCTTATAGCTCATGAGCTCCAGTTCTCGGACGTGGCTTAAGGCACCACTGTAGACGGGCGACTTTTACAGACCATGTTCTGTTCCCCGCACCTTAGGATGAAGTATCTCAGACGTGGCCAAATTGTGCCTCTAGGATGACTCTTCTTTCATGTGACCACAGCTCCTGGTGACTTCAGACACTCTCCATCTCGCCTTCTCTCCCACCAGCTGGCTGTAAGGAAGGGCAAGCAACATCCGTTTCACAGGCGCGAGGAGGGGGGCAGGTGTGGTTAGTTTTCTGCCAGCCCAGCAGGTGCTCGGGCTGCTGGGTCCAGGGCTGCCGCTGCCACCGCGGGTCTGGGTGGACACGGCCATCTGGGCGGGAGCCAAGCGCTCCGCAGCGAGGTGCAGGCCCCTCCGGCGAAGCTCAGCTCGCTCCCTGACCTCAGCATCCCTGTCTCTGGCTGCCGCGAGGGGAGTCCTCCCTCTTACCGAGGTGAAGGTACAAGCGGGGGAGGAAAGATAGGGGGGCAGCGGGGCGAAGAACACGAAGACCCACACCGAGAAGGCTCCACGGAGAGCGAAAGGCAACTTGGAAGCATCGTCTCCCCTGAGGACTTCCTAGGCCCTCAGGAATCCTCCGTGGGGACCGGCTGTGGGATCCCCAGCAAGCTGGGACGAATAAAGGGGGTCACGTCTGCAAAGGGCCTGGGGCCGGACGGTGCGAAGACTTGGGCTAGTCTATGCAGCCTCAGGAGACGTAGGGATAATAGCCTTGGGAGAATAGCTGCGACCGCAAGGGAACTCACTAAAGACACCTGAAGTGTGTGTGTGTGTGTGTGTGTGTGTGTGTGTGCGCGCACGCGTGAGACTAAAGACCTGGAGTTCCATGAAGTCTCTCCGGATCCCAGTCTCACAGGGAGTGATAAGTGGACCCCTTGTCACCACATGCTCCATATTTATTCTTCTAGAACTATGCTAGACCTAAAAATGAGAGTAAGAAAAGCAAGAGGAAAAAAACCAGATTTGATATAAAAATAATCTCTACTGAACTATCCTGCACATATTTGGTAATAGATGTTGGTTGAGTAACTTCATGCCTCGCACAGGAAGACTTGAAAGGTCAAGGAGACAAATCCAGGGCTAGGGTTCCAGCTCGGCGCGGCCCCCACCCCGGCTTCCGAGGGCGCGGGGCAGGGGTCCTGGGGTGCCCGCCACGGAAGGACACACAGGGCTGGGGATCTGCGGACCCCTGTCCTGCTGGGAGTTTCAATTTTATACAGAAGGATCCAGAACACAGAGCAAGCTCTACCTGCTTCTTGGTGGTGCCGGTGTCTTACTCTGCTCACCCCGAGCAGCCCTGCGGCCCCCCGGCTTTCCCAGTGCCCCAGGGAAGTGCCCCGGAAAGCTGGGAGGCGGCCGGGAGTCAGGGTGCTGGGGACCCAGTCGGCTGGCCTGGTTCCTGCCCCCCCCCCCCGGG
Organism: Canis lupus baileyi; assembly: GCF_048164855.1. Lineage (NCBI taxonomy): Eukaryota > Metazoa > Chordata > Mammalia > Carnivora > Canidae > Canis > Canis lupus. Next base: position 64,147,257 of record NC_132850.1, on the reverse strand, counting down.
CCTGGCCGGCCAGTCCACCTCCACTGGGGCGCTCCCTGCGACCAAGGGGCTACCTCAAGCGTGGGTTGCCTCAGGGTCATTGACGCTTTGGAAGCAGGCTCCTCGAAGCCCCAGGCCCTGGGTCAGGGGGGCTGGAAGGAGGCTTCCCGACTCCCCGGCAGGGCAGGCCGCTCCTGGACTCGGGCTCTCACTGCCAAGGGCCTGCAAGCTCGGCCCCACCCGGCCCGGCCTGGGCAGGCGGTAGAGGCCGGGGAGCCGGACCCGGGCTGCAGGTGCCCCCCACAGCTGCACCCCCAGCTCCCCGTGACTCCCCACTGTGGGACCGCAGGTGGCGGCGAGCCTGCTGCCCTGGGACGGCCTCTTCTCCCGGGGTAAGGGATAAGCACAGGCGGGGCAAGCCGGAGCCACCCGGTGCCCTGGCACAGCTGCTGCCCGGCCGGGGTGCGGGCCCGGGCGTCGGGACGTCGCTCCACAGCCACGAGCGGACGGGGGACAAGCCGCCTCCTTTCACGCAGGGGTTCACAGAGGTTCAAAAGGTCGTTTGGGAAGCCCGCAGGGTCAGCCTGCGTCCCACACCTACCCACTTCTGTCGTGCGTCCTAATCTCATCTGAGGCGGGATTTCTGTGCTTTTTCCATTAGATTTAGGTCACCCCGGCATGAGGTGTTAGGTGTGTGAGGTGCTCTGGTCCAATCACTTGCTCTGGTGCAAAACACTTTGCATCTGCAGGTAGAGAGGTGAGGCCAGGGATGCAGGGGTCGCAGGCCGGGAGCAGGAGGGGGGCGGGTGCAGCTGTCACGGTCACGCTGTCTGTCCCAGGTAAGACTCAGGATATTCTGAAGCACCGGCCTCGCCGGCTGTGACGAGGTTGAAACCAACAGACCCAGCAGCGTCCCTAAAGCCACCTGCCGCGACTTTCCAGCAACGGGGCGCCCGTGAGCCGCACCTGCAGCTCTTCTCCCCTCCCCCTCGTGGCAGCCGAACCGGGGCCTTCCAGGGAAATAGCTTTTCTTTTTTTTTCTTTCATCGAGTTCACGAATCCCGCAAATACACATTCGCTTGAGATCCTGCACTCCCCGAAGGCGGACCGCGCCCTCCGTCCTGCCCGGGCCTCGCCACCGCGGCTGGGGCTGCGCGCACGGGGGGCGGGGGGGGGGCGGGGGGTGCACCTGCGGCGCTGGGCTGCCGGGGCCTCGCGGGCCGCACCTTCCGCACGTGCCAGTTGGGCCAAAGCAGCGGGAACCGAGGGCGGCGACGCCCCAGGCCTCGGCACGTGCCCCGCGCTCCGGAGGGTCTGCGGGGTCGCGCCCACGCCCGCCCTCCCGCCTCCCGCCTCCCGCCTCCCCCGCTGAGCCCCAGGCGGCCGCGTGCTGGGCGGCGGCGGGGCGCGGGGCTGGGGGGCCGGGGCGGCGGGTGCGGACCGGGGTCCCGGCGGGGGGCGGGGGGGGCAGGTGCCGGGGGCAGGTGCGAGGGGCGGCAGGTGCGGGGCGCAGGTGCGGGGGGTCAGGTGCGGGGGTGGCAGGTGTGGACGGGGTCCCGGCGGGGAGCTCGGGGGCAGGTGCCGGGGGCAGGTGCGAGGGGCGGCAGGTGCAAGGCACAGGTGCGGGGGCGCAGGTGCGGGGGCACAGGTGCGGGGGGCGGCAGGTGCGGGGGGCGGCAGGCGCGGGGCGCAGGTGCGGGGCGCAGGTGCGGGGGCGCAGGTGCGAGGGGCGGCAGGTGCGGGGCGCAGGTGCGGGGGCGCAGGTGCGAGGGGCGGCAGGTGCGGGGCGCAGGTGCGGGGGGTCAGGTGCGGGGGTGGCAGGTGTGGACGGGGTCCCGGCGGGGTGCTCGAGGGCAGGTGCCGGGGAGCAGGTGCGGGGGCACAGGTGCGGGGGGCGGCAGGTGCGGGGGGCGGCAGGCGCGGGGCGCAGGTGCGGGGCGCAGGTGCGGGGGCACAGGTGCGGGGGGCGGCAGGTGCGGGGGCGCAGGTGCGAGGGGCGGCAGGTGCGGGGTGCAGGTGCGGAGGCGGCAGGTGCGGACCGGGCCGGGTGTCCAGGCTGGGCCCGCCGTCGAGGCCGCGCCCCAGGGCTCGGCGCGCCTCGGCGGGTCCGGCTGGCTCAGCCCACGAGGTCCGCGGGCTCCGGCGCGAAGTTCGCGTGTGGCTCCCGGGGCAGGTCCGGGGCAGGTCCGAGCGCGCAGCTGCGGGGCGCGGGCCGGGTCGCGGGGCGGGCGGCGTCCGGGGGGGGGGCTGCGGCCACGACGGTCCTGCGCCACCGCCACCGCCACCGCCACCGCCGGCGCCACCGCCGCAGCCGCAGCCGCGCCCGCCGCCGCCCGAGTCCACAGCAGCTCGCGCCCGGGCCGGAGGGAAGGTGGGTGCGCGGGGGGCGGGAAGGGGGGAGGGGGGAGGGGGGAGGGGAGGAGGGCGGGGAGCGGGGAGCGGGGAGCGGGGAGCGGGGAGCGCGCGGGAGCCGGAGAGCGCTCCAGACGGCGGCGCGAGCGGCTGCTCGGGAGGCGGCGGCGCGGGCTGCGCGGGCGGCGGGAGCGGGCGCGGGAGCGGGAGCGGGAGGCGGAGGCCGCCGCAAGGTGAGGCGCGGGGAGGCAGAGTCGCTCGCTCGGGCCGCCGCGGCCGGGCCTCCCTCCTCGGCGCGCCGCCTGTGCTCCCGGGGCCGCGGGGCCGCGCGCGTGCGAGCGGGGGGAGGGGAGGGGGCGCGGGTCGGTGCACCCCGCCTGCACCCCGCCTGCACCCCGCCTGCACCCCGCACCCCGCGCCCCGCGCCCCGCGCCCCGCGCCCTGACCCCGCCGGCACCCCCGCCCCCGGCCCCGCCTGACGCTGCCCCGCCCGGCCCGTGTCTCCTCCCGCAGATGCTCAAGGTGGCGGCCGTGCTGTGGGTCTGCGCCGCCGCCTGGTGCGCTCGGGCCGCGGCGGCGGGGGCTGCGGCCGGGGGGCGGCCGGACGGCGGCAATTTCCTGGACGATCAACAATGGCTCACCACGGTCTCCCAGTACGACCGCGAGGGCGGACAGTGGAACAGATTCCGAGACGTAAGTGCGCGCAGCCCCTCCCCGGACAGCAGGGCGCGCTCGCCCCCCGGGGCCGCCGCGGCGCTCGCGCGGGGCTGGGGGAGCGGGGACCTGCGGGGACAGGGGGTCCCTGGGACCTGGGGGGGAGCGGAGACCTGGGGGGGTGAGCGGGGACCTGCGGGGACCTGGGGGGGAGCGGGGACCTGCGGGGACCTGGGGCGCACCGGGGACCTGGGATGCACGGGGACCTGGAGGGGGGGAGCAGGGACCTGCGGGGACCTGGGGGGCGCGGGGCTCCGGGGCTGGGGAAGTTGCGGTTCCGCCGACCCCGCCAGGGTAGCGCCCGGGGAAGGCTCGGGGGGCCGCCCCAGTGGAGGGGTCGGCCGCTGCCCCGCACCCCGGTCCCCCACCTGCCCCCGTCCCCCACCTGCCCCGACCCTGCACCCTCCGTTGCCCCGTCCCCCACCTGCCCCGACCCTGCACCCTCCGTCCCCCACCTGCCCCCGTCCCCCACCCGCCCCGACCCTGCACCCCCCGTCCCCCACCTGCCCCCGTCCCCCATCCCTTGTCCCCGCACAGACCCATCTCCTACCTGTCCCCGCACCCCCGTCCCCCACCTGCCCGCATCCCTGCTCCCCAAGCCCCCCGCACCTCCGTCCCCCACCTGTCCCCGCCCCCGGCCCGCAGGGGTCGCACGCGGAGCGCCGGCTGCGCCCGCAACTTCCGAGCGGTCTGAGCAGGTGCGCGGGCCGGAGCTGGGGCTGCAGCAACTCGGCTCCATCCCGTTGCCGACCGCCCCGAAGGAGTTTGAGGGGCGCTGGGAAGGGGCCCGGGCGGGAGGCGGCGGCACCGCGCACCGAGCCGCGGCCGCAGCTGGAGCGCAGACGGCGTCGCCCGCGGGTCGGCGAGCGGAGCGGGGCGCGGGGGCGCGAACCTGCGGGCCGGGCCGGTCCTCTCCCCCCCCTCCCCGCCCCGCCGGCCGCTGAGAGCCACGGGCCGCCTGCGAGCCCCGGCCGCGGGTGTCACGGGGCGGGAAGGGGGGATCCCGCGGCGGGTGACCGCCCCCCACCGTCCTGCGGACCCCGACGGCGGCGCGGAGATGCGCGGACCCGGGCGGGGCGGGAGGTGCACCTGCTGGGCCCCTGGGGATGGAGCGCGTGCACCTGCTGGGCCCCCCGGGAGCGGGGCGCGTGCACCTGCTGGGCCCCTGGGGATGGGGCGTGTGCACCTGCTGGGCCCCTGGGGATGGAGCGCGTGCACCTGCTGGGCCCCCGGGGAGCGGGGCGCGTGCACCTGCTGGGCCCCTGAGAGCGGGGCGTGTGCACCTGCTGGGCCCCTGGGGATGGAGCGCGTGCACCTGCTGGGCCCCCGGGGAGCGGAGCGTGTGCACCTGCTGGGCCCCTGGGGATGGGACACGTGCACCTGCTAGGCCCCCGGGGAGCGGGGCGCGTGCACCTGCTGGGCCCCTGGGAGCGGGGAGCGTGCACCTGCTGGGCCACCGGGGGGCAGGGCGCGTGTGGTGCACCTGCTCGGCCCCCCGGGGGGGATGGGGCGGGTGCACCTGCTGGGCCTCTTGGGGCGGGGAGCGTGCGGTGCACCTGCTGGGCCCCCGCGGGGCGTCCAGCTCCCCAGCTCCAGGTGGGTCGGGCCCTGGGGCGGGGATCCCCCCCCCGGGGTGCACCGAAGAGCGCAGGGGTTCCTGGAGGAGGCTCCTGCTGCTAGAGGTGGGGCTGCCCTCCTGCCGCCGGAGGGGCTAAGGCCGGGCTCCCGAGGCCTCGCGAACGTGGTGCTGTGGCTCCGTGACATCCCTTACGCCCCGGCTCTATTTGACTTTGTGCTAATATTGAGTACAAAGTTGAACTCAAAAAACCCATGTAAAAAAATCCCAGCCACCAAGCAAATGAGGTATTCCTAAACCTGGGGAAGAATTTCTGCTTATCACATCACTTGGAAAAAAAAAAAAAAAAAAAAATTGAAGATTCTATCGTTGTTTGAATCATGCCTCATAAAATGCCGTCTTATTTCTTAATGGCTGCTTGAAAATTTTTGAAATAAAAAGCTTTCTTCTCTAAAATATATTTTAAATCTTCAATATCTTAATGTTCTCTTACTTTATTCAAATTACGTTTTTGAATTATTAACAGCGGCCAGTCATACTTGGGCAGTTTGTAAATATGTTTGCTTTAAACTGCGGAAGCAAGCTGGGTTGCCTGAAAGAATGAAATATTCCAGGAATCATTTAGGCAGCTTCTATAGACACGGAGCAGGGCATTTCACTGCCATAGTACTTTCAGTTATTCTTACTTGATGTCTGGGCGGGGGGGGGGGGGGGGGGAATCCATTAAAAGTATATGTTAAATAAAGGATCTACCGATTTTTTATTTATTTTTTATTTTTTATTTTTTTCCGAAATTTTTTTTAGCAGATATGTTTTGAAGCACATGAAATAATGAAAATATAATAATTACCTATTTAAAAAGTATATCAGGTTGTAGCCTTGCCACTTTAGTAAGATAATTATGTTTTTGTGACAATAACTTCTGGAGGGCATGGAGAAGTGTTTTCTTCCCCCTTTTAACCACCTGTTGCTCATTTAGCATAAGATGTCTGCGGATGCGAGACTCCCCCACTCAGAATGCATAATCCGGATGCGCATTTAGACCATCCACCGCCCTGCTAATGTACAGATTGTTTTTCCCTTTTTGGGGGATCATTGGCTTCATAACTTTGTTTTTCCTGTGTCTTTTAAGATACTGTTAATTTTTCTCATTTTCATCTGGAAGCCCGTGGTTGTGAGGCGTTGCTTGAAATACGTTTGTGCTGCGTGACTCTACCTTTAAACGTTCTGCATCAGCATTGATATCTTAGGTGATAGATTTGCATAGTTCATGTGAAGGCAAAGAAGGAAATCAGCCTCTTCTTTTAGAAACAATTTAACCAAAGTACTTGTTTAGTTTTCTCTCATAAAGAATATAATTTTATTTACAAAAAGAAAAAAAAAAAAAGCTTTGGAATGCCTACGCAATAACCAAGATTAGAATTAACCTTTACCTTTCTTCTTGTGACTATTTTACACAATCAACATTATTTTACAAGTGATTTCTTAGTGAACCTTTGAACTGTATCGTCTTTTGAATTATATTTGGAAGCTATTTCGAGTGATATTTGAAAATGCAATCCATCATTATGTTTTAATTGAATGATTTTAAGATAAATGCAGTTTTTATATTATGTGCAATATAAATATATGACTATGTTATATATAATACAGTTTTAGAAACTTGGAGCATGGATAGGAAGGATTATGTGAGAATAGATGAACATAGGAAGCCCTGCTGCTGAAGAATCATTTTCTCAATTTCCTCAATGTAAATCGCAGAGAAATAATTAAACCACAGTCAAGCTTAACACAGAGGAAACTTCAAATAATTTTGACCACTTTATACTAGGAGTGCTCTTTGAGTAAAGTTTTGTTGACCTTTAAAGTATACAGAACGTCATTATATAGACAGAAAGCTTATCCTTTTGAAAGTCATTAACATATTTGTCAGTATAAAAACTCTTGTGGATATTCTGACCCCTATGTTTTAAGAAAAAGTTAAATTTAAAGGTATAGAGAAGTCAACTCATTTAAAAATAAGTGTAGCAGATAGACCTAGAATGTTATGTTCAGGGTATAATTGTGTGATTTTAAAATAAAGCCAAAAATAAATAAATAAAATAGAATAAAGGCAACAAACAAAAAACTTCCACCAACAGGCTATATCTAGTAGATAGGCTGGTTACATGACATTTACTCTTTTTTTAGCTTAAGTGAGTAGTGGTAAAATCAGGCACACAAGATTCCCCAGTGGAGCAATTGTGGGAATAGTACCTTTACCCGGAACAGGTGTGGGGAATTCCTTCAGCATGTGTAAACATACACACGCCTATTAGGAGAATTGAAAATCGAGATCATTACAAGAAAACAAAAATCATTAGCTTCTGAATCAAATGGTCTATATAGTTCACATTTCAAATATTTGTGTTTTATAAATCAATTAAATCATATCCTTAATCATGTGAAAATGAGCAAGGAATTTAGAAGCCAATGAGTTAATTGATGAGTGACGTCATACCTTTATCAATCTTAAATATTATGGCTTCACTAAAGTCCATGTTGTAATTAAGAATGACAAAAAAAATAAAGATAGTATATGGTGGAAGCAATATAATAAACGTAAGCGGCAATGATGGCCTTGCTGATTTCAGATACCTCACAAAATGAGAACCGTACCCCTGCATTGACATGCAAATACTTCTGATTACATTTATTTTTCCGATAAAAATTCCCGGGGCGGGGGGAGTAGGTGGGAGGAGGCATGAGCAGGTGCAGCACAGAGGATTTTTAGGGCAGTGACAATACTCTGTATGATGGGTGATACGTATCATTATACGTTTGTCCAAACCCATAGAAAGCACGTCGTCCAGGGAGACGTCAGGTGAGGAAAGCAGGTCAGAGAATAGGCGGGGACCTGCTGATGCCTGGAAAGGGACTGTCCCCTAGAAGGGGTGTCGCCTTATCAGCCCCCAGGGGGATGGAGCACAGGGTTATAGCTCTCAGGTGAACTGTAGACCGAGTGTGGATGTAGATTCATCCATCGTGAGGAACGAGCACCGGGGGGTGGGGTGGGGGCTTGGAACTGGGGAGGTTGCGCTTCTGTGGTGGCCTGAGCTGTGTGGGAAAGCTCTCAATTTTTCTGTGAACCCAAACCCCTCTAAAAAACAAGTCTTAAAATCATAACCACAACCCCAGCCTCTTCCCAAACAGACACATGAAAATCTGGGGCTCGTTTTGAACATTGTTTCAAGAACTGGTTGCCATTCTTCTTGCTAAACCCACAATCAGCTTGTTTCTGCTCATTCCTCACATAGTTTTTACAGCCCTTTGGGTATCTTGAGAGCAATGATAAAGTCTTACAATGCGACTTTATTTATTTTTAAATTATTTTATTTTTTTTTTATTATTGCTTTTTTTTTTTTTTTTTTTTTTTTTTACAATGTGACTTTAAAAGGAATCAACCTTAAGCTAAAGGACATGTAAAGGATCGGGAGCACGTAAAATACAGGTTTAAGTGTCTCAGAGGCATTTACATTACAAGTTGACTTTTTAAAATGCCTGATTTGGATATTTGGGATAATAAGATAACCTTTCTTAACTTTTTTTTTTTTTCTTTTTATTTCCTTTTCACATCTGAGTTGAGGATTCATCCTAGTGGAGCCTATGGCTTATTTGAGGGGCGGGAGGCACTTAGTGGCTACAACGAGTAAAGCCCCCCGGAGTCTTATCAGCTTTTTCTGCTATCAGTCAGCCAATGAACAGTGGGTTCCTAGGCCTACTCCGAGTAAAGCATGTCATTGCTTTGAAAGGCGTTAAAATGGGATCCCCGGGTGGCTCAGCGGTTGAGCACCTGCCTTCGGCTCAGGCCGCGATCCTGGAGTCCTGGGATCGAGTCCTGAGTCGGGCTCCTGGCACGGAGCCTGCTTCTCCCTCCTCCGCCTCTCTCTCTCTCTCTCTCTCTCTGTGTGTCTATCATAAATAAATAAATAAATCTTAAAAAAATTGAAAAAAAAAATAAAAGGTGTTAAAATTCAAGCAGAATCTTTAAAGAACACTCTTGCGGTACTTAGAGTTATAATGCGCCCAGTTCTGTTTCCTGACCGTCCAGATACCCTTAGCGTGAGGGCCTGTCCTTTGTGGTGCCTTTTCTCAAAATTAATTTTCCTAATTGAGATATCCTTGATGAAATCGTAGATATTTAAGTTGTGCGACGTGACGCTTTCATATCCATGCGTATTGTGAAGTGGTTACCTTCGGAGCGTGTGTTAATAGGAGGAAGGGAAAACCCCACCACTTGACTTTTCGGCAATACGTGGCAAAAATAAAGGGTCATTAGAAATCGGAGAAACTGGAGAGTTAAATAAGCGCCATTCTCTTCGTTCAGGAACCCTTCATCAAGAATAAAAATCTAATTCTGATTTTTAAAATAGTGAACTTGTAGTGTTTCGCACATTCTCAACTGTGGTCGCCGCCGTTACCTGTATTTTGTTGAGTTGAGCGCGTGGGCTTGCCCTTGACCGTTCTTCCCGCAAGTCTTTTCTCTCTTTTGATCTTTCTCATTCTCCTTTGGTGTTTTTTTTTTTTTTTTAATATTTATTTATTTATTTATTTATTTATTTATTTATTTATTTATTTATGATAGTCACAGTGAGAGAGAGAGAGAGGCAGAGACAAAGGCAGAGGGAGAAGCAGGCTCCATGCAGGGAGCCCGACGTGGGATTCGATCCTGGGTCTCCAGGATCACGCCCTGGGCCAAAGGCAGGCGCTAAACCGCTGCGCCACCCAGGGATCCCTCCTTTGGTGTTTTGGTGACTACGGGACGCTCTGTGTAGGAATCCAGGGAAGCGTATAGGGCATATCTGGTGCACGGGTTTGCAGTGAGGCCCGGTACAGACCGTAGCAGACACTAGTTTTCTATATTCAGCGATTGTTCAAACCGGTTATGTCATTCGAACAGTCATCAGGGGAGGCAGTGGCTGTAAGGGAAGCGCTGGGCCCCCTGCGGCGTCCTGCCCCGTCCCTGGCACCCGGTCCCAGGTGGGCAGGGGGCGCGGTGCAGCCTGGATCTAAGATTGGTTTCATCCAGGGAGACGTCAGGTGAGGAAGGCAGGTCAGAGAATAGGCGGGGACCTGCTGATTTCTGGAAAGGGACTGTCCCCTAGAAGGGGTGTCGCCTTATCAGACCCCAGCTGGATGGAGCACAGGATTCCGGCCATGTGCTTGGGTTCGTTCCAGCAGAGAGTCATTGTAGGGTCGTAGCGACCCTCTGAGGTCTCTGGCTCTGGCTCTGGTAGGGAGCTGCTGGGGAGTGCAGCCTCCTAGAAGGGGGAGTGCATCCCGGTGGAAGGAAGGCTGCGTCCCAATGGAAGGGGGGCTGCATCCCGGTGCACTTGCAGGCACGGAAAGCCGCAAGTGGCGGGGCGGGGGGGTGCGTCTTCAAGGTATGTGACCCATCATGGTTTTGGGATCTTCTTAGATTCTCTTCTCCTGGTGAAGTTCCCTGCATTTCAGAGGTTGCCAGCACCGTCTCCTTGGCTGTTTCACGTGTGCTCACTACGTACCTTTCTGGTTCTTACGGGAAGTCGGCTGACTTGGGGTCACATGCCTGAGCTTTGCGCCCGATACACCAACAGAACATCGTGCATCAATCGCCACGAGGTGCCCACTTTCCCACTCGTACGATGACCGCGGTGGGACGGCTCTCAGCTCTCAGGATCCTGACTCAGGGTAACACGTATGTCCTTGTGCGACTTCAGTTTTCAAGATCTGTGCTAGAATTACTATATTTTATGTATTAATTTTCTAATTAAGTCTGATCTGTGAACCTTCTCCACACACCACTCAACCCCTATAAGCTCTTGGAGTATTTATGTGCATTTCTCCATGTAGGAAAACCCTTTCCTTTTTTTTTTTTTTTAATATTTATTCTTTCTACCTCTCCTAGTTTACAGATTCTGCTCCTCACTAAGCTCAGGACTCTGCAGTTACGGATGATCGACTTTCCCCAGGAAAATCCTACAGCCCCGGGGGGGGGTTGCTGGGTGGTACAGTTGGTTAAGGGTCTGACTCTGGGTTTCGGATCGGATCCTGAGCTGTGAGGTGGAGCCCGCTTGGGGTTCTTTCCCTCCCTCCACCGCTCCTGCTCCCGCTCACTCTCTCTCGGTCGCTCTCATAAATAAATACATCGTAAAAACATAAATCCTAGAGTCCAGCTAGCATTGGCATAGGGACAGGCTCAGCGTCAGCATTAGAGAAATGTTCAATGAATAAAGGAGCATTGTGTCAAGCGTGCATTGCCATTCGGACAGCCCTTCAGAAAAGGCAGTTAGCGCCGCGTTGCTGCCTGCTGACCGTTTCCGTTTCTGACCTCTGCCCAGTTCTATAATGCCAATGAAAATTTAATTCCATCTGAAATATAAGGTTTCAAGCCCAGAACTGGTGTGGTCCATACGTTCCAGAATGCAGTAACGTGGGGATGCTGCGCCCCCGCTGCACGTTCGCGTGCAGGGTGGTGACCGTAAGTCCGGGTGCTTAGGTGCATCGTGGCTCTCCCTCGGCCCACCCGGCCCAGGCTTTTCCTGCAGTTCCTCTCTGACCCTATAAAATTTTGCTCTGAAGTCTTTAAATACTTTCTGCCACCTACTGTGTGATGTTAAACACCCCTGTCTCCCCGCCTTTCAACTACTCCATTGAACGGTTGGGTGGCGAGTCCGGATCTTTTGGAGATAATCCAGATTCATCGCTGACTTTGCCAGTGCGTGTGTTGCGGGACAGGGGTGCGGAACAAACACGCCTGAGCTAATAGAGAATTTTATTTCCCGGGCGTGGGATGGGTGAAGAGAGCTTGGCGAAGCGAGCCGGCCGGGGCTGCAGTTTTAGGGCCGCTCTCGGTGTTTTCTGTCCCATGTTGCTGGTCCCCGTCCAGCATGAAGGAGCCAAGAGCCCGGGGCAGACGGTTTGCCCTCCAAGTTCCCTGCAGGGGTCACGCGTGCCTCCCGTGTGTGTCACGGACGTGTGCTCCGTGCCATGGCCGCAGCGGCCGACAGCGAGCGGGACGGACATCACCTCTGATGGAAAAGGAGTAGCAGTCGAGGAGAGGAGGCAAGGCCTGGTGCCGCCAGGACACTGCCAGTGACCTCTGTCCCTTTCATGCATCTCCACGTCTCTGGGGATCATTGCCTGTGCCCATAAGGAGTTTTCGCCCATTTCTGTTGTTTGCTTTGCTTCTGTCTTGCTCGCTCCCCACTTTCAGACGTTCCCTCTGCCTCTAGTCCGAGAAGAACAGGCGCATCAGTATCCAGGGGTCCTGGTGTGGGAGCCCACGGGGGGCTGGCCACCGCCGAGACCCGAGAGGACATGCCGAGGTCACACCCAACACGAGCATCCACATGGGTTTCTAAGGAAAGCCGTCCTCATCTGGTGACCCGTCCTGTTCCTAGGGAAGTCATTGAGCATTATCTTACCTTCTGCGAGACCTTTTTTTAAAATTTATTATTTATTTATTTATTTATTTATTTATTTATTTATTTATTTATTGCGGATCTTTGGTCATGGTTCCAGGTAGGTAAAGTGATTGGTGGGAAAGAATTAGAATTAACTTGTTGTTCCCCTTAGTTGTAAGACAGGCTCCTCTCTATACCAGGTTGTATTGCCTCTAATGCAGGGAAAAACTAAAAAAGGGGGAAGAATGATTAAGGCACAATTCCTTTTCTTGGGATACTGGAGATGACGCTGCTGCTGGATCCATGCAGCTTAGTCCCGGAAGCGAAGGAAATAATCTTCTTAACATTTGTATATTGGGGGCGGAGGGAGGGGGAGTTGCAAGATGATGTGCAAAGTAAGATTTTTCCGGAAGCCTCCATAGGAGCTTCATGCCTTTGAGTTTGTTTCTTGACGTCGTGGACGGCTGAGCTCCTTGCCTGGATCCTAAGCCGAGATAGTAAATTGCACTATTTTGTTGGGTTTCTTTTACTTTTTAAGAGTTCCTTGAATCCTTCCTCATACTTGCAAAATGAAAACTTTAGTTTTTATTTTTCTTTCATATATATATATGTATATATATATTTATTTATCTATTCGTAGCTCGATTATTTTACAAGCAATTAGGTGATTTTTGCTTAATCTTTTGCTGACACTTAGAATGTCTTATAATTGGTAACATAGCATACAAATACACAAGGTAGAGAGGTAAAGATTCTTCATAAAACCACTTTGCCTTTTGTCTTATTTTATTTTTTATTAATTTATTTTTCCCGTTTTGCCTTTAAGTCGTAGAAGTTCTTCCGAAGGATGATGCTTGCCTCCACATTCTTCCATAGGAGATCACCTGACTCTCGGTATCCTACTTGCAAGCTGCTGACTTTATCCAAGAAATAACGTAATAAAATTGGCTCCCACTTCTGAGCATTTACAGCTGATTTGTCTACTTAGAATCTAGGGATTAGGGCCCAATATACATTTTTATTTCTTCCTTTGGAAATGGCACCATGATACTTCATTGGCCCGTTTAATAGTTTTAAAAGTAATCACACATTAAAAAAAAAATATTTAGAATTTGAGTGAGGTAGATTCCTTTTTTAGGTGGCATTTGTGTGCTTTGAGTATTTTTAGCCAATGTCATCGTTTTTATTGTAAAACAGGGATAATTAAATACATCCGATATTACGTTTTCGTGACTGTTTCATTAGAAACGTTGATTTTAAAGTCACGCTATTTAAATATGCAACTCTTTAGAGGTAGAGGTAGTTTCAGAGGCAGAGTTCGGTGATTCCTCAGTTGCACGTAACACCGGGTGCTCAGTCCATCAGGTGCCCTCCTTGAGGCCCGGCACCCAGTGACCCCATCCTCCCCCACCCCTCCAGCAACCCTCAGTCTGTTTCCTATGATTAGGAATCTATTATGTTTGCCCCCGCTCTGATTTTGTCTGTATTTTCCCCTCCCTTCCCCTCTGATCCCCTGTTTTGTTTCTTTAATCCCACACATGAGTGAGGTCATACGATCATTGTCTTGCTCTGATGGACTGACTTCACTCCGCACCATACCCTCTGCTTCACTGCACCATAATGCTTCCTGGTCCGTAATGCAGTTCTGGGAGGTCTGCTCCGCCAGGTGCTTTATTATTCCATTTAGAATGATCTTTAAGAAGTATCTTATTTTTAATTGTAGTAAAAAAAAGACGTAATGCCCCATTTACCATATCCATTTCAAGTACATAATCCACTAGTGCTGAATGTATCCACACTGTGCGTCACCACTATCCAGAACGTTTTCATCTTGCAAAACTGCAGCTCTACGTATTACACAGCAACTCCCCAATCTCCCCCCTCCCAGCCTCCGGCAATCGCCCTTTTATCTTCTGTTGTCTATTAATTTGACGGCTTTGGGTATCTTCTGTGAGTGGAATCGTGTGGTTTTGTCTTTTGGTGGCTGGTTTATTTCACTGAGCGTAACGCCTGCAGGGTTCATCCACGTTATTGCAAATGGCAGGATTTTCTTTCTTTTAATCGCTGAGCAGATAATGTTTCTTGTGTGTGCAGACCCCGTTGATCCATCCCTTCATCTACCGACGGGCACGTGGATGCCTTCCACGCATCAGCTACTGCGAGAAACGCTGCTGTGAGCGTGGGCGTGCAAATCTCTCTCCAAGATCTTACCTTCAATTTTTTTTGATATATACTCAGAATTGGGATTGCTGGGTCATGTGGTAATTCTCTCTTACATTGTTTTTTAAGAACTGCCCACTTTTCAATGGAAGTTTTTTTTTTTTTTTTCAGTATAACCTTTCAATAGTAGGCATTACTAATCTCCTTTTATAAATGGGATTATTTAGTTTCAATAAACCTAATCTGCCAAGATTAGTGAGATTTCGAACCTACTTTCTCTAGCTCTAAATATCATGTTCGTGTTTGTTCTTATTTACCAACATTTGGGCACTTGGAATGAGTTGTTACCAATAACTAAAATTGTTTCTCTTGCTTTTGAAATGTTATATTTGGTTTTTCTTTAATGGTGACAATAGCTATATTTTCATCTCTGCTAAACCAATAAATTGGTAAAGATCTGGAGTTTTTATCACAACCATTGAGGGAGCCTCACTTATTACAAAATGATGGTGATTTCACTATGATCTGATAATTGTATCGTGAAGCTACAGTTATGGACTTCTAGTAGCCCGCCTTTCATGAGTTTTAGAGGAAGTCCTATTAGTGAACAAAAAGCACAGTATTGTTCAAAGAGTAGTATTTATCCCTACAGGCGTACTACCTATGGCAGTTGCACACGATTGGCATTTTTATTAGTGATTCTTTTGATGTCACAATGAAATTCTGAATATCTTGGGTAGGCAGGAGTGGCTGTTAAAAAGACTATTAATTTAAAAAAAAGGCTATTAATTGTGCTTACAATAGGTGTTATTTGGTTCACGAGTACAACTCATTTGAGAACTGTCAGGCCTCATTGTGCCCGACTTCCGCCCCTTACAGTTGTAGATAGATTTTCAAAGTAGATGAATGTGGATAAGGAAAAGGAATTATTTCTTACAATTAAATACTGGGAGTTCACGCACTATTATCACATATAAACAAGTGTCATCAGTGTCCACTGGGCGCTGAGGGAACCTACCGGTTTCTGTCCATAGCAGGTCACTCATTTTTCTATGTGTTCCATGTTGAGTATAATTCTGTGGACTTAAAAAGAAATGAAACTTCCTCAGAACACAAGGTAGGTTATCGTGTTTCTAGCTTTTAGAACAATTTTGTTGTTTACATACATTCCGGAAATTTTTCCATCAAGAACTTCATTGAAGTCATTGAGTGTGAACTATTTCACTGAAAGTAGGTTCTCCGTTTTTAGAGTTTTGCAAGCAAAATTAAGTAGCTGCCAGACTGAAGAAAACATGGAGTGAACAAGATTCGGTGATTTCTGTGTTTTGCATTGATTAAAGCCAAGTAATAATGAACTTATTTGATGCTAGCTTTTATACTAAGTATGTGAAATAAGTGGTTCTATGGAACAGTCTGATAGAAATCAAAATACATTTATATGGTCAATTTTCGAACACGTTGAGTGTTCCAGATAATTCTGTAGGATTTTATTTTTATTTTATTTTATTTTATTTTATTTTATTTTATTTTATTTTATTTTATTTTATTTATTTTATTATTTTATTTTATTTATTTTATTTATTTTATTTTATTATTTTATTTTATTTTATTTTATTATTTTATTTTATTTTATTGTTTTTTTTTAGGATTTTTTTTTTTAAATTCTTAGCATAAGGAAAGGCCCATTTATTTAGCAGGATTGAAAGAGGGAGTGGGACTAAAAATGCAACAACTTAATCTAATTGTGTCTCCAAATTAAAAAAAAAAAAAAAAAAGCATCACAGGGCTTTATCTTCCTAAATTGGCAAAAATGCTTACTAGCTGGAGCTCCTAAATATAGTAGTTTGATAGTCCCTTCGTCACAACACTCTTACTTTTCTATCATCAGGCTACTTTGGGACTTTCAAAACATTTACACAGGGCACTCTGGATGCTAATTGCTTGGGCACGTGCTGTAGCATCTGCTGAAGAACCGGGTTTAGGATATCAGGGGAGTATTTCTAGGCCTTCTGCGGCCTACGGTGCAGTGTGAGGTTATAGGCAACCTCCCGGTCTTCCAGGAACTGAGGTGCCCTTGGCACATCCCATACTCTGTGCACACTCCCTCGGGGCCGTCAGATTCATCTCACGTGAGCATTCCTTGAGGCAGGACTCGTCTAGGACGTTGGTCAACGGACGGTAGGCAGCGCCGTTGAAGCAAATTTTCTTTTGAGTGAAATATAATTTCTTGGGATTGAGACGCTGCACGGTTTATGGCTTTAAAGAACCATTGTACTTCCCGAAACTTTGTGACTTAAGGCACAAGAAGTGCCTGTTGGGAAGCCGTGAAATTTGGAAGGAACCTTAGGCCGATGACAGCGACCGGCACATGTCAGTACCCCCCCCCCCCACCGCAGACTCTCGTGGATGAACACGCCGACTCTATCGACTAATGTCATTGCCATTTAAAGTCAGTTTCAGAACTGAAAGGTGGTTTTTTTTTGTTTGTTTGTTTTTTCTTTTTTCTTTCCCACATTTCCCCGGGTCAATTTTTCTTTGTTTTTTTAAACACGGGAACATCGCCAATGGGAAATAACATGTTTAGTTCTAGTAGCAAGTGCGCAGTAGAGATGGGGGGAAGTAAGTGCTGCACATTGTTTTGGGGGAATAAGAAGTATTTGCAAAAGAATTCGATGTTGAGCCTATGCCGTGTGCCACGTGTGAACATCCTGGAGACCACGGCGTGTGTCGGCCAGTGACGGAGGTCGGGGAGTCTCCTTTCAGACCTGCTGTGCTTGATGGCCGCGGGCCACCTGCTGCCGCCCCCGGGGACGGTGCCCTGGCCGGCCGCGCTGCGAGGGCACCCCAGGAGGTGTGCACCCTGCGGCCCCGGACCAGGGTCAGGGTCCTGGTGAGACCTCGAACCTCATCCAAGGCCCGGTCACTGGCCGCGGGCACCTCGGGGATGCGGGCGGCACCTGCGTGTCCGTGGGTGACCTTCAGGTTCCTCCCCGCCGCCCCTCCGGGAACGGGGCTTTGTGCACAGCCCTGCAAGCAGTGGGGCTTTTAAGGCCAGAGGCTCTGAGGTATGATCAAACGTCTTTGTTCTTAATTCTTCTACTTGAATAAGCAATTCGACTTTTGCTTTTTTTGCCGTAGAACTAGGTTGTGAGGTTCCTGATTTGCATTTGAGGTTGAGAAAAACAAACCCCCCCTTTATTGTGTTTTGTGAATTCAACTTTTTTTTTTAATATTATTTACTTGAGTGAAACTATACATTTCAGTAACTTCCTGTCACCTGGCGTGATAAGAATTCCAGTTTGAGTCTTACCGTGACATAGCGATATTGGTATCACATAAAATCATCCAATATCTATAAACAGCTAAGATTGATTTTTAAAATGAACATACGTTATAGGTTCATTACTAAGCTTCTGTCTTAAATATATAGATATTGGCTAAATCACACAGAAAGCAAAATAAGCGATGTAAAGAACGTATGGTGATGGGATTACGCATGTCATAAGAATTCAAAGTAGCATATCCTCCAAATTCTTGTACTTTAATATATTTTTATAGCGAATATTCAATATGTTACATATATTATAACATATTATGATTTTAACTGAAATAATAACTTTGTAGATAAAGACTGCTAGTTAAGGAGATTCAGATTCTCCTTAACAAACTTTGGAGTAATGGGATATTTGGAATAAGGCGATAATTACAATAGGGCAGTCTATGTGTGTATTTAGTGTGGCCTACAAGTTTATTTCTCTGCTCTGACCTTTTTTGTGGCATTTTAAGTCTCCCTGTAATATTGCCGTTCGATGGTAGCGCTTACTTCTGCAGCCTCCTCCTGAAGCCAGTCCCCGGGCACAGCCCCGGATGACCCGGAGTGAAGGGACCCAGAACGGAGGGCAGCGGACCCTTGCCCTGAAGGCCTGTGAGCGCGACATCAGGCCTGCGAGACTCGCTCCGCGGTGATGACTTAGCACCCACCCGAGTCACGCAGGAGACGCATTTCCAGGGACCCTGCGACTGTCCTCACCTGCGGCTCTGCCGAGAGGCTCTGTTTTCAGTGAGTGGCCCAGTCAGTTGGGCGACCGCCTTGGGCTGGGACCCCGGGGCCCTGGGATGGAGCCGTCGGCTGGCACCCTGCCTGGGGGTGCCTTCTCTGCAGTGCCTCCCGAGTCTGCAGACAGGCTCCGGGGTGCTCCGCTCCGGCCCACATCCCTAACCCCCTCGGCCTGGCCCACGTCCCTAACCCCCTTGGCCTGGCCCACGTCCCTAACCCCCTCAGCCCCGACCCACGTCCCTAACCCCCTCGGCCCCAGCCCACGTCCCTAACCCCCTCGGTCCCAGCCCACATCCCTAACCCCTTTGACCCGGCCCACGTCCCTAACCCTCTCGGCCCCGACCCACATCCCTAACCCCCTCGGCCCCAGCCCACATCCCTAACCCCATTGGCCCGGCCCACATCCCTAACCCCCTCGGCCTGGCCCACGTCCCTAACCCCCTTGGCCTGGCCCACGTCCCTAACCCCCTCAGCCCCGACCCACGTCCCTAACCCCCTCGGCCCCAGCCCACGTCCCTAACCCCCTCGGTCCCAGCCCACATCCCTAACCCCTTTGACCCGGCCCACGTCCCTAACCCTCTCGGCCCCGACCCACATCCCTAACCCCCTCGGCCCCAGCCCACATCCCTAACCCCATTGGCCCGGCCCACGTCCCTAACCCCATTGGCCCTGACCCACATCCCTAACCCCCTCGGCCTGGCCCACGTCCCTAACCCCCTTGGACCCGACCCACATCCCTAACCCCCTCGGCCCCAGCCCACGTCCCTAACCCCCTCGGCCCCGACCCACGTCCCTAACCCCATTGGCCCGGCCCACGTCCCTAACCCCCTCGGCCCCAGCCCACGTCCCTAACCCCATTGGCCCGGCCCACGTCCCTAACCCCCTCGGCCCCGACCCACATCCCTAACCCCCTCGGCCCCAGCCCACATCCCTAACCCCATTGGCCCGGCCCACGTCCCTAACCCCATTGGCCCTGACCCACATCCCTAACCCCCTCGGCCTGGCCCACGTCCCTAACCCCCTTGGACCCGACCCACATCCCTAACCCCCTCGGCCCCAGCCCACGTCCCTAACCCCCTCAGCCCCGACCCACGTCCCTAACCCCATTGGCCCGGCCCACGTCCCTAACCCCCTCGGCCCCAGCCCACGTCCCTAACCCCATTGGCCCGGCCCACGTCCCTAACCCCCTCGGCCCCAGCCCACGTCCCTAACCCCATTGGCCCGGCCCACGTCCCTAACCCCATTGGCCCGGCCCACGTCCCTAACCCCCTCGGCCCCAGCCCACGTCCCTAACCCCATTGGCCCGGCCCACGTCCCTAACCCCCTCGGCCTGGCCCACACCACTAATTCACTCGTCCCTGGCTCACATCATCGTCTGTCACGTAGGCTAGACCTGTTCAGGGCCTTCCTGTTTTCGGGCTTGGCCTGTCTGAAGCATTTAAAGCTTCATTCGTCAAAGAGCTTCCCCCGAGTGATAGCTCTGATGGTTTGCGGCTGTGCTCAACAACTCGCCTTGGTGGGTGCCTGCGTTCCAGAGGAGGACCGCGCGTCGCGGTGACCGTAAACGCCCTGCGCGGGGGATGACCGTGTGTGGTGTGAGCCGTGGGAGCCCCACGCGGTGGGGCCCTGCGTACCCGTGTCGTCATCTCACAGGGAGGGGGGCCTGGGCCCGTCGGTTATCCTAAGCTCTTTGAACACCTCGAAGCACACTCGGAGGAAGGCTGTTCGTCAGGGGTCTAAGGGCAGAGACGTGGTTCCGCTCGGCGCCCCCGGCTGTGCTCGGGACGAGCGGTCACTGCAGAGCCCGGTGTGCTGTCCTGCGGCATTGGGATGACAGGTCCCATGGGGGGTGGCCGTGCCCACCTGGCAGTTTGGCCTGGGGGGCCCTCAAGGGGGCGGACCCAGGTCTCCAGGCCCTGGACGGTGCCGGCCTGATCGGCCAGCCCCCTGTCACCCAGTCTCAAAGCCAGGAGCCCGCGGGCCTCCTCGCAGCATATTTGTTTCCCTGCTGCTTTCTGGGTCCCGCGCTGTCCCCGCTGGTGGAACCCAGTCGCCCCTGGTCCCGCGTCACTACCTGCCCCTCGTGGGCCCCGTGCACCTGCCCTGGCATGAGAGCCCGCTGTGGCCGCCCGGAGAGGCAGGAGGCCCGTGGGGACAGCCTGCGACCTCGAGGGCTGTGCCTGGGGCCCAGCGCTGCGGCCGGGACCCTCCTGGAACCAGGGTCCGGGCCGTGGACGGAGGTCTGCTGGCTCCCTCCAGGCCAGCCGCGGGGCTTTAACAAAGAAATCAAAACCCAGATGCTATCATGAACATTTTATCTTATTTTTCCCCCACAGTTATTTATTTATTTATTTATTTATTTATTTATTTATTTATCTATTTATTTATCTATTTATTTATCTACTTATTTATTTTTATTTTATTTATTATTTATTTTTTTTATTTTTTTATTTTTTAGCATGCCACTTACAGATCTTGTGTTCGTTCCACATGGTCTTTCCTAAATACCCCGTTTGTGTATTTGAGCTCTAATTTATTTTAAAAGAACAGGGTTGATTTTCACCGCCAGGTTTGAGCACTAGTTTTCAAAAAAAGGAAGAAAAAGCATATCAGCAAGGGTCGCCGCGCCACACGCGACGCCTCTTTGCTCTGGTCTGCATCACCAGGAAAGTTTCACCTGGAGGCTCTGGATTTTTGCCGTGAGTTGTCCCAGAAGTCAGCCAGCTCGCGGCAAGGCTCCAGAGCGAGGAAAAGGATGTCCCCACCTGCTGTCGAAACTCAAACTGCCTAAAAATGAGACTCCCAGGGAAACATTGGTAGGTAACTGCCCTTAAGACTCCAGTGATTCATCCGTTCACCGTGTGTGCTCTTGTATCGAAGGGAACCGTATGCAGATTGATTTTCTCTGGAAGAGCATCTACTGAAAGGAAACTTAACCTGATTTTATAATAAAAATAGTGTTAAGGACAATCATTTGGAAAACTCCTATTAAAAAGATACAAATGCTCTGAAATACATTATAGATCCTGATGTGTTTTTTTTTCATTTTATGAATTAAGAACATGAATATTTTCATTACCTCAAATGAAATCTAAATTACGTTTTTTCACATAAATTCATCTTTTTTTTTTTTTCTTTCACTTGTGATCTTAAAATGTTAGTGTATGAGTTCACTTTGGGAGAATCTAAAATACCAATAAAAGATCTGTAACCTGTAACATAAAGTGACTTAAGAAAAATAAAGATGATAGCTATGATTCATGGATATTTTATGTCTCAAACTATGCGAAAACAGTAATGACAACAAATACGAGACAAAAACCCGAGAATTATAATCACTGTGTTTTGAATGGTTTTAATGGTATGCTTTGCTATTTTCTTAAAATAGTCTCTAAATTTACATCTTGGACGATACCCCTGAACCAACTATCATGGAAACAGTATGTGTACCCTTAAAATTGAAAACCAAAATGAGGCTTTTGGACTCAATTTTTTTTTTTTTTTTGGACACAATTTGAAGTCAAGTCGTGCTCTAATTGCTGGAATATTCCCATCACATCCTTCAGCGTCGAAGTATAGACTCACGGTGTTCTGTTATTGTGATAAAAATTCAAAGTGTCTGCATCCTGCAGCCTGTGGCCGTGCGGCCGAGGAAGCGTGCCCGTGACAGAGTCCCCTCGAAGCCCAGGATTCCGTCCCGGCTGTTTATTGCTTATTAACATGATGGTATTTTATATTCAATACGCTTTTGTACGATTTTTAAAGATTTAAGCACTAAACGCTTTGTTTCTGATGGTTTCAGGATCTGAGGTTTGTAACCCGAGCGGGTTGAATTTGAGAATCTTGCAACCAGACTGTTTGGAGCTGCAGATGTGCCCGTTCCCACCTTGGGGGGCTTCCTGCTGAAGACGGGGGTGGGGGTGGGGGTGGGGGTGGTAATGACCCCGATGTGGGCAGGAGCGCCGTGCCCCTGAACCCCAGCCGTCTGACTGGCCCGTTTCCCCCAGTGACTTCAGTGAGGCTTCGAAGTAAAGGGAGGGGGAGACCTTTCTAGGGATGCCTCAGTGCGCTCGCCTGTACCTGGTCAAGGGAATCTCAACAGCACTCGAGGCTCTCAGGGCTCCCCCGGGATGGATGGGCTCCCCGGGGATGGGCTCCTGGGATGGGCTCCCCCCCGGGATGGGCTCCCGGGATGGATGGGCTCCTGGGATGGATGGGCTCCCCCGGGATGGATGGGCTCCCCTGGGATGGATGGGCTCCCTCAGGATGGGCTCCCCCGGGATGGATGGGCTCCCTCAGGATGGGCTCCCCCGGGATGGATGGGCTCCCTCAGGATGGGCTCCCCCGGGATGGATGGGCTCCCCCAGGATGGTTGGGCTCCCCTGGGATGGGTTCCCCCTGCATGGACTCCCCCGGGATGGATGGGCTCCCTCAGGATGGGCTCCCCCGGGATGGATGGGCTCCCCCGGGATGGGTTCCCCCTGGATGGGCTCCCCCGGGATGGATGGGTTCCCCCTGGATGGGCTCCCCCGGGATGGATGGGTTCCCCCTGGATGGGCTCCCCCGGGATGGATGGGGTCCCCCAAGATTGGCTCCCTCAGGATGGGGTCCCCCGGGATGGGATCCCCCGGGATGGATGAGTTCCCCCGGGATGGATGAGCTCCCTCGGGATGGGCTCCCCATGCGGCAACAGTGTGTAGAATGTACGTTCTAAGGTCAGGGGTGAAGGCGAGGGAGCCGGGCTATCCTGGCCCAGCTCGGGGTCTGGCAGTGGGCACGTCCTTGCCATGACCTCCCCCCACGAATGGACATTGAAACTGATCATGGGGGAAGGAGATTTCTAGTCTCCTCATTGCGTTTCAGTGAATGGTTCTGGCAATGGTATTTATGTCTCAAGCTAGAACTCCAGTTTCTTATTTGGCATTAAATAGCAGCTGATGCTAGTGGAAGAAACCCAGAACATAAAATCAAAATATATGTACATATTCTTGCTCAATATTTAAATTTTCTCTATTTTTTTGGAGAGTTATTTTTACAGCATCAGTTAGAACATGTGTTTAGAACATATGTTTTTTTTTTAAAGGTTATCATTAATGCAGTTAAATGACATGCAGAAAACGAAATAAATATTTAGAAATATCTTCAGAGAGACAGCACAAGAGATTCAAGAATGATTCCAACTTTTGAACACATTACTGTACATCTACAGTATGGCAACATCAGTAGTTTCCAATGCCTTTCTTACATAGGCTTTGGATTTTGTTACATAAAACTTTTGTTACATTTTATGTATTATTAAATAAATACAATCTTTTAAAAAATAAAATAAAAAAAGGGACGCCCAGGTGGCTCAACAGTTGAGCATCTGCCTTCAGCCCAGGGCGTGACCCCGAGGTCCCGGGATCGAGTCCCTCATCGGGCTCCCTGCAGGGAGCCTGCTTCTCCCTCTGCCTCGCTCTCTGTCTCTCAAATAAAGAAAATCTTAAAAAAAAAATTATATAAAACATTTTTATGTATTGTAACATAATTTTGTTATGTAAAAATAATCGAATTATAATCAGGAAAGAAGAAGCAAGTTGAAAAAAGTATGCAATCTAACTACTGTTCAGGAAAAAAGAAAAGAAGGTAGATTTGGTACCATTTTCTAGGCAAAATAATTGAGAAGTGAATGTTTTGGTTAAGTATGATTTTTTTTTTCTACATGAAAATACTAAACAACTTCTCCTTTTCCTGTATGCTCTTCGATTTGATTAAATAAAGTCATGATATGTGTGGCTAAAGGTAGTAGTTTTTTATTACTACTGTTAAATTGTTAGTTGATGCAACCATATAACTTGTCCTTACAGAATAGCTGTGAGTGAATTGGCTGTTTACTCTTAATTAGAATTATTCTGGAATTTTCCAGGTGGTCCCGCTTTCCCTTTCCGGAGCTCAGTAGGACTGCAGGTCACACAGCATGGCACCCACCTTTGCACAAACACAGGGAGAAATCACACACAGGTAAAAAGGCCATTTTGTGCCAAGAGTAAGCATTCAACATGCAGAATTGGCACAAAACCACATGGCAGTGGTTGGATTCGGAGGGCTGCAGCGGGAGGCGGAGCTGCCTGGCCAGTTCCCCGAGGGCCCTTCCTCAGCACCTGCAGGGCAGGCCGGGGTAGGGGCCGAACCAAACCTGTTAAGGTGGTTCCTAAATTCACCCGACGGTAGTTTGTGAATTCGTAACACTCCTGTTCCTGGTGTATTTTGACACATGCCCAGGAAAACAGTCACTACAGGATTTTAAAATGCCTGGACCTTGTGGCAAGATTTCTAGGACCCTCCCTAGATCCTAGGATTTCTAGCGACATTATGTACACGTTGAAAAATTGTGTTGCATCAAGCTTGGATCGAGTGAAGCTCTATGATTTGGCTGAAGAAATGCGACCCTTGGTGGTTGATTCTCTGATTAGCATCAAGGTTTGCTCAAAAGATGTGACTTTCACTCTCATCGATGCAAAGGAATAGAAGAAAATATGCTTGAAGTTAAAAATCACTAGAATTTTTCTTGGATCTGGGTCTTTATTTGTTGTTGAAGGATAAATGAATAAATCTTTAAAAAAATTTCAAATAGAGAACAACAAATACAAAGTATCTATTTACTATAGATATGAACGTTTTCTAATTTTTAGAAAGACATTCCCGAAACGAAAATGAATTGTTGATTAGGTCTGTAGGTCTAATGTAGTAATGTGGCTTTTTTTTTTTTTGTCTCATTTTTGTTTCAAAAAACTGTTATCAAATAAGTTGAGAGGTAGGAACAACCCTAATGTGACTTAAACGAGGAGAAACTATTCAATCCATCTTAACTGTATACAAAGCTGATTTGATTAGTTGTACTAAGTTGCCTGTTAAGATTTATAGTTAAATCTCAGTTCATTAATTGTTCATTAAGAGACCTTTAAATAAGAAAAAAAATACAGTGTATGTACTTGGTCTTTGACATAATCTAAGACAATATTAGCAATTGGTTTGTTAGATTACATGGACAAATATTTGCATTTTATTGGGAAAAAAGGTAATTTGAAGTTAGCTATCTCATCTAGGGAAAACAGAGTTAATCCCATTGCCTCAGATCATTGTCTATTTTATTTATTTATTTATTTATTTATTTATTTATTTATTCATTCATTCATTCATTCTTTTTTTTTTTTTTTCCTCATTGTCCATTTTAAATGAAGAGGCAGTCAGCCGCAAAGTGTACTGTCTCCCTTACTGGGGGGAGGTGGGGTCCTGCACGAAGCTTGGCATGATCCCCAGGGGCTTCTTGGGCTGCAAACACAATATATGTGTGTATGTAGCCAAGTTTATAGAAATGAGAAATAATTTGTAAGAAAAAGCAGAGCTAGCTTTGTCCTATGTTCTGAAATACTGATCAAACATGAATGGCTCAGAGATTCCTAGATTCTATTTTTTCAGGGACTCCTGTGGCCGTAGGTACCTGTTCCTGAGAGTTCTTCCTAAGTTCTGTATGGTTAGGATCTTAGGACAGTCAAAGCCTGGCGTTATTGGTCTGATTGCTGGACTGAATACGTTCAACCGACGTCAAGCTGGAAAATGCTTGAAAACACAGCAACAGCCAGGATTATTATGGTTTATAAACATACTGCAGATGTCGTCTATTTAGTTCAAAAGAACATAATCTTGCTGTCGAGGATGTGGGTGAAGCCTGGCTGCTGTAACGCGGGCGTTGTAGGATCACTGTCGTTTTGCAGCCAGACCCCCGGAGATTGTAAGTTTATAATTTACATCGAACTTTTTTTTTATAAGACTGCATTTTTTTAAAAAGATGTATTTATTTATTTATTCATGAGAGACAGAGAGAGAGACAGAGACCCAGGCAGAGGGAGAAGCAGGCTCCACGCAGGGAGCCCGATGCAGGACTCGATCCCAGGACCCCGGGATCATGCCCTGGGCCGAAGGCAGGCGCTAAACCGCTGAGCCCCCCAGGGATCCCCTACATTGAACTTTTTAGAGAAAGTATTTGCTGTTCAATAGCTGAGCCTACATTTAGATGAAGCGTTTTGGTCTAAACTATGTAGGGTTTGGAATTCTCCAACAAATCCCAGACATCTAATTTTATCAGATATTAAGAGCAAAAATACGTACAGATTAAAAGCGTTTTGCACTTGCCTACACGCTCTAGAGATAATCACCAATATTTGTGAGACTCGGCTAGCTAGAAGACAAGAACAGCATTTTCTCTTTCGGGAAAGCAGAGGATTATTAGAAATATCAAATGATCAAACACACACAAACCCTTTGGAAAATAACAAATCACTAAAGCAGGGTATCGTTTCGAAGACAAACACTCTTCTTCGCCCGTTTATAAATTTGTCTCTCTTTCCTAAATATGCACCTTCACTTTCAGATGTTTGTAAAATGTATAATAATCGATGAGACTAAAAATGAAGCACTTAGGAAAAGACTGTTTTTCTATTTATTTATTTATTTATTTATTTATTTATTTATTCTTTTTTTTTTTTTTTTTTTTTTTTTTTGGACTGCTTTGTTTCTAAAGGGCTATGCAGTCCCCTGCCAGAGTTGCGCCATCTCCTCCCTGCAGCATCTCGGGAACAGGTGAAGAGATTGACATGTTGCAGGATGATTAGAATGTGTTGTGACAAGGGAAGTAAGATCAGTATGTGCGAATCACATGCGTAGACGGAGGTGATTCAATAAGGGCCTCGAAGTCCATGACACTTCATCTTGGTTTTGGTGGATTAATAGTTTTCCCATGTGGACAGGTGGAAGGAAGCCTGTGGAACAGGAGTCTGTCTCCGTGCACGGAGCCATGGTGCATGGGAGGGCGCAGCTCGTGTCGGAACTACTAGAAGCCAAGTACGGCGTGAACGAAGAGGGAAGGATGGGGAATCATTGGAGATGGGACAAAAGTATTAGGACTAGACTTAAAAGTATTTTTTTTTAGATTTTATTCATTTATTTGACACAGAGAGAGAAGGGGGGGCACAGCAAGGGGAACAGGAGAGGGAGAAGCAGACGCCCCGCCGAGCAGGGGGCCTGATGTGAGGAGCTCCGTCCCAGGACCCTGGGATCATGACCTGGGCTGAAGGCAGACGCTTAACCCCCTGAGCCCCCCAGGTGCCCCGACTTACAGGTATTTCTAAAACCTGCTAAACAGACTGTCCTTTATAGACAATGGAGGGTTCCTGCAAATACCACGTAGCGGGAGCTGCTTGACTGCCCTTGATGGGTGTCCACGGGGTCACAGTAAGGCCTTTGCAGATCTCAGTCCCGGAGTGGCATCCTTTATTTGCCCATATACAATTAAAAATAAAAGTGGGCGTGGAATTAGTATAAGGGATTTCAGTGAAGTTCAGCCTCCCTCCACGATAGCTGCTTTGATTAGAATCTTTCGGAAAAATCAAAAATGAAACATTTTTAGGATTTTTTAGTTTTCTATTTTTAATTGTTTTGACACTCGTGGTTCGCTAGGATCCTCGGCACAGGCTGTATCTCAGATAATGCAGCGCTAACTGCTGTGTTAGTGTTTCACTAACGGCTGCTGGATGCAGTCACATCTCACAGTCTGCCCACTTAGGGCGGATGAAGACTGGTATAATTCTGTATCCCAAACTGGGCAAGAGGAAATCCCTAAGAAAAAAAAAAAAATAATTTATGGACCTACACAGACTTGAAAGTTCTCCTTCAAGCTTCCAAACGCAGAAAACGTGATTTAATTGCCACACTCTATGACATTGCAAGCTTATAAATGTTTTCTTTGAAATGACATTTTTTTCTTTGAAATTCACGTCTTTTGAAGTAACATTTTTCTTTAAAATGCACACGTCTTTTGCGTTCTGTGCTGATACCAATGACAGACACCGTCCATCCATCAGAACCCAGACCAAGGATCATAAATCAGTCACTGTTTCAATTTAAAGATGAATTTTCAAGTATCTACTGCTTGGAAAATGAATGTGTTGGGGGTTTAAGAGAAACCACTGCCTCTCCCGTCGCCGGCGTGTCCCACAGCGTGTCACCCAGTAAACAGGCCTCAGGCTGGGGAACGCAATGGTGACCAAAGCTAACTGGACTTTTTCCTCATTGAAACTAAAGTGCTGATGAACTTCTGGCTTCAGATGCGGCTGTAATGGTTGTTTTCGGGCAAATGAGAGAAAACCATCTGAATCTAACACTTCTGTTCTCCCGCTGTTATTGGCGCATTAAAACGTCAAAGGAGAACTTCACCTGCTAGTGATTCACATGCAGACTAACTAAATACTAGTTAACTTATTTAGTTAATACTAAATAAGTATTAACTAGCGTATGTGATTCTTGGAAATTGTAATCTATAGGCTGGTGTGTTTAATGTTTCAAGCTTTTAATAGATCTCCCTTGTTAGGATACTGTTTTAGAGTCTTAGAACTACTATAGGAGGAGAAGGTTTCCTGGCTAAATATCAATAAAATAATCACTATTATTTTAATAGACAAAGTCACAATAAACTTATATAAATACTTTATCATAGTTTCAGGAAGATCTAAGGCAAATGTCACTTGACCTACAAGCACGAAGTAGTATGTATATTTTTCCGTTCCCAAAAAATGTGCTTAGTTCAGAAAGGTATAAGAAGAAAAAGGGAAAAAATATATATATATATAAATTCCAGGTAAAAAAAAGAAAGTAAAAAAAAAAAAATCCAGGTAAATTTGGAATTATAAAGTTCAGAATTTAAGATATTTACCCAAAGTAACTTACCTGGTAAGACTCAGAGAGAAACTGCTTGACTCTGAAGCCCAGGGTCTTCTTAGTCATTGCTTTCTACTGACTTCCTGAATTAGGTTGAATATTCCCCAAAATAAATGACTTGAGTCTCTAACCACTTGGAATGAAATAATAGCTCCAAAATACAACAGCTACATTTCCTATTATTCCTGCTTCTAGGAAGGAACGACTATACGTAAATATAACTGCAAACTATAAATAATTGAAAACAATGTCATTCTCTTGCTGTAACATTTTAATTGCACTTGCCATTCAATGAATCTCGATGAAATCGCCTCTCACCAAAAATAAATAAATAAACAAACAAACAAACAAACAAATAAATAAATAAAATTTTAAAAAATTAAAAAAACAAATAAATAAAAATAAATTGCCTCTAACCCTACTGTGTTAGGCAGGGGTGATTGAGAGACACGTATTTAAGGGCCCTGCCTCCCTCCTTCTTCTTGGGCTAGGAATGTCTTGTTGTGGGGATTCCTGTGCTGCATCAGGGAATGAGGATGTGCCTGTTAGGTGCATGGGGGGCACAGACTTCCAGGGAGCGAGGTTAAAGCAGAGGAGCTCCGGGAACTTGAGAAGGTCGTGTCCAAATCAGGCTTCCTAGGCTTCACCTTAACATGTGTCTGCATCCCTTCCCCGTAAATTAAATGAAAGCAGCATGGATCAGATTTTACTGGTTAGGAGAGGCAGTCTGGAATTCAATTTTGTATCGTGTGGTTCAAAACACGAGTGCTCCCAAACTGCTAATTGTGTATTTTAACTTACTGCAATAGATTTACATATATTAGCCATTGTTCAAAAATGTCTAAAATGCTTCACGATACTTAAAATGACATATTGCAATAATATTTTTAACAAGGCCAAAGTGGGTTTGTGAGTGATACTTGAGTAACTTTGCCCATCCTTGATTTTATGTTGTGCTCATCCCTGATTAAAGTATTTAAAGGTTCACTTAAAAAACTACACGTAGGGGATCCCTGGGGGCTCAGGGGTTGAGCGTTTGCCTTCGGCTCAGGGCAGAACCCCAGGGTCCCGGGATCGAGTCCCACGTCGGGCTCCCTGCATGGAGCCTGCTTCTCCCTCTGCCTGTGTCTCTCCCTCTCTCTCTGGGTCTCTCATGAACAAATAAATAAATAAAATCTTAAAAAGAAAAAAAAAAACAACTACATGTAGCTATAGTGATTTTATACCAAATACATGCCATATAGTGTAATAATGAAAGATAATTATTATTCCGTTATTTTCTTATATTAGTTCATAGGTTTCGTCATTAGAAAGCCAACCAATAGTTTAATACATACTTTATTGCATCAATATCCTCCTAAAATACATTCATAACACAATGACTCCGAAAAGTGCTAGTACTTAAAAGTTCATTTACGCCAATGACCACTTTATTGGCAGAGATCATGAGCAGATAATAGCGTCTATCTACGTCGTAAATCAAATCAATCAAGATTATTGGCTTTGTATTTGTACAAGACTTTATTTCAGATAAAACAACTTGACAAAATCCATGACATATTGCAATAAATTTTTTATTGTCCAATCTTTGGACAAAAAAAAATATTGCAGTAAATAATTTTGTCTGATCCTTGGACAAAATCCAATTCAAAAATTGACAGCTGACCGCTTGGTTGTGTCACTTTGATAATTTTCGGCCACAAAATTTACTCATTAGACTAAAAATCTACCAAGAAGTCACGATGTGTGGTGGGGGGGGAGGGAGAGCGGGGAAGGGCATCTTAAGCCACCCTAAGCCCAGTGCCGAGCCCCGCTTGGGGCTGGATCTCAGACCAGGACCGGAACCGAAATCAAGAGCCGGACGCGTGACCCACGGAGCCACCCGGGCGCCCCTCCTTTGAAATATTGTTTTTTTTCCCCAAGTCTTACTAGTCACCAAACAGATGTGTGCTTTTGGTGAGGAAAGCGACGGGCTTCATTCCCCTTGATGAACTCTTTGAACAACACCATGATTTTCTCGCTCTGTGTTATCTTTACACATTTTAAATCAACTGTCACTGGGTGGAATTGGTTCATTAAATTTCATTTGCAGAAACAATACTTATTTTCTGAGGGATTGAAGTATCTAACTTGTATATGGAACATATATAAATATATTTTAAAATACTTTCTAGAATTACAGGCACGTGATGTAAACGACCCATGGGGGGAGGCTTAAATAGGTCGAAGAATAAAAGCTTTTTCTAAAGTATTTGAACTAACCAAAGCTGAAAAAAAAAGTGCTCCCCCCCCCCCCCCCATTTAGGATAGGAATGGTTTTCGTTAGGATCAAGGCTAAGCTGCAATTGAAAAAAAATAAAAATAAAAGATGCCCAGGGCCTCATGGGTGGTGACGTTGGCTAAGCGGCCAGCCCTTGGGTCGGGTCACGGAGTGGAGCCCCACGTGGGGTCGGCCCGAGTCTGCTCGGGATTCTCTCCCCGGCCCCTTACGTCTCTTGCACGGTCAACCAGGGCAATCGTGGGGCCTCCACACTGAAGAAAGGACAACTCTTACCTTCTTCCTTCTTTCAGCAGGTTGGAAAACCTTTTTTTTATTTTTTTTAAGATTTTATTTATTTATTCATGAGAGACACAGAGAGAGGCAGAGACCCAGGCAGAGGGAGAAGCAGGCTCCATGCAGGGAGCCCCACGCAGGACTCGATCCCAGGACCCCGGGGTCACATCCTGGGCCCAAGGCAGATGCTCACCTGCTGAGCTCCCCGGGCCCCCCCCAACACTTATAAAAATCTATTGGAACTTTTCTTTGATGCTGCTTTTCTGTCGTCACAAGCAACTAATGTGTTAGAGTACGAGCTGCAAATAATTTTAAGGAGATTCAAATGTTCATGTAGAAATATAAAAATAACGAGCGAAAGATTTCTGGCGCTTGGATTCCCGGTGATTTTTCATTTTCTTCCTAAGTTCGCTGACCTTGTAGGCAGGAGCTAAGATTTCCCATATCACAAAGTACGGAGATCTGAACTCTAGGTCTCAGCAGCGTCGTGTCTGTTTTGCCTTTGGCCCTGTGTCTTTTTTTTTTTTTAAGATTATATTAATTTATTTATGATATAGAGAGAGAGGCAGAGACACAGGCAGAGGGAGAAGCAGGCTCCATGCAGGGAGCTGGACGGGGGACCTGATCCCGGGACCCCAGGATCACGCCCTGGGCCAAAGGCAGGCACTAAACTGCGGGGGTCCAGGCCGGTGGATTCTCCTGGTTCCTGGGCGAGCTCCCCAGCTGCAGCAGGCGAAGCTAAGGGGCCGCCTCTTCGGGACCCCCATCCCTGTCCCCCGTCCCCCCAGAGAACAGGTGGAAACCGTGGCACTCCTGGCCAGCAGGGTCTGGAAAGCAGAATGTCACCCCCGTGATTGGGTCACCCTTCGTGGCCACGGTGATGAGTCCCATCCAGGGTGGCCCCACGCCAGGTGAGGCCCCGGGTGGCTGCCCAGGACGTGGCCGCCAGGTGGGAGGAGGGCCTCGGAGCCTGCTCACGGTCGTGCCACCACTGCTGCCAGCTGCTGCAGGTGTTGGCAGGCCCAGGAGTTGGCTCTGGGAGCGGACGGGCCGCAGGTGGCAGGTGGCAGGTGGTGCGATCAGAGCCCTGGACACGCTGGCCCAGGAGTCGGCCAAGCCGCGGCCACCGGAGGATGAGGAGCCTTGCCTCCAGCTCCGAGCTTGCGGCTGGTCCGAGGCCGCAGGGGACCACGGCAGTTCTGGGTGGTTCCGAAGGAAGAGGAACCAAACACAACACTCAGCCAGCAGGATAGGAGCACTTGGTCTAGCGCGTAGCCACGTGTCAGGCCCCGCGGCTGTTCCAAAGGTGACGTTACTCTGCGGCCTGTTTCTAGGCGATGGGAAGAGGCTGCAGACGGTAGGACCCGGTCGTGTTCTTGGGCGACGGTCGTAGCCACGCGTCCGTTAAACCCGATAGGACTCAGACACCGAGCCGGGGGATAGGCCTGTGCTCATTTAACGTCTCCTTTAGCTTATGAGTATCTTTGAGGTCTATATCGTGATCAGCTTGCTGTTTGGACCCCGTGGCTGGCATGTCCTCGGCTGCGCGGGACACCAGCCCATCATGTCCACGGCAGCCTTGGCGTGGCCTGGTGTGATTTCCAGCTGGTTTAAAACACTCTTTTAGACTTCTTTCATGGTTTTCTTTCCGAATCATGTGCAGATTGGCCACGCACAGTGAGACACTGTTCACTTTTGAGTGTTTGGGAACGATCCTCTAGGTCTGTTACTGATTTCTTTTTTTTTTTTTTTTGAAGCTATTCAGCTTTTCTATTTTTTCTTTTTTTATAAATTTATTTTTTATTGGTGTTCAGTTTGCCAACATATAGCATAACACCCAGTGCTCATCCCGTCAAGTGCCCCCCTCAGTGCCCGTCACCCAGTCACCCCCACCCCCACCCACCTCCCCTTCCACCACCCCTAGTTCATGATTTCTAATTTAACGTGTTTACATTCAAATTCAATATCTTGTATGAGCTCGGTCCTCCTGCGTGTGTTGGAACACATCTAATGCCGTAGGACACGGTGTATCTCGGCAAATCTCTTTGCACTGGAGAACTAAATATATCCTGCTGTTTTGGGGTACAGTTTTCTGCTATGGTGTTGAAGTGATTGATGGTGCTCCAGCCTGGAGCGGCCTGTCTCCTGTGCTGCACCCTTGCCTGGCGACCCACACCCACCCTGTATCCGTGCATCATCTGAGGTGAAATGCAACGTCTTCCATGGCCTTGCCCAGTGAGAGCCTTCTGCATGGTCTCCCCGTGGGAACTGGGGTGCAAGTAGGGCCCCTGACCCTATATCAATGGCAAGTGGGTTTGGCCCACTGTCGGCTTCCAGGGGCCGAGCTGGTTTCCTCCTCCCCTCACAGAGACAGCAGGCCTCAGCCTGGGGTCAGGTCAGGGACTGGCTGCAGGGAGGGGAATGCCGAGCCTCGTCTCATGTCCTTGTTCAGAGAGGAGGTGATCTGACCCAGAGGCATATCCCATAGCCCCTTCCAGCAGCAGCAGGCAGCCCTTCCCTTGTGTGGGCACGGGGTATGGAGCTGGGGCAACCGTGCAAGTCCCTAGTGGCAGTTGACACCTCGTGCTCGTGCAGAGACCAGAGCTCACGCGCTTCCCTGGAGGGTCTTCCTTCATCGTCAGACCCCGTCAGGCCCTCCAGGAGGCCTCTCAGGACCCCCTCGACTCCCTCGGGCTCGTCTGTGTGCAGTCAGTGGGGTCCTGGGGACAGAGCCGGCGATGGGTCGAGAGTCCTCGTGTTTCTGGGACTCTTACTGTTTGAAATATTCATGCTGATCTCCACTCAGCCTTTGAAAGTCTGTTAGGATTTGTGTTGCCCTCTTTTTGCCCACTTTTACGCCAGCTCCTCTGCTTTTCATGTGGTCGTAGGTAAAACTGACAAGGCGTCTTCTCTCCTCCAAGGGCTTGTTATTATGGAAAGCGGTTCTCCTGGTTGCCTTACCATCTCGGAGCTCTCTGATGGATTAAAACGTTTGATTTTATAGATTATGTGTCTTATTATTATGGCAGTGACAGTGTTCTCCTGTAGCTTTCTACAACCTAAGCAGTAGTGGAAATTTATCTCATTTGTCAAAGATCGTTTGATATAAGGAAAAATGAATTTGCCTCCTTTATTATGGCTGCAAAATACCCCATCATTTGGTTATAGCGGAAGTCCCTTAATCAATGAAATTTTTCTAGATGTTATAGGTTTTTTCGGATCTTTCATTTATTTTTTATAAAAAATGATGTGATTGTCTTATGCATTCTTTAATACTTTTATTGAATGGAAAGATACTTTGTACGATTGTATTAATTTTATTTAAAAATCTCTTGATTATGGACTTCCATCTTTACATTATATATATATTATTCTGATCAACAATTTCAGAAAAGTACATCCCTTTTTGTCAAAGATCGATCAAATTAAATGAGTAGGAGTTTTCTGTAACGCAGTGTTTTGAACGTTACCATGAGTCACTCTGATATATTAATTACTTACATGACTCTCACGATAACTTAATCAGACCATAACATTTAATTGCATGATACATTTATGAGTGGTTTTTATGTAGGATTGCTTGAGGGAAAACACAGGCATCACTAAACGATTATTTTCTAAAACAGAAGTCACTCTTCTTTTCTTTTGTGCAGATTCTTTTTTGTTTGTTTGTTTGTTTTTGGTGCAGATTCTTAATGTAGTTTCACAACAGCTAAGTTCCTTCCTAGAATCACCAGGAGACATAGAGCCTTACATTACAATTTAGGGATATTCACCTACGAGTCCAGTGCTGTTAGCTCACCTCTTTCTAACACAACCTCTTTTGTACCAGGAATCTTGTTTTCCTTGAGTAAAAATGAAAGTCAAAAAAAAAAAAAAAAAAAGAAAGTCATTTGTAAATCTTGGAGAATTAGTGCATCTTCTGAAAATCCTACATGGGTAAATATTTTCATCCCTTTAGGGAGAACTGAGAAAACATTTCTTCCTTGGAAACTTTTTTTTAAGAGATTTATGTATTTATTTGAGAGCAACGGAGGGAGAGAGCGAGCATACACACATGCACAAGTGAGGGGAGGGGGAGTGCGTCCAGGCGGGGGTGTTGGGGCAGTTGGTGTGTGGTGCCCTTGTGAGCTGAGTTCAGCCAGCCTGTTGGTATCTCTCCAGGAGACCCCATCCAGGAGCTCATGGGACATGGAGGGGGAGGAAGCAGGCTCCCCTCAGGCCTAGTGCAGGCTCGATCCCAAGACCTGGGGTCACGGCCGGCCCGAGGCAGGTGTCACCCACCGAGCCCCGCACCCCGGGTTCCCAATGTTTAGTTGAGTGTGTAGCCACCGCTCTGCGGTGTTGTGTGTCCCAGGCAAGGTCCTGGGGACACTGTCACGTCCTCCCCGGGCCAGTCCCCGCGCAGCAGCCCCGGAGCCCGGCCTGGAGCCCCAAGGGGCCCAGGGGCTTCAAGGGGCATGAGGGGGAAGGCCCGCTGGCCCGCGCTGCACACACGGAGGGCTGGGCCCGGGCCCAATGGCTTGCAACGGGTGCCGACGGCCGCACATCCGAGTCCCCTGTGTCCCCTGTGTCCCCTGCCCTGCCCACCAGCGCCCAGCCCAGTGCCCCCCCCTCCAGGCTAGGCTGCCGCTCTCGGTGCCCACGGATGGTGACCACGGACCTGCTGCTTTTCCCCGAGAGCAACTAAAATAACGAATTCTCTCGGCTTCCACCTGAAGACAGTGTTCAAGGTACTGTTTTCTCAGGTCCGACGGGAGGCCGGCCCAGGGCGGTGCTGGGTGTGGGCGGCGCCAGGGCCCGTGTGTCCTGAGGACAGGACGGTGACGCCCGCGGGGCTGGAGGTGCGTCCTGCTCGGGCTGGGGCAGCGCCCGGGTCACCAGGCACATGCTGCGGGCCCCGACCCTGTGACCCGGACTCGACCCAGAGCCACATGAAGTCCAGGCTCTGGTCCCCCGTCGGCCGAGGAGCAGCGAGCGTCCAGACATCGTAGGATGATGGTTGCAAGGAGATGGATGGACGGGTGGACGGGACTGACCCCAAGTCCTTCCAGGTCGAAGTCTCTGTGGGGCACGAGGCCGACGCACACCGAAACGCCACTTTCTCTCACTGTCTATATATTTAACAAGAACAAATGGGAATTTAAGCAAATCACTTTCATGGCTCTTGATTTATTCCCATCTTGGTGACTCATGAACCATTTGGGCTTCAAATAAATGATCCTGGTTTGATAGTCAAAAAGGTCTTTCAATCAATGTTTTATGACAAAGTCTAATAAAAGTTTCTGTCTAGATATTTCTTCCAGATCTTTCTTTTTTCTTTCCTTTCCTTTTTTTTTTTTTTTTTTTTTTTTTTTTTTTTTTTTTTTTTTTTTTTTTTTAACGGGCCCTGAGGGTAACGTTAGGTTGATTCTGGTGAGCTCTCTTGGCTGAAGACTATTTCCTGGTACCATTCCCTAGGTTTTAGATAATCTCTCTCTCTCTTTTTTTTTAGATAATCTCTTATTTATAGTCTGGGAAACTGTGTGCTTCTCTTCATTACATTTTTCAAAGGATAGCTTTTTATCATTCTGAGAATTTATTTCTTTTAGCCAAAGTGTAGTCCTACGTGGCTACGATACGCTAAGATTCCCTGTGGGATAATGAAACCCTCACATCGGCGAATATTGCAAGTGTTCTGTTCTCTTTCTTCCTATTTCGTTTTGTTCAGACTCCTTCATCATGAAAGCACTTGGGTATCACATTTTATTAGAAGAAGATGATTCATTAGAAATTCTTGGCTGTGCATTATGTTTTTTTTTTTTTTTTTTTTTTTTTAAGTATCCTTTTTTCATGCTGTTTGGACCTAAATTTGGCTGGAAGTCATTTAATATTTTCGTGCTCGGTTGAACTGTTTTCTGACTTATCATGAAGAATTCTTCTTTTTAAAGAAGTTTAAAGGAGTATTTTGGGAAGAAGATTGTATTGGCCTGCTCTTGGTGCAGAGCCAACCACCTCAAGATTCAGTGGCTTAAATAGATGATCATTTACTCTTCAAATGCCCGTGGCTTGTCGGGCCCGGCTCCGCTCAGCTGAGCGCCTTCTTCCGGCCGCCGTGGCTGGGGGACTGCCTGTCACCCTAATTCCGTGGCCGCCTGGGGATGCTCTGCCCCGTATCCCCGTCCCCCGTCTTGGGCCGTCAGAGTAGCCGGGGCCCAGCTTCAACCGCGGGGCTGACCGAGGCCCCAAGGCTGCTCGGACACCTGCTCACACCTGGTGAAGCATCACTTCTGCTTCATGCTCTTTGTCGAATCAAGTGACGTGACGGAGCCTGAAGTCAAGGGGTAGGCACCTGGTCTTCGTCGATAATAAAGCCACAGAAGGGACCATGTTGAGGATTGAGATCGAGGACACAGTTTACAAAAATAATAAATAAATAAATAAATAAATAAATAAATAAATAAATAAATAAATACATAAATAATAAATGAATGAATAAATGAATAAATAAGAAAGGAAACAAGAACTTTGTTTTATGAGTACGTGTTGGGTATATTTTTCATATTCGTAGACAGTCTTTTCTGACTCCTTTCAGATATCCTTGAACATGAGCATGAAGAGGAGTAGATCTTTGTTTTTTGTTCTTGTTTTTTTTTTTCTTTATTTTGTCTGCAGAGGACTCCTCCTGCCATTCCTTTGCTCATACAAAATTTGAGAAGACTCAGTGGGGCTACGGGGCGGGGGAGAAGTGGCAGTTCTGGCTTCACAGTCTTATACCTAAATATGCATCATTCTGATTCTGCTGGAAAAGTGGCAGATTTCATATTCTGTGGTTGTATTTTGAGGGTTAGAAATCTAAGCATGGATTCAAACTTGTTAACTGAGGGAGATATAATGAGGGAAGACTATGGGCAATGTATTCTCTAATCATTTGTTAAACACATAAAGATTTTTAGGACTTTGTGGATTGTAACTCTGCACAGCAAGGTATATAGGAAGTCATGAAAGGATAGGACAGATAGGATAGATTAAAATATTATGAAGTTCTAATTTTTTTTTTCACATTTTTAAAATTCACCCAACAGATCTTTATTTAGCATCTGTTTCGGGGATACTCTGGCAAATGTGATAAATGGTACTGAGACCTCACAGTACGTATATTCTAGTGGGGGAGACAAAGATAAGTAAAAAATGAATTTAGGGGATCCCTGGGTGGCTCAGCGGTTTGGTGCCTGCCTTTGGCCCAGGGT
The DNA here is from genome assembly GCF_048164855.1 of Canis lupus baileyi. Lineage (NCBI taxonomy): Eukaryota > Metazoa > Chordata > Mammalia > Carnivora > Canidae > Canis > Canis lupus. Next base: position 64,108,460 of record NC_132850.1, on the reverse strand, counting down.
GCGATCCTGGAGTCCCGGAATCGAGTCCCGCGTCGGGCTCCCGGTATGGAGCCTGCTTCTCCCTCCTCCTGTGTCTCTGCCTCTCTCTCTCTCTCTCTCTCTCTATGTCTATCATAAATAAATAAATAAATAAATAAATAAATAAATAAATAAATCTTTAAAAAAAATGAATTTAACTTGGGTGACTATCGCAATGAAGAAAAATGAAATAAGTTAACGAAAAGAAGAAGGCATGCCGTACTGTATCGTAGCTTCCGAGGAAAGCTTAGAGAAAAGGGAGCGAAGGAGCCACACGGGTATTTCATTGACGAGCTTCTGAGTTAGAGGAGCAAGCAAGTGAAAAAACACTGATTTGGGAGTGCAGGAATTTGAATGACTCTAAGGAGGTCTTGCGGCCGGAATGAAGGAAGCAGCAGAAGAAACTGCAGGAGATAAAGTCAAAGATATTGAGGAGCTAGATCCTAATACCACCTTCCAGCCAAGGCAAGCATGTTGGATCATATTATCTTGGAGAAATGGGAAGCTCCTGGAAGGTCTGAAACAGAGAAGTCATTTGACCGAATTATTTGCAGAACAGACCAAAGAGTAGAAACATTGGGGGTCAAGCTAGAAAACTCTACCAATGGTCTTCGAGTTGGTGACTTTGTAGCTACGGAGAGCGCCAGGAATGGTCAGACTTGGGGCCATTTGACCGAATTATTTGCAGAACAGACCAAAAAGTAGAAACATTGGGGGTCAAGCTAGAAAACTCTACCAATGGTCTTCGAGATGGTGACTTTGTAGCTACGGAGAGCGCCAGGAATGGTCAGACTTGGGATATGTTTTGGTGGAGGCGTCGCAGGATTTGCTGACGGATTTGCTGTAAGCCTGGGAAGAAAGGAGCCGGAGCGAGGCATATTTTTTTTTTTTTTTTGTCCCATGTATTTAAAAAAAAATGGAAAAAAAAAATGGAAAAAAATAAAAAAATAAAAAAAAATAAAAAAAAATGGAAGTTGCATTTTCAAAAGATGGAGAAGCTGCTGTAGGAACAGGCACCCGGGGAAAGTCAAGTTTTATACTGCGCACGTTAGGTCTAACGTTTCTTGTAGACGCTGGAATCTGCCAGCAGGCGTCTAGATGTAAGTACTCAACTGGAGTAAACAGGACAAAGGGCTGGATTTCTGTAGCTCACAGTTCCTATTTAAGGAAAAACATCTGGTCGAGGCCACCTGCAGTGAATGGAAATATCAGGCATCACTGAGTGATAGGTTGGTCCTCTTCCGCGTGATCCAAACTACAGTAAAAATTAATTAATTAATTTATTTATTTATTTAGTAAATTTATTTTTTATTGGTGTTCAACTTGCCAACATATAGCATAACACCCAGTGCTCATCCCATCAAGTGCCCCCCTCAGTGCCCGTCACCCAGTCAATCGGAGAAGGACAAACATTATATGGTCTCATTCATTTGGGGAATATAAAAAAAAATAGTGAAAGGGAATAAAGGGGAAAGGAGAGAAAATGAGTGGGAAATATCAGAGAGGGAGACAGACCCTGAGAGACTCCTAACTCTGGGATACAGAAAAAATTTAAATGACATACACATAATTTTAAGTCAGATGATTCATACACTTACAGATTTTGATTATGTAGGAACACATCCGTTTTGTGACTTTTTAGATGGTCAAAAATTTGTGGCACATGCTTTTTTTTTTTTTTTTTTTTTTTATTTTATTTATTTTTTTTTGTGGCACATGCTTTTATTTATTTATTTTATTTTTTTGGCACATGCTTTTAAAACCAAAATATCATCTCTGTCTGGACATTCTTCTCAAAGGGTTAAGCCATCCTTTCCTGAATTCAGTCTGACGTGCATTAAATACCTGGATTGTTGGGCTCGTGGTCAGATTCTTGACTATTTTTCCTATAACTATAGAACATAAAAAAAGAAATCACTAACCAGGCTATCGATCTTTAAAATATAAATGCTGGGACGCCTGGGTGGCTCAGCAGTTGAGCGTCTGCCTTTGGCTCAGGGCCTGATCCTAGGATCCGGGATCGAGTCCCACGTCGGGCTCCCTGCATGGAGCCTGCTTCTCCCTCTGCCTGGGTCTCTGCTTCTCTCTCTGGGTCTCTCATGAATAAATAAATAAAATATTTCTTAAAAATAGCTCAATAAAAAAAATATAAATGCTGAAATGCCATGATGCCCCATTGTTCTGTGCATAGTGGTGCGACGTGATATACGGGTGGTGCAGTCTGCTCCATAGCACCTGCTCAGGTGCAGAGCACGGCCTGGGCTGCCTCTCCTGTGGATGGGGCCACTCTGCCCGCTGTGGCCCAGCCCGGCTCGCGGTGACTCCGCATGGCCCCAGGCTTACTGCTGCTTTGGGGGCGCCCTCCGTGTACAGCTGCTCGGCGCTCGTCACCGCAGACACCCAGTCCCCCCTTCCCTGGACGCCTTCCATGATGCATCCTGACACCAGGCGGTTACCACTCGTCCTCTCTTTCCTGGGCCCTTCCTCCCCCCAGACGCCCCTGTGCAGGCTCTGTGGAGGGGACACAGCCCCGGGGCGGCCCCACTCACAGGCCCCAGGTGACTGTCACTGCTTCCCACTGTTGCCTCTGTCGCTGGGGGGGGGGGTGGTGGCGGTCCCAGCAGGTCTGAGCGTCCTCCTGGGGGGACACTCTCCTGGGGCAATGCCCTCCTGGTGTGATGCCCTCCTGTTACCATTTAAAGTCAGAAAGGGTTTGGAACTGAGACCGTCAATGAGATGGACAGGACGTTTGGTGACCTGATTACAAGTAATTTCAGAGGCCCCCGGGTGGCTCAGTCGGTTCAGCCTTCGACTCTTGATTTCAGCTCAGGTCATGATCTCAGGGTCGCGGGGTCGTGCCCTGCGTGGGGCTCCACGCTCAGCGGGGGTCAGCTCGGGATCCTTTCCCTCCCTCTGCCTCGGTTCCTCTCCCTACTTGTTCTCTCTCTCTAAAAACAAAGAAATCAGCCTTTCAAAACCAGTAATTTCATGGACAACAATCTCTTGGATTGTCCTTTGGATCTACACTTAGGCTGTCCGTCTTGAGGCAGCGCCCAATCCACCGTAAGGCCCTAGATAAACAAAAACCGTTGTTTCAAAAGAAGAGTATTATTTAAATGGAAGAATGGTGCATGTGCGTGTTGTGCCGTGAACCCCACGGCAGCCGCCGAGCCACACGTCCACGCGGGCCCGGGTGTTTCTGCCTCGTTGTGGACGGCTCTGCGGCCCGGGCCTGTTGCCGTGTCCTGAGGAGGCTGGGCCGTTCAGCCATGGGCTCAGGCAGCGCCCGCCTGTCACGCCGCCCCGCACCTGGACAGACACGAGCCGCCGCACGGGGCCGCGTCCCAGGACCCCGTTCAGGAAGGTCTGGGCCCGAGTGGCTCCTTGACAGAGCACAAAACCTTAAGACCTTAGAGATGTAGGACGACGGGGAAGGGAAGGGAGGCGAAGCGCTCGGCCCGCTGTCTGTGCACCTGAGCTGCTCCGTGTCACCCGCCAGACACGGAGAAATGGCCCCGGGGGTCACCGCCCGATTCCCAGGGCCCGGGCCTCAAGGCACCATGTGGCCGAGGCCCTCGTGGGCCCGCACGTGCCCAGCACGCGGCCTGCTGCGGGGGAGCGCCCTGGGCTGTGCTGCGATCGCCGTGTCTCGATGGGGACAGGTGGCGGCACAGGCGGTCTCGGGGCTGGGCCGGCTGCTGAGGGACACGTCGCCTCCAGAAGCCAGACACCCGAGGAAGCCGCTTTCCACGGGAACCTCCGGGCCATGCGGCCGGGCCGGACGCCGGCCTCCGTCTAGAGGCTTCTGACTCCTGGGACGGCAGGCGATGGCTCTGCTGCTCTGCCCATGAGGTCAGCCAGAGCCGCGGTAGGGACCAGGGCCCTCAGTGGGGGGGTTATTATTATCGACATTCTTTTTTTTTATATTTTATTTATTTATTCATGAGAGAGAGATATATAGAGAGAGGCAGAGAGAGAAGCAGGCTCCATGCAGGGAGCCTGATGCGGGACTCGATCCCGGGACTTCAGGCTTATGCTGTGGGCCGAAGGCAGGCGCTAAACCGCTGAGCCACCCAGGGATCCCCTGTTATTGACATTCTTGTATGTGTTTGCTTGTGCTGCTCTAAGACGGTACCGTAGGCCGAGCGGCTTCGACGTCTACCGTCCCCCGGCGCTGAAGGCCGGGAGCCCAAGACCGAGGTGTTCGGAGAGGGCACACACGCTCCATGACAATTATTATGTGCATTGATTTTATCTTGTTATATTTTGTTAAGTGTGTTTCTTGGTGATCTCTACACCCATGGCAGGACTCAAACTCATGACCCTGAGATGAAGAGTCCCGTGCTCCTCTGACTGAGCCAGCCAGCCACCTGTTATTATGTGCATGTAAAAAAGCAAACAAAAAACTCAGAATGTGAAAGCTACACTATTCTAAGCTAAACTCTTAGGAAACAGAGAAGGATTTTACCCATAACTTTCATTTGACCGAGGTGGTTCTTTTAAAGGGCAGCCTGAACGCCGCCTCCAGCCCAGGGCCTGATCCTGGAGTCCCGGGATCGAGTCCCGCATCGGGCTCCCTGCATGGAGCCTGCTTCTCCCTCTGCCTGTGTCTCTGCCTCTCTCTCTCTCTCTCTGTCTCTCTCTGAATGAATAAATAAAGAAAATGTTTTAAAAAAATTCTTTAAAGGGCAGCCCGATTGGGAGTTGGCCGTGTCCTAAAGGTACCGTTGGTACTACACCTGGGATACAGTCCCAGGTATGGGAAATGACAACTTAATAGTTCTAGAAACAGCTCCCTTTTAGGATTCTAGAGAACTTCCTTAGTGGTTTTGGAAGTTCTTCAGGTCATTCATGGCATCTCCTGGGTTCTGCGTGAGCGTGGGGCCGCTATGCCATTTTGAGCATCCCCAGTAGTCCCGCAGGTGGTAGGCAGGAGAGCCTGTGTAGACAGAGAGCAAGGGGCAGCTGCATTCTCCTATATAATAAGCAAACCATATCCTATTTGCCACTGGAATCTGACTTTCATTAGATTTGTCCTGGATCAATAGGGCTTAAAACTTCTGGGAGTCGTCCGAGAATATGCATTACCAAAAAGATGGGTTTCTCGCTGGGCAGGTACTGTGTGTGTGTGTGTGTGTCTGTGCGTAAACACAAATTTTGCATAGATGTCAGACCATTTGAAGGTGCTTCAGAGCTTATTTATGGCCCCCCAGGGCCCTCCTCTAAAACCCTTTGTGTATGTGTGAGGCAGTTACTGCTGAAGGTCTCTTGTTTGCTTTAGCCTCATCCCCAAATCTGGCATTGTTATTGGCCTCTAGAGCCTCAGCTCAATCCCACACCTCTCGGCTCATCCCCTTCCTCTTGGTTCCGGGTCAGCACTCACCTCCTCATGTCTGACCTCACGGGCCCTCGGGAACTTCTCTGGATGCCACGATTCACAAGCTGCCCTCCTCCTTCGTTCATTGTGGAATATGAGAAATCAGTCATTGTAAATCCCTGTACACTTTGGCAAACGATTACCTAAATTATCTACTTTCTTTAGGGATCTTACTTGATTTTATTTATTTTATTTATTTTATTTTTATTTTTCTTTGATTTTATTTTTCAAGGTTTTAGAGTACGATTTGTCATGCATTTTTAACAAGTATGTTTGTTCGTATGTTGGTTCCCTGAAACATAGACTATGTCTTTAAAATGCATTTTTTCATATGTAGGATCATACGTGTCCCTGTTTTAAGTACTACACTTCCTTTTTTTTAAGATTTTATTCAAATTCAACTTCGTTCCCATATAGTGTTAAGTCCTACACTTTTTATTAACCTTTGCAAAGCACATTAAGTTTGCTGTTTGTTGTATGAAGGAAACGATTTTTGAGTAATAAGAATATCGTATTGGACAAATGGAATAAAAAATATATATAATATATGTATATATGTATATATACATTTATATCCAATTATATATAAAGTATGTATATTTATATACATTTATATCCAATTATATATAATATATGTACATTCATATACATTTATATACAATTATATATATAATATATGTACATTTATATACAATTATATGTATAATAGATGTATTATGTATGTATGTATAATGTATATATCAGATATATAATCACATACGTATATACATCCTACGACTACTTTGCAAATCGGTATCCTACAGTCGTGTGTTTTGTTTGGCGTGGCTGTTTCCTTCCGTTCTTTCCTGCAGAGCGCAGAAAGTTGCGTTGTGTTACTCCTAAAGCTATTAGAAGCAGTGCGCATCTATACACTTAAGCGTTTTGAAAACCAGAGGACAAAAAAAAGAGAAAAAAAAAGAAAAAAGAAAAAAAAAAGAAAACCAGAGGAAGATGTTCAATCAAAAACTTGACTTGAAAGGCCTCCCGGTGCCTAGTGCCTTGCCGCAGCTCTTGCTTCCCCCTGGAGGGGGTTGACCCCCTTTTCCTCCCAAGTGAAGCTCCATCCGTGAGCTCCGTCCTGAGCCGCTCAGCCCGATACGGGCCTCTCCGTGGAGTCCGTGGGCCTCTGCACTGGCCTCGTTGCACTGCGATCCCCGACGGGACCTCACTTGTCCCTCCTTTCTTCCCCGCGCTCCCACTGCGCTCAGGTACTTGAAGTCACACAGGGTCACTGTTACCCAGCGCCGGGCACGGTGTCCTTCGCTCAGCGAGTGCTCAGGAGGTGCCTGTTGAGTTCACAAAAGGCAGCTTAAGTCGCTCCAGGAGCAAGTGGAGCAGGGCCTAGAGCGCTCTCCGTATTAAGACACACGCTTCTTACTGCCACTGTCACTACAGAGTCCTTGTAGAAGGTCATGGGAAGCCACTCAGTAGCGGGACCTAATAAACATGCTTTGGATTCAGAGCATCGGCTGCGGACGCTTCTCTCAGGAAGTTTACAAGGTGGTTGGAAATACAGGCTTCGAGGCAGGAAAAGTCAACAAAAGGCAAAGGAAGCTAAAAATCCGTAAGGCGACCTTGTGCAAGCTATTTGCATATATATTGAGAAGCTGTAATAACAGCGATTGGACCCGCTGTGGCAGAAAGAGCAGGAAATAAAGAGAAGTAAAAATGCAGAGATAGTCCAGTTTTTGTGCTGTCCCTTCAGACACCGGGCGGGGTGCCCCTTACGCTCAGGCAAACCACGAGCCGTGGGCATCCGTTCGCCCTCTTGCATCCTCATGAGTGGAGGCGACGAGTCGCAGCGATATGACCGAGGCGGGTGACACAGGGACAGCTGACAGCCCCGGGTTGCAGGTACCTGGTGCTACTGAGTGATGGACCGGAGCGGGAATACTGGGTTTGCATTGGGTTCTGTAAATTTGCAGCCTATTTAGCGTAAAGAATATGGGGGGAAAAAAAAGGCTGAGACAAAGATTGTTTCCTGTGACCAGTGGAGTCAGGTCTCTCATAGTTAGTCGATGAAGAAGTATTTAAAATAACTTGCTCTTGAGAAGGGATGAGCCCTGAAACCTTGCCGCATTCCCTGAGACCCCTGATGCACTGCCAGCCGGGCATTTCTTTCCAAAATGAAACGCTTGAAAACAAAAACAGAAGCAAAAGCAAAAGCCCAAATGAAATGCCTGCGTGGATACACACACACACACACACACACCCATACACACGTGCACACACACAGGGGGGTGTATATATTGCCCACATATATGTGCATAGATTTTTGGAGCCTCTATTCTAAATTATAACCAATTTATTACAAAATCTGTGCCTCCCTATAAGTCGTGCAAAATATAAATGAGCTAACCTGACCGAATCGAACAAACTGGGGGAGCTGGTTAGGAGTCGCCTGGCGCGTTGAGGAGGTAGGGGCCTGTTCCCGGCAGAGATGCTACTCGGGGTCCCCTCCCCGGAGACTGTGACGGGGTCGTTACCAGGTCACATCAGCATCAGCTCGAGCACCGCCTCCCTTCCCTGAAGACGCACCACTTGAGGAAGAGGATGTCTCTTAATCGGGTAAATTTTACCCTGAAAACTACTTGCTGATCACTCGCAAAACTAAAATTCGGGGAGGTTTTTGTCTGGCACCCTTGGGGGGCATGTGGCCTTGAGGACACCTGTCGCGCTCCTGGTCGTGCCCTGGGGGCCCCGGCCTGGCCTGCCCCCCGCAGCGACGTGTCCTGTACCCCCGTCGCCCCCCCCCCAAGTCCCTGTGGTTCAGTCCCCTGGTGACAGGTGCTTCGGTCTGTGCAGGACCCCAAGAGCCCCTCCTGTTCCCTCGCCTCTCTGCTGGGCTTTTTAAGTTCTTCATTTTTAAATCAATATTCATTTTTTTTTTTTCTTCTGGAGCTATTTACCCCCGTGTCGTCCCATATAGGTGCGAACAGAAGTGAGCGAGTTCAGGGCGCCCGGGGTCTCAGCTGGGATCTCAGGGCCCGGGATGCAGCCCCCCACCCCCCCCCCACCACTTGGGCTCGCTCTCCATCACATAAATAAAAAAATCTTGAAAAAGAAGGAAAAAATAAATAAATAAAAAATAAAAAATAAAAAATATAAAAAATAAAAATAAATAAATAAATAAATAGATAAATAAATAAATAAATAAATAAATAAATAAATAGAAGGAAAGAAGTGAGCTCATGAGAGGGCTACCTAATAAGAGAGAGATACTCTCATATTAAAGAAACTTATACCGTAGATTCAAAGCAAAAGTATAGAAAACCTAAAAATAGTGTCATGAATTTTCAAAACATTCTTGAATTCTTCGGGTCTGCATTTGGATGCTCTCCCCCGACGCTTCATTCTCCTCTGATTAAATCTGTGCTGTTTTCTCAAGCATACAAATATTTCATAGAAAATGTGAACTTTTGTCATTTGCATAATGACATATTGTCGTTACCTATTGTATTGTAAATATTAATATTTCAGCTAAATTAAAGGCCTGATTGGGCCATCAGTAATTAGCTCAAATAAAGACCTGATTAAACCATTGATGATGAACCGAAGCACATTTTACACATTTTTTTTCCTCATTGGAAAAGCTTCAGATAAATACTTCAAAAACTCTTTTTGGAAGCCAACCTCTTTTGTATTTGGAGACTTCTGTATTATCTTAAGCTGTTCACGATGAATAAGATATCTTTCTGTTTAATAGATGTAGTCTTAAAAAATTTTGCGATTTCAGTTTTATCAACCTGTGCGCATTGTGCTCACTTTTAAATTTATAACTGGGTGTTATGAAGAATCAGAATAAATCATTTGTCAAACAGACGAACTCTCTCTTCCCAACTTGTCTACTTAGTAAGTCAGATTTTTATTTATAGCAAAATTATTTTAGAAACTTAGGGAATCGGGTGACTTGGTCTGTCACATCATCTATTCTCACTATAGTTCAAAAAAAAAGTCTTCGTGGATAAAAAGTCTTTAGTCTCCAGTAGATAATTTCTGCTTCTTTGTCCCTTGTGGACTCTCAGGTTTCCCTTTTTTGTCCTCTTCTTCCCATCCCACGTGCCTTTCTTTTGAAATCGTGAACCCTTGGAGCTGACTTGACTTCTTTCCAGCCATCAGTCAGACCTCACGTGCTGTCCTTTGATTTCCTACCATAGGAAATAGAATAATCCAAAGCTTGAGCCTGTCGCAACTTCAGTGGTTGACGTTTGACTCTTCCCTCTGGGGGCGCTCATGAACTCCACGTTCTGAAACGTGATGTTCCTTCTGGGGCGTTTTCAGGTTTCAGATGATTGATTATTTTGTTTATCAAGTTTTCTTATAGAACAGTAAACATAAAATTAATCGAGAACTGTAGCTTGAATCTGGGTTGGTAGCCGTAGAGCCATGTTGCCAGAATTTGAAGATAAGCTGTTCCACTCCCTCGTTGTGTGACTTTAGCAAAATATTATCAGCTTTGTGTGCCTCAGTTTTCTCATCGGTAAAAGTGGGATAGTTTAGACACTTTTAGTGTGGATTTAATGAGTTAATAGAAGTAAAGTGCTTAGATCGGTGTCTTCCCATTGAAATTAACCAGAACGTGTTTGCTCTCATCGTGATCGCAGCTTGAAAAAGTGTGTCCCCATGCACGTCATGGGCATGTATGGCAAATGCTTGTTGAATGAATGAATGAGTGAATGAATGAATGAATGAGTGAATGAATGAGTGAATGAATGCATAATGTCCCAACTTAGTATTCTCATAAACACCTGTGCATTTTTAGAGCTTTCTCTTTGACTTATTTAAAGGTATTAGATGTACAAAACCTGTCTTAGAGCTTGTAAAATTCAGGTAGATTTTTCCTGGCATTTTATGTCAGTCAAATCAATTAGACAATATCTCTTATTTATTTTTAAAATAGTAAAACAGTAGCATTCACGGATGATGACCCTGGGCTTAAACATGAGAAATGATTGGTCTTTTGAATTGAATTTCAGCAATTTTACCACTATTTTACTACTATTATATATAGCACTACTTAACATTATTTACATACGTGTTAAAGGAGCAACATAGGCAGTACCCTGAATTTCCAAAGTCCGTGACATATTATACTTGTGGATATGTATACACAAAATTAGAACTATTTATTGATGAAATATGATGAAATAAATCTATTATTCTCAATCAGTTGATACTGGAATAAATGTTCCCTGCCTACATTTGTTTCCTTCATTGAAGTATTCAAATTAAATCAAATGATCTTGTTTTTAATTAGACTCAATCTAACCCTGTTGTACTTTCTCAATGTGTGGATCCTCTGTCATAGAAAATGACGTTTCATAGTTCTTAGCCTGGAACCTCACACAAAAAAATATACTATTCTTTTATTCTTACTCTCCTCTTCATAATAGTGGGAAATACCTTACCCTCTAAGCGGATGATTTATTACAATTTTCCAAAACTATTTTAACAGGTAGATGAAATTTGACTCAAGATAATTGTATTGAACTACAGTGCAGTTGCAGAAATAAGTGTCTGCTTTCAAATCTTATGTAATAATTAGGAATCGCCCGTGGCAGCTGGTGAAAGAGGAATATTGCTAAAAATCACTTCCTATTTCACTACAAAACTCAATCAGCTTTCATAATGGCAAAGGGAATACTCCCTGGATCCCCTCTCAATTCAAAATCATTTGTAAGTAATTCAAGTTTAATACTGTGAATATTCCTTTTTGTATACCTATTTGTCGAATTATCAATGATCCATTATATTTCCTTATAATCTAACTGTATCATTCTTAAATCAGGGAAGATTTAGAAAAAGGGTATGAAATTCCAAGGTGGAATTTGCAGAGAAAAGATAAGTGAAATGTTACTTAAGGAGTTTAGGCTGGCCCAGCAGGAAGGAAATAAAAAGAGATGTCATGTGAGGGCAAATGCCTTGGGGGTGTTCCATAAACTCATGGAAATATACTGGGATTTAATTTTTTTCTCACTTCTTCAAACATATGTAGGCCATGGAACTCCATTTTAAGTATAATTCATTATGAAAAAAAAAAGTCTGTTTTTATGATTGAAATCTTTGAGAAATATTCAGAATAGAACTGCTTTATACTTTATTCCACTCTGGAACCACGGTACAGAAAGACTTGAGTATTGTAAAAGCACTGCCATTTGCAAAATCCCATGCATATGTTTTTAACAGTTTTCAAAAAAAATATGTAAACTACTGTTCTCCTCCTGAGGAATGAAATTAATGATTGGTGGGCTGCATTTCAACAGACCATTTACCTTCCGTTGTCATAAATATTAGCTGTCTGACAGGACACTATTAACTAGTCCCCAGGAAACTAATTGCTGAAAAGGCTTACAGGTGATTTTATACCAGAGTCATAAAAATGCAGAAATTCTGACAGCAAGAGCACATGAAAACTTGAGAGCTTAGCAAGAAAATCAACATTTTCCTGCTCCTGAGAGATGGATCATAGTACTAGAGCCACTGACAGATCAGTTTACCTTTTAGTGCAGTACAGAGAGAGAGGATTGTAGGCTGTCAGACGCTTCAACAGGTGAGAAAAATGGTAGAGCCTTGAGGTAAAGTTGAAAGGGATTGTGCCTGTTGGATTCTGTGGGACGCTCCGGTACGTTTTAATTTCTTAGGATTTAGTAGGCATTGATTTCTTAATTTAAAAGACATTCCATCTGAAATGTTCTATTTTTGTCTGGGGAATTTTGAAATAGTGAAAATATTTTCAGTTCTCTACAGTATTAAAGAACATAACCATTTTGGGTTTGGTAAAATACAAAGTCTTGTAGCAGTGACATTGTTCCCCCAATTTCTTCTCCATAGAATGAATGCCCGTTGAGCATGGGTTATGAGTTACTGTGTTGTCTTTGGTTGTCGGTATTGAATAGTAATTTGCCTTTTCTCTTAGAATGTGTTGCCTTCTCAGTAAGATGCCATTTAAACTGTATAAATTTTCATAGATCAGTTTCCGGATAAATTTTCATAAATCGGTTTCCGGAATGTGTTGTTTTTACTCTTCTCTTTCATTGCTTTTGCTATTGGTGCCAATTATTGGATAAAAACAACTACAGAAAATTTAGTTCTCCCCCCAAACCCCTCAATCTGAATCTCTGTGAATGGCGATTTTCCTGACCGTTCCCCAGTAGATCCTATTCCTGAAAGAATGCACAGGCATCCTATCAACTATATCTTGTTCCTAAAGGAATGCACAGGAATCCCCTCAATTATATCTCTATCCATTGACATTTGGAGTTTTCTTGATCTCTGATAACTCCCACTTGTGTGCATGCAGTATTTTTGGATCTGTGATATTTTGCTGTGCTTAACACGTGTTTATGTTATTACATTTTCTCATAGTTAACATGATGAGGATTACCTAAGGTTTAGGGCTTATTAAAGAAAACATTTTTTAATTGCAAGATTCAGATCGACTGATTTTTTTTAAAATTTAATACAAAAATACAAAAATTTAGTACAAAAATTGTTTTTGTACTAACAAAAACTGTATTTAAATGAAAAATATAACAGGCTGCCTAGGTGGCTCAGCCAGTTAAGCATGTGCCTTTTGATTTCGGCTGAGGTCATGACCTCTGGGTCTTGTGACCTAGCCCTATGTGGGGCTCTGTGTTGAGCATGGAACCTGCTTAAGATTCTATCCCTCCTTCTTCCTCAGCCCCTACCCCAGCACACTCTCTCTCTCCAAAGTAAAATTAAAAATATGAAAAATATAATAAAGAACAATAAAAATACATAATTATTTAATATAATTCAATTAAATAGATTTTAACATTTACTAAATGTCAAATAAATCAAGTATTTATATTTCATTCAGTAATATAAAGCAAAAAATCATTTCATTTAGCCTTACAAAAGTATTTGAGAGTAAACACAGTTGGCCTTTGTTGACCATTTGCCATGATGTCATGCTGTCAGCATGTCATGGTATCATCCCAGCGCCAGCCCTGGTTACTAGCCTGTGGCTTTGGGTAAATTCCCTATCTCCCTCTAACTCTCTTTTTTATTAAATGGAGATATGTAATAATACGTAAATATATACTTTAGAACTTTCTGCATTGATGGAGATGTTCTATATCCTGTGGTATTTAGTATGGGAGTTGCAGGAAGCATGTAGCTCTTGGAGAATTCAGATATGACCAATGTGATCAAGAAATTAATTCTTAATTTCAGTAATTTAACATTAAATAACTACGTGGAGCTAGTGACTACCTTATTGGAAAGTCCAGATTTGGGGAGTTGTTGTATAGTTGTTAAATGAGGTAATACAAGGGTAGTGCTTTAAATAACGCTCAGTATATATTATTATAACACTAATTATCATGGTTCATACGTGGTTACACATGTGTGTAACACACAATATTCCTTTTAATATAGCAATTATGTGAAAGAGTCATTACTTCTCAGATGTGAAAAACGGTTTCTTTGGATTAAATAACTTGCCACAGGTTATAAAGGATCTGGGCTTCATACCAAGGAATAATGGCTAATGTGACCTCTATTCATGCTCATGTTCCTGTGTTTTTTTCTAACAAATATATTTTAGTGTATGCTTAATATTCAACTCAACCAACATATTTACTTTTTATTTTTTTTTATTTTTTTTCATATTTACTTTTTAAAATTCTGCCTTTAACCACCTATTCATTAACATTTTTCTAGTTGACCAGCTCTTTCTTCTAATATTAGATATTTATTTTATCTTTACTGAGATCTTTCCAGGGAGGGAGGACATACAATAAACAAAAATATTTTGAGGACTTTCACCTCAATTATAGCCTTTAAAACATCTTTATTAAACATTTGGAAAACAAATATAGGCACAAAAAGTTGGTAATATTTCTGTACGTAATTTTGCTGTTCATTTTGTTTCTCCAATGCGTTTTCAAGGAAAGAGTCTATTTGAATTAAACTATGTGAAAACTAGAAAAAGTCATTCCTTGACTTTTGTTAATAACTATTACCGCATTCGGGATGAAAATCACCTAAGAAAAAAAAAAGAAAAGAAAAGAAAATCACCTGAGAGTTGGTTCATATCCTAGAAGCTCTCAGGGGTTATTACTTGGTTCAAATGGAATAGTAGCCTGGTAAGGAGAAAGGTCTCCTGTGTATCATAACACATCCTGACAAAACCACCGCACATCAGGAAGAGAACAAGAAGGGCGATGGATTGTGGCTGACAAGTTGGTGAGGACACCCACTGGATTTCTCACGAATGTGTATGTACGATTTTATTTGTTGGCTATGCTTAGTATTTTGTTTTAACATTTTTTTTTTTTTGTATTGGAAGGTTTTTTTTTTTTTTTAATGATTGTGTTTAACAGCACAATGAAGACCATTCTTGGAGGTGTTGATATGATGAGGGCACTAGATCTCTGCAGTCTGATGCCAATGACTGTAGTATGATCCCTATTTCTATGTTTATAAAGGCAAAAAAAATATGGCAGTGTTAAAAATAGGATATGCTACAAGTGGGTAATCTTAGAATTTTTTTTGTGTGTGTTCCTTTAGTTCTTCTTTTCTATATTATCCTCTATCACCAGTCATTTTAGCCTAAATAGCTGTGTCAGGATTAAGATGTAAAATGCTATTAGGATATAGTGATTCTATGCTTAATTATGTAACACTCCAAAATATTTGCCATTTTTAAAGTAAATATTGTAAAAGATTGAAAGGAGGATTTGGATTCTTAAGTTTCAAAAAATACACAATGACTTGCACCATGTGGCTTATTATAAAATCTGTTACTTTCATGGCAACTTCTCAGTGCATAGAATGGTTTGACACAAAATACAGGCAGAATGAATTGTAGCTGTTCAGGATTTGGTGAAATATCAGAGAAAACAAAATTAAACTTTTGTATACATATAATCAAGATAATTACTCTAGGGAAACATTTCTAGAATTGTTCTTTTTGGAATTCTAGTTTAGTATTATTTTTTCTAATCTAGCATAAAAAAAGAGTTAACTCAACCTATTTTTTAAAAAAACTCAACCTATTAAACATTTATTATGAGATTCTCAAGAACCTTCACTATGTGAAAGTGCTTGGAAAACTTTCAGGAAATAGGATAAATAGGTGACATTTCCCAAACATCAACTTCAGAAACAGCCCCCCCCGCCCTTTTTTTCCTGCTGATCAATCTATGGGGTTATTACAAGACTAGAATTCTGTGAGTGTATTGTTATTCAGGGACATTTCTAAATGCTATATGCAATTTTATTTTATTCCTTTGCATGGGAACAATTTTAACAATAAAGTCTGAAATTGCTTTAGATCTTCTATTTGCATCATATTTGTAACTCCCCATCTCCCCGGGTCATCATATCACCTGGTGCTTCATGTTTATCAAACTCAGGAAATCTAACCTACCACTATTTGTGAAGTGGGGTTGTTCTCAAAGATATAATAGCTAAATAAACTTTGTAATTTTGTATTTCCTTTTTTTTTATCTCTAACTTTCTTTGCTCCCTATTTTATTTCATAACTTATTCAAGCAGAATTTGAAAAAAAAATGTACAAGCAGATTTTGTAGGCATGGTTCTGGAAATTACATTCCCTGCCCCACCACTACTCTCCCAGAAGAATGCAGTGAGAAATGTTTGTGAATGATCTTTTTTTTAATCCTTTTTTTTTTTTTTTTTTTTTTTCTGGAGATCCTGCATCTTACTCTCAGAATCTCAGATTAACATATAGCCTTGTGATGTTTGTTAAAAAAAAAAAAAAAAAAGCTACAAAACGTTTTCAGTAAGTGCTTTGAATAGAAAACCAGTGTTTTGGCCAAATTCCAGTTCAAGTAATTATATTCTCCTTCCCTAAATCATACCCTGTAATTTTCATTCTCAAATCGAGGAAGAGTCTTAACAATTGGGATCATTTAAGTCTGTGCTTCAATGTTAAGCTCTTTAGAGCTTTTGGATGGGAAGCTCTTCAGACGACACCAGGTTAGTTGGTCATGCTTTTGGCCATATTTCTAAGACCTTCCTTTAAATGGAATAGAGAAATTATGCAGACATTAGTGAGTTACATTATTTTATTTTCATTATGTTTTTATTTTTCAATAAATCGTGTATTTTAAATCATTTATAATGGAAAAAAACCCTGTGTTGTACCTCATAATTTTTCTCTGTGAGGTTGCTGTTGTGCATCGTCCGACACGGGAGCGCAGCGAGGGGCTGGTGCATCGTGGAATCAACACCACCCGTGCAGCCAGCAGCTCTCCAGGTGCAGCAGAAGTCAAGTTGCGTATGTGTATTTATAAGCTCAGGTACGCAAGTTATTATAATACAAACAGGAGGTGATTTAGAAGGAAAGAGCTACCAACTTTGTGTGCTTTTATAAATTGAGGTCGGGAACGGTGCGAGGACAGAGTCACGATGATTGCGCCCTGGTATCTCACTCTCTGCCCCATCCCACACGGTGGCTGTTGAGAACCTGGAATGGGGCAGTGAGAGCTGAGATTTTGCTATACAAACACACGTAACAGAGAATAAATTTGAAGACAGGGTCACAATAAATGTAAAATACATCAGTTCTTACATTGATTAGATATAACATATTTTGGATATATTAGAGTAAGTGGAACATTATTATTAAAATTCATTCCACCTGTTTTTCTTTGTTTTTTTACTTTTTATATCTGGCTCCTAGACAATTTAGAATTGTGTACATGGTTCATGTAATATTTCTGTCGGACAAGGATGCCCCATATCTTCCAAATATTGCAGGCACATTTTCTTTGCCATTTTAGTTTAATTTTTTTACCCTTTCAAGACTTTTATATTTGCTTGTTAACGATTCCTTATTTAAAACCTCCTGCCCAGTGATTTGATTTTTTTTTTTCCTGTGAAAGTGGTAAAACTCAAGTGAATTAACAGCGTGTTCTAGGAGCATTAGACTTCTATGAGTTGAAAAGGGATAGATTTTGAGGTGCTTTAACAGCAGTTTTTCTTGCATCTCATGCGTTATGTTTTCTTCCAAGCTTTTGTTATGACTTCAGTTAAAACACTTGGGAATATTGCTTTGTTTTATTTTCTGCATTTTAAGGGACTCGATACAGGATGAAATCGTGGAATAAATTATATGATATTACCAGACCCACCGTACAATCTCCTGTTCTGGGGCTGATAGCCACTTACAGGGATGGACAATTTAGCACAGATATTACATTCAAATAATTTCGAGGCAAAACACTGGAATAATTGAACCCTGCTTTTGCTCCCATCCCCCACCACCACCAAGCACAAGACAGCAGGAGGGGTCAGATGCACAGTACTGTCTCGAGTTTGCCTGGTGCTGGTAATCTGACCCGGGGTTCACGCGACCTGACCTCGGCGCTGCTGGTGTGCGGGGCTCGTTCCTCGACCCTTGGCTCCAATAAAAATGGAATCCTCTAGTGATGTCCCCAGGGTGTGAGGCAGCTTGAGACCATGGAGAAGACTGATTTCTTGAAAAGCTACAGGGATGATACAAATTCTTGATTTTTGCTGAATCCCGTGTCATGCTAGGCAGGGAGGGTCTTGGAAGCAGTCGCCGCAGGACTGTGGCACAGGCTGACGCTGCACACACGTCTATACTCCTTCAACTGACGGACGTGCTGCCTTTGCTCAGTGGTTTGACTCCAGGGCAGCTCCCCAGGCAGTCGGGGCTCGGGTCCTCTTAGCCCGGTGGGTGGCTGCTAGTTTGTCTTTCCCCGGACTCGCTCACGTTAGAACAAACCCTCCGTTCTTTCTCGTGGCTGCGGCAGATTCACTTCACATACATGGTTTCTGGTAGAGTGTGTGTGTGTGTGTGTGTTCGTGGGACCTGACCCTGATCCCAAGATAGGCATCTGACCTATTTGGGATGCTCAAACTTTTTTTTTTTTTTAGCGGGGGGGATTATGGAGTTGAAGCCAGAGAGAATATAATGTAGTCACTCCCTAGATGCACCTGTTCATAAACTTTATTATTTATTTATTTATTTATTTATTTATTTATTTATTTATTTATATTTTTTTATTTTTTATTTATTCGCTTATTTATTTTTGGCACAAGGGTCGCTTTGGTGACGGGTGCAGGTGCAGGCTAGCGCTGGAGCAGCCCTGGTATGTTACAGACGTTAGACGTGTCAGCAAAATCCGTGCTAAGGGGGATCCCTGGGTGGCGCAGCGGTTTGGCGCCTGCCTTTGGCCCAGGGCGCGATCCTGGAGACCCCGGATCAAATCCCACGTTGGGCTCCCGGTGCATGGAGCCTGCTTCTCCCTCTGCCTATGCCTCTGCCTCTCTCTCTCTCTCTCTGTGTGTGACTATCATAAATAAATAAAAAATTAAAAAAAAAAAAAAAATCCGTGCTAAGGTTTAGAGTCGCAGAATCAAAGATCCCACCATCCTCCCCGACTCTAATATTTTTAAGGTAACGGTCTCTAAACCTGTGCATCAGAGCTGCCTGTGACGATGGGAGCACCTCTGTCGGCACACTCCAGCTGTGCAGCAGCTGGCAAGGCGCGGCGGTCGAGCACGGGGATGTCACTCGTGTAGCTGAGGAGCTTCATTTTTTGATTTTTATTTTATTTGAATTAATTTGAATTTGACCTGAAATAGTTGTATATGGGACAGCAGAGGCTGTAAAGCAACCCTCTTTATTTATTTTTATTTTTTTTATTTTTTAAAGATTTTATTTATTTATTCATGATAGACATAGAGAGAGGGAGAGAGGCAGAGACACAGGCAGAGGGAGAAGCAGGCTCCATACAGGGAGCCCGACGTCGGACTTGATCCCGGGACCCCGGGGTCATGCCCTGGGCCAAAGGCAGGCGCTGAACCGCTGAGCCACCCGGGGATCCCCTGCAACCCTCTTTAATTGATGTCATCTAACGGCTTCCTGAGCAGAAATGTCTCAAATTGATGCCAAAGCTGCCCTAGCTATTGTCCCATGGATACTCTATTTTTTTTTAAGTTTTTTTCTTAGAGGGTTGCTAAGGGCGCTGTAGGAAGACGCCTCGTGGAATGGACAGACCCGTGGTTTAGGAGTCAGACAGATGCTCTGTGATTCAGCGTAAGCCCCGTCCTCACTCACTGCGTGCGGGTCAGTGACCGTAGAGAAATGATCAAACATCAGTCCCATCGTCTGTAGTAATGGGAGTTATAATACCCCTCTCGTGGTGTGATGTGAGAGCAAATTAAATATATCGAGAATATTTTTTTTTTGAGAAAATGGTTTTAGAAGTTTAGCCTGGTGCCCATCACAGTTGTTAATCAGTAAATATTTGATATCATTGGTCTTTTTCTTTGTTTCTCTTTTACTTTGTGTAATCATTAAAATATCCGGATAGGTGAGGTGAGTGTATGCTAGATAAATAATAAACAACAAAACCTACCTCTGCCAGGAGATTGAATTTTTGTCCCAATATACCTGGAACATACCTTGAAAAGCATTCCCTGGTCAACATATTAAGATGTCACGTACCCTGATATTCCGGTCCCTGCCGTATTTTGGAAGCAGGTGATGCTTCATTTAACTGTTGTTTTGGGGGATCGTTCCACGTCTTGAAAACAATTTATTCTCTCAAAGTGGAGATTCTGTTCTCAGCTTTCGACAACTGCTCATGGTTATGACCGACTTGAATCGAAGGGTAGAGTCATGATTAAAGACGTCTGGCCGCTCCGTTTAGTCCACGTTTAGATGATCTTAAGGTGTTCAAGTGACGCTTTTATCGCACAGATGTGTCCGACGTCGGTTGCTGAACTGCCAGGGAACTGCCAGGGAACTGCCTTTAACGATTCTGTGTAACAGTCCGGGTCATTGTCTCCACGTCCAGAAGGCCGGGCGGCCCCTCCGACTCGGGCTCACTGTTCTATACACGGAGCATCAGCCTCGGACATACCCCTACGATGTCACTACCCTTCATCATTCTGATGGCCTCTATGCGTGGGTGATATCACCTCTATACACGGAAGTTCATATTTATCTGGTAAATGCCCCACAAGCAGTTTCTGGAACGTTTCTATTCCTATAGCATACGTTGGCTTGATATCTCGAGTTGTGAGATTATTTATGGATGTCCCGTAACTAATGGATTCCTTAGGCTGGGTAGCTCTGTATCCTGCAATGACCTGAGATATCTGTATTCTTATCTCACAACACCTGGTCTCACATTCTCTAAATTGTATCACTCCTCTTTATTGATTTGGGCTCGGGACCCCATTATTCATTATATTCTAAATTCTAAGCAAAAATTAGACCAATTATTGTGTTTTTTGCAGAAAAAAAAAAAAAAGAATTGTTAATAGGGCCCTTCCCTGCTACCCAAGTCGAAAGCCATCCTGCTCCTGATGTTACCTGCAGTTAGTAGCTGGGGGCGGGGGGGGGGGAGATTACTAGCACCGCCGCGCACGGGAACTGTCCCACTACTGATGGGCCGGTATTTTCACTTTACTCTCCTGAACTTCCTCCTCTATTTTTCTCTTTCTGTCTTTATGAAATAACAACTCAGAATGGAAGGTGAGCTCGCTCTTGGACACCGAGCCAGGCCAGCTGGCGCTCCTGGCCTGGCGCTCCTTGTCCGCGGCCTCCGGGCCCGTCCCCGTGTCCAAAGCGAGAGGCTGGGCCAGCGGCGGCCGCGGACTCCTGGCCTGGGCCGCAGAGCACCGACGCCCGGGCCTGGCCGCCAACTGCAAGCACCCAGAGTGTGACCAGAAGCCCAGGCCTGCACCCACCCCAGAGCCTCCGAGGTCACTCAGTGGGTGCGTCCTGGGCATATGGAGATTCTGGTTTTTTACTGTCTTCAGATGATTCTGATACGCAGTGTGGTCCGACAAGCTCCACGGCCAGCATCCTGGTTGGACCAGTCGGGCTTTACCGGGTGGCCCAGGGTCACCCTCGGCTACTTCGGACGAAAAGGTAACACAAGGTGTTCAGCTCCTCGGGATCTTAACTCTCAGCACGATCCTCTTAAAGTAACTGGCTGCTTATCACCCTTCGTATCTGGGCCACCGTGTCACGGAGTCCGCGTGACTTGAATTCAGTGTCTCTTTTGCTTTTCTTGACATAAGGAGTGCGCCGTTATTGGCCCTGGTAGGGACTGCCCGTCACGAGGACCGCGCTCGGGAAAATCCCACTCTGGGCCCTGGGTCCATATGTGTGTTCTGACCCAACCAGGCAGCCCGGGACCGCCTTGCTCTCTCTCTCTGTGAAGCAAACATCATATCTTTCCTTCCCCACATTGTAAAGGATGTGCTTCCCCTTACACACGCGAGGCCTTATTCATTTGTCCCACCTCGGGAGTCTGTATTCTTGTCTCTTCCCACTGTCTAGGCTTATCCTCCTCACACCGAGCAGCTCCCATCCCACCGTCCTCAGTGTCCCCTACCCCAGTCCCTCCTAACCCCTGCTTCCCTTTGCGTCCCTCCTGCTGGTGTGAAAAAAGTCCTTTGAGAAATCTGTGTCTACTTCTTTGTCACCGAGATACCATCTAGTCCCTCAATAATGTTTCTGAGCTAAGCTCTGCTAATATTTGAACTGTACTCATTTGTGTCTTTTAAAAATCTCGCGTCAATAGGATTATCACAGCCTGAGAACTGACATCCACACTACTTACTCTTCCAACGCTTGTCTCTAAAAACTCTTATTATTTTTTTTTAATTTTTATTTATTTATGATAGTCACAGAATGAGAGAGAGAGAGAGAGAGAGAGAGAGAGAGAGAGAGGCAGAGACACAGGCAGAGGGAGAAGCAGGCTCCATGCACCGGGAGCCCGACATGGGACTCGATCCCGGGTCTCCAGGATCACGCCCTGGGCCAAAGGCAGGCACCAAACCGCTGCGCCACCCAGGGATCCCATTGTCTCTAAAAACTTTTAATAAATTCCTTATTCCGAGATTCAAGGATGTGAATTCAGGGCTGAAAGGGTCTGGGAAAACAGAACAAAAGCCTCTATTCCATCCATGCATTGCTTTGAACAGTTATAGAATATCGACTTCATACGTGTCTACTGAGACAGAAAATTGGCAATAATTAAGAGGACAGCTGAGCTAATATTTATTGAGCTGTTATTGTCTCTGAGATCCTTTGCCTGGATCGTCCTGTTTAATCTCATTATAGCCATATAAATGAAACACCTGAAACTTGGAGAAGATAAGGAACCTGCCCCAGGTCACAAAAACAAGGAAGTCGGCAAGCTCAAATTCAAATCCAGGTCTTTCTGACTACAGAACTCAAGCTTTTGGCACTTCTGTGTTTATACCTCTACCTACGGCTAACTGTGGAATGTTCCCTACAACTAAGGAGCTCATATTCTAGTAATAATATAGAATTATTATAATTATTATTATATAATAAGTATAATAATAATATATTACTATTATATATAATATAGTATTATTATACTATAATAATATAGAATATTATTAGAATAATATATTCTAATAATATTATTTAATATTTGGTTAGCAGTTTGCAATAATGCTGTGCAGACACTTGTAGTTTTATTCGACTCCCAAAAAAAGAAAAAAACAGCATATGTCCCACAATGGTAGCAGCCATGTGTTCATGAGTAAACACTAATAACCCTAATAAACATTTAGCATTTCCACTTGACTTGAAAATCTAGCATATGAATTAATTATTGAAAATTCTGCCTTAGTGAACAATGCCATTGAATAGAATAATCCATATTATTTCTTCAAAGCATAATAATTAACCATAGCCCATTAACATGCTTCTTTTGACAGATAGTTCCCTTGTGAAGATGACACGGGAATCTTTAATGTGTGCAACTGAACATTTTCTACGCTTCTCTGTAGCAAATAGGGATTGCTGAGAAAAAATACTTTAAAAACTAAATATATTCAGCATAAGGGCAACGATCACGCCTACCGTATTTTCTGTTGTGTTCTCTGTACTCAGGAAAAAATTCAATCTTAGAGGATGAATATTTGGTGTAGAGTAGGAAGAATGACCAGTGAATTAATGCAGTAACTGGATGATGGGCAACTGTAATTGCTTTCCAGTATCTTCTAGGCCAAAAGCAGTCATCGCTCTACAGTCCTACGGCCTAAAGTTCCTTTGGATTTAATTTTCAATGTGCATTTTTAATGCTTAGTGAACTGAAAAAGACATCTCCAGATATTCCTTTTTATAAAATAGATATTCAAAAGAAGTATTCAAATTAAATTAAGCCTTTCTTCAAAGTGAAATAAAATGTTTATTTGGAAGTGTTACATAGCCTAGTTTAATTATTTTTAGCTGTCCTTTGTTTCTTCAACTGATGTTCTACATGTTTGAACTTTTCGGAGCAAATGCATTTGCCTCCTTTGCTTCGTCCTGCAGATTATTTTTAATATGCATGAACGACTTTACTAAATTTTGATTTATTCTGTTTGGTTTGAAGAAGACACAATATTCAAAGGAAAATACAATTTACTAAGTGATTTCAAAATCTGAAATTAAAAAAAAAAAGCACATATCCCTAGAGGCCCTTGGTTTGTGTCTACACGGGGGTTGTAGGAGACTGCCTGCCGGGGTTGTATTTAGAGGGACGTCAGTGTAACGAGACTCTAGCCAGAGAATCCTTTACTTCTGTAGAAGATGACCTTGTCCATAGTCCTCATTTTAAGGATAGAACAGGTAGGATGTGGTAGAGTCACCGTAAGGTGACCCGTTAAAGTCAAGTCAGGCTTGTTGTGTCATGACACTTAAATTTACGATGCCTCATTTGGAAGCCCTGAGAGGTATTCAGTCTCTGAAAGACCAGGTAGTGACAGAACATTCCTTTAGAAAAGGGTTTTTCAATCTCAC
Source organism: Canis lupus baileyi (assembly GCF_048164855.1). Lineage (NCBI taxonomy): Eukaryota > Metazoa > Chordata > Mammalia > Carnivora > Canidae > Canis > Canis lupus. The sequence continues at coordinate 64,084,227 of NC_132850.1, read as the reverse complement.
CACTGTTGACATTTCCGGTCAAATGTTTCTTTGTTGTGAGGAGCTATTTTGGTGCATTTTAGGACATTTTAGGACATTAAGCAGTGCCTCTGGCCTGTAGCCACTAGAAGCTGGTAGCAACGCCCCTGCCCAAGCTGTGACAATCACAACCGTCTCCAGATATTGCCAAATGTCCTGGGGGGGGGGGGAGGGCAAATCACTGTTTGGGAACCGTGAGACCACCGCTGAGAGTGACGAAACAGGGAAAGAGGCCTTTGCATCCAAAACTGCACTGCAATTGCTATTTTCAAGCTCACTGTGACCTGTGGGCTGCAGTGGTCACTTTTTGGACCTCGGTATATTGATCTATCTGCTGCATCTATCAGTTAGTTGGTCTTGCTTTCTCCTGAAAAATGCCTTCGTTCTCTTGATTTCCAGGAAACCACACTCTTGATTGCCCTCAGCCCTCACAGGCATCTCCCATTCAGATTCCTTTTCTGATTTCTTTTTTTTTTTTTTTCTTGGTCTTTAAACATCAGACTAACACAGACTCCCTCCTGACAGCTCGTCTCTTTACACGTTTCCTTGGTGATCTTGTCGAGTGCCATGACTTTCCAAAAGCACGTACATGCTTCCCACATTTATGTCCTCAGATCTTACTACTACCTCTTATATCTAATAGCTTAATGATCCCTCCACCTGATCACATACGAGGCATCCCAGAGTGGATATGTCTGGAGAAGAAATACTAGTTTTCCCACGCTACTGATCTACTTCTTCCAGGCTTCCCGTGCCAGTCAGGGCAACTCTGTTCTTTGATTCACTCAGTGAAACAAACCAACGTGGACTCATCTTTGACTTCTTGATTTCTTTAGTATTGTGCTCTCAGCCTATCAGAAAATCATGTTGGCCGTACCTCCAAATAAAGCCAAAATGCACCAGTTTCCCTACAGCTCTACCATGAACACCGTGTCTGTATTATCATCCATCACTTGGATCAGTTCAGTATTTCATAGATTATTGCCATGCAATTTTTTTCTCAACAGGAATTGATGCTTTTAAAATTTAAATGATCTGGGCAGCCCGGGTGGTTCAGCGGTTTAGCACTGCCTTTAGCCCAGGGCGTGATCCTGGAGACCCGGGATGGATTCCCGCGTCGGGCTCCCTGCATGGAGCCTGCTTCTCCCTCTTGTGTCTCTGCCTCTCTGTCTCTCTCTCTTTCTGAATCTCTCATGAATAAATAAAAATCTTTAAAAAAATTAAATGATCTTACATCAGTGCTTTGTTCAAAACTCTCCAGTGACCCCCTGCTTCATTGAGAGTCTGTAGTATGCTTGATAACTCTGCCCTCTATGGCTCCTAACTCTCACCTCTTGTCTTTTCAATCTTGCCTTCCACTTTCTGCTCCAGCATCCTATTCTCAAACATGTCAATATTGCTGCCATATCAGGTTCCTTATAACTGTTTTTCCCTTTCTCTGAGATTCTTTTAAAAATATATATTTATTTGAGAGAGAGAGCGAGCCTGCATGAGTGGGGGGAGGTGCAAGGGGAGAGGTAGAAACAGACTCCTCGCTAAGCCCTACATATGGCTCCACACCTGGGGCTCCAGGGAGGGCTTCAGAGGGGGCTTGACCTGAGGACTCCACCCTGGGGTAGAGGAGGGGCTCCATGAGGGGTCCACCCGAGGACACTGAGATCATGACTGGTCAGACATGTAATAGACTGAGCTGCCCAGACACCTGCCTCAAGGTTCTTTTTCCCTAGGTATATACATGGCTACCCCGCTCATATGCAAGGAGACTTTCCCGTCCACTGTATTTAATATTATAGCCTCCCACTGTTTCCTTATCTCTGTTCCCTACTTTATTTTTCTCATATCGATTATGACTTATCACCACCTGATACTATGTACTAATATTCTCTTTCCCCTACATTCATATCTTATGCTCCCTTGTTGTACCTAAGACCTAGAACGTTTGTCTGGCCAATTGTAGACTTTTAAATATTTGTGGAGTGAGCAAATGCATGTATGAAATGTGAGCACTATCGGACAGTTATTTTTTTTTCAATAGACATTAAGCATTTGGAATTATTTGAAGATGTTAGCGTATAATTTTCACAGAGCATTTTTGCTATGTTTGGGTAATTGTGCATTATAACGTAAAGAGTATTTTTGGTCTAGTTGAGTAGCTATTTCTATTAAACCACAAAAGTTATTGTTAGGGTGCTCCTTAGCAGCATATTAATAGGGAAAAGTAGAGAACGTAGGCTCTGCATGTCAGTTCCACAGTTCTCTAAGTTGAAACCATTGTAGATGTCACTGAGAGAAGAGGAAGAGCCAAAAACAGGAGGAAGAGAAGGCTTAAAAATATGAAGCAAGTAAGTAGCACGTAATGTTGTGAGGTACAAATGCTCTGACTCAGTTGTTCTAGTTCCTCCCACAGGACACATTTTTCAATTTTATTAAATGTGTGATTTGTTGGATAAATATCTTCAGGGACTTTGAACCATCATGAACTCTCTTGCCCACTGCCTGGCCTCATGTTAGCTGTCAGGTACCACATCCTCAATTCAGTGAAGCTAAAGTTATATTTCAAACAATATAATATAGCAGTGGCTTCTTACCAGGTGCCTGCATTGTGTTGTTGAGGATGGGAGGGAACTCAGTAGTGGCCATTACTGTGTGCCAGATATGTGTTGAAGCTTCACTTTTCTATCACTTGATTCTCCACACTAGGAGACAGATAAAATACCAGAAATTCAGAAAATGAGATCCAAACCCTTATTTCTCTGAATTCACAATCGACAGTCTTTCCACTTTACAACCTACATGGATATGCCTGAAGGATAAAAGCATATTTGGCACTTTGCTCAGTTTGTCTGTGATTCTGCAAAAAATTGCAAGAGATGCTTGGTCTATTGGACAGAACTAATTTAGTGTTTTATTTGTATGTGTTATTTGTTAATTTATCAAAATAACACATGCAGAGAGTTTGAAACACTCAAATATGCTCAGAGTACATAACAAAACATATGTTTCTGCTCCTCTTGCTTCACCCAGATGCAACCGTTATCTATTTTTAAACTATTATTCTGACTTTTACACACATCTGTATTTTTAAATAAATGCGAAAACAAGTAATGTTTGATTCACTAGTTTGTGATATTATGTTTTGACTTCTTATTTTCATAAATCAGGATTTGATTGTTTGAATAGTCTACCTCATTGCTGCATCCTCCAGTATATTTAGTCAAAATTTTTATTAAATCAAAATAGGTTTATATTATTATGTGTGTGCTCCTACTGTTCATATCTGGGCACTATTTGTATGCTGTGATTATTTTTCATTCTTACTTTTTCTCCTAAAGTTAATAATGAGGCAATTCATTTTCATTTGCTTGATTTTCTTTGTATCTATTGCTAAAGTCCCTCACACTTCCCAGTTAAGCCCTTGTACAATTGTCATCGAGGCCAATCGCATAAGGTAATCTGTTGATTTCATTTTTTTCTTCAAAACATCTCTCCTAAAAATAACCATATATATTTTTTTCTCTGAGTCCTGCTACATGACTTTTTTTTTTTTTTTAACAAAAATTTATTTATTCATGAGAGACACAGAGATAGACAGAGGCAGAAACAGAGGCGGAAGGAGAAGCAGGCTCCCTGCAGGGAGCCCAACATGGGACTCGATCCCGGGACTCCGGGATCACAGCCTGAGCCAAAGGCAGATGTTCAACTGCTGAACCATCCAGCTGTCCCTCTGCAACACTTTTTATTAGCATATTAGAATTATTTAGCTTTTTTCTGTTGCTGATTTTTTTCTCATGTCTTGCTTTTTCTTAATCTACTCACTTGTTATGGGAAAGTATAGCTTCCAGTACTTTCATTAAATTAAAAGCATGGTGATTAAGTCTTACTGAATTAATCTATTATGCCGGATAAATAGTTGGCACCCTGGAATCTCATTTGTTTACTATTTTGGAGATTGTTTTGAACTTCTTTCTTGATGAATCTCTAGTTTTCTTGATCTTGTGGTTGCCTTTGATTTGCTTGTACTGCTTAGAGTCGCTCCCTGTGAAAGAATGTAGTAAAAGCAACATTTTGAAACTTTGTGTGTCTGAAAATACATTATGCTTCTCACATAGTTGGTTGATAGTTTGGCTGAGTAAAAAATTCTAGATTGGAAATAATTTTCATTCAGAAAATTGGAGGTATGTTTCATCGACATTTTCCTTCCAGTGTTGCTATTGGAATAGCCAAAGTTATTTCAAGTCATCTTTTGCAGATAAGGTAATATATTTTTTCCAAGATAGTTAGATCTTTTCCAATATACTTACAGCCATTCTGTACTCATGCAACCATTCTGTTTTCACTTTATGTGTAGTATTCAATAAATTACATGAACTACTCAACACTGTATTATAAAATGGGCTTTATTTTAGATGACTTTGCCCAACTGTTGTCTGAGTCTTCTGAGCATGTTTAAAGTAGGCTAAGCTAAGCTGTGATGTCTGGTAGTTTATTCATATTAAATGCATTTTTGACTTACAATATGTTCAGCATATGATGGGTGTATTGGGATGTAATCTCATGGTAAGTCAAAGAGCTCTGCATTCATATAAGATAACTTGGCTTTAGCTTCATTATAATACAAACTCTCTCAAGTGTGCCTGCTGTCTCTTCCCACTCCACATGCACAGATCCTGTTTAACTCTCTTCAGTGGCTAAAACTCCATATCTTTTCCAGAGTTGGGAGAGTAGCAATAATCTAGAGATTTCGTTGTTCTCAAGCATGTTTAATTCTCTTCTTTATTTTAACAACTCCCTTTATCCCAAGTTCCAAATGTGCCTAGTGGGCTGATTACTGAGGCTTTGAAGATTCTATAATCTATGTCCATTTGCTCTTAGCTTTCCGCCTTGGGCTTCAATAATGCCCTCCATCTGTCTGCTTCCCAACTCACGAGGTTTTGTCACTACGTTTCCTCCTCTGGTTTTCCCAGTTTTGGGACTTACAACTTGAAAACATTCGATTTACTATTTTGTTTGTGGGTTTTGGGAAGCAAAATTATATATATCCCAGAACTAAAAAATGATTTTCAATCTTAAAATCTCTTAGACTCAAAAGAAGTGAATGTTAAGGTTTAAAAACATAAAAAGAAAGGCATGAGTTGACTTATGTAATAATAATAATGAAGGCAAATAAAGCTGCTAACACTTAAGTATATGGTGTTATGGATCAAGTGCACTTTCCATGCTTTATTTCATTTTAACCTCAGAACATCTATTAGAGATAAATACTATTAATAGCCCATTTGCAAGAAAGGAAGCTGAAACACAGAGTGTTCAGCTAATTTGCCCTACTTCACAGATCTAGTATAAGGTGAAGCTCAAAATCAGACTCAAAATTCTGGTTCCAGGCTTTTAGCTATTTACCCCTTTGTCATATGTCCTCACCGCATTATTGTACTGAAAGGAAAGAGTTGATTCACTTGGGTCATAATGAACCCTAAACATTTGGATTCTGTAGTTGCTGTGATAAAAGCCAAAGTGATTTTGATTCTGATTAAAAATGGAGGCAGTGTAATTTATTACTTACTGATGTCGAAGGGGAGCGGTTCATTGCATATTAGGAAGATCAACCCCTACAGTAAATGTAGTTACTTAATGCTTCTTAATTTTATAGTATAGTGTAGTGTAGAAAACTGTACCTATGCATTATCAGTAAATTGAAGTATTATAAGTTCTCTGTCAGTTACCTGTGATAGCTATACATTATTAGGTATAATAAAAAAGGACCTATTTGAAGAAGAAGTTACTTGCTATGCATTATTTTAAGTGCAGCCAAGGTATATGCATCATAAGCCTAGTTAGATATAAACTGCATTTATTAAGACGTGTATGACATTGATTAATTAAATTAATCTACTAGAATAGTTACACCTGTAACCTACAATATTCTGGAAGATTTATTCTCTTCAATGAATTTGTTGGAGCACATACAGTCATTCAGTATTATCCATGATGCTTTGTGCTACAAAGCAATTGAAAACCAAAGTCAAATTTGAAGTAAACTGATTCATCACCTCAAATAAAGAAATCAAAGGAAAGATGGTTCCATCTGGTTAATTCAGCTCAGTATATGTCTGAGCACCCAGACTCTGTCTACCCTATCCTGCCGTTCTGTGTGGCATCTTTGCAGATTTGCATGTATCCTGAGGGATCCTGAGGGATCATGAAGTCCAGGTCTTACCAAGATATAAAGATGCCTAGGGGTGTATGAGGGGCTATCTATTTATATTTCTCTTAAGAATGAGAAAATTTGGGGAATATAAAAAATAGTGAAAGGGAATAAAGGGGAAAGGAGAAAACATGAGTGGGAATATCAGAAAGGGAGACAGACCATGAGAGACTCCTAACTCTGGGAAACGAACTAGGGGTGGTGGAAGGGGAGGTGGGCGGGGGCTGGGGGTGACTGGGTGACGGGCACTGAGGTGAGCACTTGACGGGATGAGCACTGGGTGTTATTCTATATGTTGGCAAATTGAACACCAATAAAAAATAAATTTATTTTAAAAAAATGAGAAAATTATCCCAGAAAACGCTAGCACAAAATTGGTTCCCATGGTCACAATGGGGGCACATGACCTTTCCTGACATAAAAATTGGTCAGGGTGCTATAAATTACCATGGCTAATTGGAAATATGATGGATATCTAAAAAATATGATGGATATAAGGAACAATGGATATGTGATTTGCAATGTCTTTTTAAAATTGAAGTATAATTAACATACAATGTTTTTTTTTTTTTTTAATTTATTTATGATAGTCACAGAGAGAGAGAGAGAGGCAGAGACACAGGCAGAGGGAGAAGCAGGCTCCATGCACTGGGAGCCCGATGTGGGATTCCATCCCGGGTCTCCAGGATCGCGCCCTGGGCCAAAGGCAGGCGCCAAACCGCTGCGCCACCCAGGGATCCCAACATACAATGTTATAGTAGTTTCAGGTGTACAGTATATTGATTCGACAATTCTGTTACTTAAGGATTACCATGATAGTATGGTCACCATCTGTCCCGCACTATGTTGTTACAGTATTATTGACTATATTCCCTATGTGGTACCTTTTATCTCTATAACTTAGTTATTTTATAACTGGAAGCTTGTACCTCTTGATCTTTTTATCTATTTCACCCATCCTCACCCACCTCTCCTCCAGCAACCACCAGTTTGTTCTTTATATACAAGAGTCTGTTTTAGTTTTCTTCTCTCTTTGCTTCTCTGTTTGTTCATTTGTTTCATTTTTAAGGTTCACATATAAGTGAAATTGTATGGTATTTGTCCTTTTCTGACTTATTTCACTTGACATAATACCTTCTAGGTATATCATGTTGTTCTTGCGGATCACAAATTCTTTTATGGCTGAAATAATAACTAAATATAAAATTTTTATTATATATACACACACACACACCACATCTTCTTTATACATTCATATATCAATAGACATTTGAGTTGCTTCCATATTTTTGCTATTGTAAATAATAGTGCAAAGACATAGAGGTCTATATATTTTTTTCAAATTAATGTTTTTGTTTTGTTTGGGTAAATACCTAGAAGTAGGATTGCCAGAACATATGGTATTTCTGTTTTTAATTTTTGAGGAGACTTCATACTGTTTTTCACAGTGGATGCACCAATTTGCATTCCCACCAACAACGTATGAGGGTTCCTTTTTCTGCCCATCTTCGCCAGCATTTGTCATTTCTTGTCTCAATTCAGGCTATTCTGACAGATGTAAGGTAATAACTTATCGTGCTTTTGATTTGCATTTCCTTGATGGCTAGTGATGTAGAGTACCTTTTCTTGTGTCTTTTGGTGAATTGCCTTTTACACATTTAATGAAACAAATTCATACAATGAAAATATTTTAGAATTATTTAAAGTTTCACAAAAAAAATGCTTGTGAAAATGAGTCATTGTTGATTATATTAAGAAAACTTTAAAAATTGTTTTGTATATGTTTTTATTGGAGTTCAATTTGCCAACATATAGTGTAACACCCAGTGCTCATCCCGTGAAGTGTTCCCCTCAGTGCCCATCACCCAGTCACCCCAACCCCCCGCCCACCTCTTCTACCCCCACCCCTTGTTCATTTCCCAGAGTTAGGAGTCTCTCATGTGTTGTCACCCTCTCTGATTTTTCCCATTCATTTTCTCTCCTTTCCCCTTTAATCCCTTTCACTATTTCTTATATTCTCGGTATGAGTGAGACCATATAATGTTTGTCCTTTTCCGATTGACTTACTTCACTCAGCATAATCCCCTCCAGTTCCATCCACATTGAAGCAAATGGTGGGTATTTGTCGTTTCTAATGGCTGAGGAATATTCCATTGTATACACAGACCACAGCTCCTTTATCCATCATCTGTCGATGGACACCGAGGCTCCTTCCACAGTGTGGCTATTGTGGACATTGCTGCTAGAAACATCGGGGTGCGGGTGTCCTGGCGTTTCACTGCATCTGTCTTTGGGGTAAATCCCCAGCAGGGCAATTGCTGCATCGTAGGGCAGGTCTATTTTTAACTCTTTGAGGAACCTCCACACAGTTTTCCAGAGTGGCTGCACCAGTTCACATTCCCACCAACAGTGCAGGAGGGTCCCCCTTTCTCCTCATCCTCTCCAACATTTGTGGTTTCCTGCCTTGTTAATTTTCACCATTTCCCTGGTGTGAGGTGGGATCTCATGGTGGTTTAGATTTGTATTTCCCTGATGGCAAGTGATGCGGAGCATTTTCTCATGTGCTTGTTGGCCGTGTCTATGTCTTCCTCTATGAGATTTCAGTTCATGTATTTTTCCCATTTCAGGATTGAATTGTTCGTTTCTTTGGTGTTGAGTTTAATAAGTTCTTTATAGATCTTGGATACTAGCCCTTGGTCTGATAGGTCATCTGCAAATCTCTTCTTCCATTCTGTAGGTTGTCTTTGAGTTTTGTTGACTGTATCCTTTCCTGTGCAAAAGCTTCTTATCTTGGTGAAATCCCAATAGTTCATTTTTGCTTTTGTTTCCCTTGCCTTCATGGATGTATCTTGTAAGAAGTTACTGTGGCCGAGTTCAAAAAGGGTGTTGCCTGTGTTCTCCTCTAGGATTTTGATGGACTCTTGTCTCACATTTAGATCTTTCATCCATTTTGAGTGTATCTTTGTGTCTGGTATAAGAGAATGGTTTAGTTTCATTCTTCTGCATGTGGATGTCCAATGTTCCCAGCACCATTTATTGAAGAGACTGTTGTTTTTCCAGTGGATAGTCTTTTCTGCTTTGTCGAATATTAGTTGACCGTAAACTTCAGAGTCCACTTCTGGGTTCTCTATTCTGTTCCATTTATCTATGTGTCTGTTTTTGTGCCAGGACCACACTGTCTTGATCACAGCTTTGTAGTACAACCTGAAATTTGGCATTGTGATGCCCCAGATATGGTTTTCTTCTTCAATATTCCCCTGGCTATTTGGGGTCTTTTCTGATTCCACACAAATCCTAAGATTATTTGTTCCAACTCTCTGAAGAAAGTTCATGGTATTTTGATAGGGATTGCACTGAATGTGTAATTTTCCATGGGTAGAAAACTTTTAATTTGATCATATTATTTTGAAAATCCTTATGATCATAGCATCTTTTATCACATTTAAAGAGAAATACAAGCAATTTTGTACATTAGAAATATATCAAGAAATTCGTGATTAACTATTTTGTAACATGTCTTCTCTCTTGGCTCAAATGTCTGTATTCTATACAAATGTAACCTGCAGAGTGGGATGTTTTAAATGTATAGTTTTTCTGGAGTTACTTTCTGTGCCTTCAATCAGAATTATTTAGTTTTTTTTTTTTTTTTTTAGAATTATTTAGTTTTTAACAGAAATTTAAGCCGTATTTAGAAACATATTAATACATGTATCCTTTTTCATTTCTTTCTTCTTTTAGTGTAGTTCACTCAGGCTTGTGTATCAGCTGAGTGAGTAATATTCACTGATGGACATAAATTATTTCGTAAGCACTTTCTGAAAAATTGCTTAATACAATAGTGCCTTTAGATTTACACGCTCAGCTTTTTATCTGATTCCTTACATGTTTCTAAATAGATCATTAGATGAATGAAGCTATTATATGGGCTTACAAATGAAGCATGGATTTAGAATTTAAGGACTTCTGCTAAAATTGCTGGATTACAGAAAAGTAAGTTAGTAGTGAGGTCTTCTTAAAAGTGATCCTACTAAGTGATCTTATCTATCACTCTTACCGTCTTAACAGAATCTTTTATGCTAAAATGTTGACCATTTTTGTTGTTGAAATTGTTGAAATTTTAATGAAGTAAATCAAGTAAGTCTAAATCATATTAATTGAGTATCTTAGATCTATATTAACTTACTAAAGTCCTGTGATTTTGTCTTTACTTTTTTTTCTTTTTGAATGACTGGCTACTATAAACATTTGGAAGAGAAAATATCTAGGATAAAAAATTTCTTTCCAGTATTTTTCTTCTTTTATTTTTCATTTGTTGTTTTCTTTAAATTTTTTTTTTTGCTTAAAGTAACTCTTTTTTTTAAAGATTAATTAATTAATTACTTAATTTATGAGAGAGATAGAAAGAATGCAACCTGGGGTAGAGACAGAAAGAAAAAGAGAGAATCCCCAAGCAACTCCCTCTGATCGCACAGTTCCACCCAGCACTTGATCCCAGGACCCTTAGATTGAGATCTGAGCCAGAACCAAGAGTCAGAAGTTTAACTGACTAAACCACCCAGATATCCCTTAAGGTAACTATTATGGATTGCAATGCAGCAAAAAGCAAGTACTCATTGCTCTCATTTCTTCCAATATGATGCTTTTGTGATATGACCCTATTTACATTTTTATTTACTGTGTGCACAACACTTTTTCTCACTAGACTCTTACAGAGTAATCCTGGATTATGACAATGTAAGCAGTCTTCCCTTCTACTAAAATAATGTTATTAAATATTGAGTCTGGAAGAAGAGGTGAATCAAATCCTGAGTCTAAGTATTGCTTTTCAATTACCTCCCAAAGGCTCTGCCTGTGTCTCTTCAAAGACAAAATCAATCTTCAATAAAATTTTACTCTTTGTGTAAACAATTACTAAAGTAATAGGGATGTTAAAGACTATCATTCACATGTAGAAATTCAGTAAATAGGGCTATACATTGAAGGAAGCATTACTAGATATAAGGGAGTCTCAGATTAATACTTGAATGTTTTCATTGTTTCCTTACTTCCCTTTTCCACAACCTCCTCCTTTGTCATTTCTGATCCTATTAGATCTCCTGATACTGCAGAATGGTGAAGAAAACAGGATGGCCTTCAAGGAGCTTGCATTCTAATTGCCTAAAAAAAATCACTTGAGAATGTGATGTTTCAGTGATAGGGTCCTAGAATAATTGGTCACTTACTGAGAAACATATTTAGCATACATTTAATGTCAGAGTTAATATTAAAATAAATTTCAGATTTTTTAAAAATGTTAAATATCGAAGTGTGATATCATAAACATCTTAGAAAAAAGTGAATATTTGAATTTCGGATTTCGTGATGAAGAATCACCTTAGCTTAAAAATAATAGAAGATTCACACCAGAACAGATGGACAAATTTGAATACATAAATATGTATTAAACTTATTTTGTATCAAAACATGCATATTTTAATATACACTAGTGTAAAAGACTGAACATATTTAAATCAAAATATTTTAGTAGATATTTTAATTGTTTATATATAAAAAATAAAAATAAAAAAATATATTTATATACCTAAAAACTATATCCCTATCCCTTTCTATATTTTACATATTAACTACAATGGCCATGGCTTACCTATATAATAAAAAAATAAAAAATAAATTGAGTCCTTTTTGAAAGTGTTGCTGATGGCTAAGAATGAGGTCAGGCTACAGTATTTGATAACTAAGCCAAATTAAAATTTCATTTCATATTTTAAGTAGCATATACAAAAAAATCAAATTCAATAAAAATTGAATCAATAAAAGTAACATTAAGTTTCAATTTTTAAATGAACATAATGCATTTTAAGACATATTTTATCCTCCATATTAAAGTTTTAAAAAGATGTAAAGCTAAGTGTAACATTATCAAATCTACTATGTCATATTCCATTAGTTCATGTCCTTTTCTTCACTTGATGCATTGGATGGGAAACACTCAGAAAAAATATCAGTCTAAGTATTCACAATTCCTATATTTAACTATGCTTATTTATGTGTGTGTATATATATATATATATATATATATATACATATTTGTATGTGTTTGCTTCAAGATGTTTTAGAGGAGATGCAGGTTTCCTCCTTTTCCTGTCAGAGAAGCACACACCTAACAAAAAGGAAGGAGGATGAGGGACTCATTTATGGACAGTTCTGTATTATACATAAAAATAACTTATATTAAGTTTTTGGCATGTGAGTCCAGAATAATAATACTGGATTGTTACATAATCAAAAATGTTAACTTTATGGATGAGTGAGTCGAGATGCCAAGGCCCATTTATGCATATATTCTTAAAAAGAGTATAACTACAAAATTTATATTTAGAAATATAAAACTTAGAAAACTTATAAAATCCATACTTTCTAAGTTTAATATATTAAAATTTCCTTTTATTGGCATTGTTGTCTAGGTGAACTTTCCAATGTGCAAGTGTTATAGAATAGCAAAGTTTAATCGATATTATCTAAAATTCATGTGTAGCTTTTACTCATATTTTGGCAAATATAGCACTGGATAACATCAGGAAAGTATTAAAGTTTTATGCTTTTGTTCTCAAAAATTAGTAAAAGAGTAAAAAAAAATCTATAAAAGTTGAATATCCTCATCACTCAACACCTACTCACATGGAAATGTGACTGTAGAATAAGGAGAGAACATAAAAAATTTGCCACCTCTAAATTACTTAGGTATAAAAGGAATTAGTATTGCTATTGCATTCATATAAGTGTCCCCAAATATAGGCACCTCAGAAAAGTTTAGAGGCCTGTGATACAACATCATGGAATATTTCTAACTTTTAAATGAAGATCTACCGTAAAATGTGAAAAAAATACATATAACATATGATTTGTACTCTGTTGACAATTTACTATTGTTTAAAGTGTTTACTTTCGGGGCGCCTGGGAGGTGTAGTCCATTAAGCATCCAGCTCTTGGTCTCGGCTCAGGTTGTGATCTCATGGTCCTGAGATCCAGGCCCCACCACTTCATGCTCAGGTAGGGGTGTGCTTGAAATTCTCTCCCGCTCTCCCTCTGGCCCTCCTGCTCATGCTCGCTGTCTCTCTACAGCAAATAAATAAGTCTTAGAAAAAATGTTTACTTCTATGAACACACAGAGTTGATGGATACCTCCCTCCATGACAGCTTGCCAGCCTGGTTCCGTCGAACGTGAAGACGTGGTTGGCCCATTGATACATGCACTTCCACAGCGCATCGTTCTTCGTTTACTTGATATTTCTACGCTGCTGACTTTACAGTGGTATTTCCCTTATTAAATGGTAGTCGGGAACCTGTGCTGCAAATGAGTGTGCACTGTTTGCAAGGTTGCAGGTCTGAGTGTAAGAGTACACGCACGCACACTCTCTTCTATTCAGAGTTGGTTCTGAAACTTCAGTTTGCATGACAATCTCATGGGGGCCTTGAAAATTCCTGGGCCTTACTACCTCAGTTTCTGAACTCCCTGGAGTGTGTTTAAGATTTGCTCATCTAGGGGATCCCTGGGTGGCTCAGCGGTTTGCACCTGCCTTTGGCCCAGGGCACAATCCTGGAGTCCTGGGATCGAGTCCCACATTGAGCTCCCTGCATGGAGCCTGCTTCTCCCTCTGCCTGTGTCTCTGCCTCTCTCCCTCTCTCTATGTCTATCATATAAAAAAAAAAATCTAAAAAAAAAAAAAGATTTGCTCATCTAACAATATTCCGGCTGATGCTGATGCTGTTAGTTTTGTGGTCCGCATTTTGAGAACCAGTGCTTTAGAGGGAAAAATATTGGACAGTGGCTAGAGGTTTGCAAAGTCCGTTTGATCCACGTTGTTTGTTGCTTTAGGAGGATTTTTAAAAATTCACATTTAAAAATTATTTATTCATATAGGACATTGAAAAAAATATGGTTGCTCTTTTTTGCTTATTGATAGATCCATTCGGAGGTGGGATGACAACTAGACCAGCATTTCGCACACTGGAAAATGATTTTCTTTTCATATTGTCATTCCCTTGGCAAGTATTTATTCATCAGAATATCATTAAGATTGTCGTTGGAGTCTCTGGTGGATTAAAACAGCCTGACTTAATTTCACACGCGTGCACGCACACATTTTATATAGGAAAATAAATACATTGATGTGCCTAGGTTGGAGAAAAAGTTGTGAAATATTGCCTGTGTGCCTGACTTTTGAATTGCTGTGAATTTCTGGTCAATTCTGAATAACATGACTCACAGAGTATCTTGGTAAACGTTAAGTGGCTAAGACGAGTGACCTCTCTCCAGTGAGGCTGCTGACAGATGATGAAGATTACAACTTCTCGTGATTGAAACTGATTGAAAATTATTATCTTCCACTGAGAAAAATCCCAAGCTATTCTTTTTGATTTGTGCACATTCTATGAAAAAAAAAATGGCAAGAACAGGGATGATTTTTTTTTCCTTCAGTGTGCACCAAATTTTGAAATTGGACATTTTCAAATTTTTAAAATTTCTAAATCTGTAGTAGTTTTTGAAATATTAATGGGTATTAAGTCTTGAAACAAGATAGTTTCAATATTTGTATTGATAGCTCTTGCAGATTAGGTAATAGACTTAACGGCCTTTTCACTTTTCCTCTAGGTTTTATTATATGATATTGAGAAAAATTAAGATCAGTATCTAAGAATTGCACATTATACATTTATAGAAGTATGTTTGAGGCAACTAATGGCTATTAAAATATTACCTTATGTTCTGTTCACAACTACAAAGTCGTAACAGTGTTGAAATCCATCTTTCACTTTATGGATTTGTAAACTCTAAATAGAACTAGGCATAAGGTATTAAATGATGCTGAGCAAAGCACTAGGGAAAAGTCAATTGAATGAAATGGAGAAATAATCCAAGTTACAAGGTAGACTTGCTCCATAGCTATATTCTCTCATCTTATTATAATGAGGCCAAGTGGACAATATCAAACAGCTAAAAGAATATATGCAACAACATAAATTGTTCTATTAGCAGTAAATATAATTTTTGAGTACCTTTGAATACTTTGATAACCTTCGAGACCGATTTTCTAACTTTAAAATGGAAATTAAAGTTTGCGAGACATAAAACAAAATTTTAATGTGGCATGTATGTATAAAAGCCGTAAAATGAATAACCACTCGGATTTAACTTTCATGCTATTAAAATAACATAGGAATAGAAAAATAATAGCAAACAAAAATTAAATTGAGAGACCAGGTCATTAATATCTACGCTTCTTGCCGCCTGTTCTTTCCACCAAATATCTTGGTTTCTTTCTTTAGGAAAAGTGAAATCCAAAGTCTACAAGCCATCAAAGTTATAAGGCCAGGTATACAAAGGTAGCATACCCTGGGGTCTTGACTTTTTTTATATTAATCGATCTTATTTTGAAGTAGAATAATAGATTGTTTTTAAATTTAGCTATCTAATGATTTTCGGATGATTTTTGAGTCAGTGTAACTACGTATCTCAGTTTTAAACAGAGATAAGAATTTTAAACGCGGGTTTATTGAAAGGGCATGGACTCCTGAGAGCGACCCCGTAAAATGTTGTGTCTGTCTGTTAGGAATCCTCTTGTAGGGTCGACTGCAGGTCTTATCTTGAAGCTAAGGAAAACCAAAACAGAATTCAAATTCTTGATTCAGTTAACATTGGGTTAACATTCCGTTAACATCCCAACTAACATGAAATAATTCCTTGAGTAAAAATAGAATAGAATTGACTTCCCTTTTCTCAAATCAGGCAGCCCTAGCAGTGAATTAAAACCATGGTAGTCAGACGGTCCTTAAACACACAACTGGTAATACGCCTTAAAGACGTTGCATCCTGCGTCACTTCCAATGCTCTGTAACAAGTTACCTGGAACTTAGTGGTATAAAACAACACAGATGCATTATGTTGCATTTCTAGAAGAGAAAGTCTGAAATGGTTTTGTAAGGTTAAAATCAAGGAGTGTGTTTTATCCGGATGCTGTAGGGAAGATTCCGACCCTTGCCTTTTCCAGGTCCCAGAGGCTGCCTTCCGTCCCTGGTGTGTGCACCTGCCCCCCTCACCTCTGCTGTGTAGCCGCATCCCCCTTCACTCTGACCTTCCTGCTTCCCTCTTACACTGGTTCTTCTGATCATATAGGGTTTCCTGGAAAATCCGGGACAGTCTTCCCATCTCAGAATCCTTAACCCAATCACTTCTGCAGAAGCCTGTTTGCACGGCGATATGTTCCAAGGGTGACAATGTGGACATCTTTCGGGGGCCAATATCTCTCTTACCTGAGACAGGAGCACAGTTTTTATGTAATAATAATGTGTAGTTGCTGTGAAACGTCGAATGGTGTTCCCCCTGAAGGTACACCCAAGTCAAATCTCTGGAAACAGGACACGTCCGTCACCTTATTTGGAAGAAAGGATCTTTGCAGATGTTAGGTCAAAGGTCTTGAGAAGAAGCTTCTCACACCCTCTCCTGTCCTTGAAATGTGCTGCGAACTACTGTTCCCATGCTGGCAGCCCTTGTGGGGACACAGTCTGATGAGAGTGAGGTGTTCTGGAGACAATTAAGGTGTTGTTGAGAGCAAATAACTAAACCCAGTTAAATCCTCTGGATAAGCTTTTCTTTCTTTCTTTCTTTCTTTTTTTTTTTTTTTAAATATGCACAGAGCCTGATGTGGGGCTCAATCTCACAACCCTGAGATCGTGACCTGACGTGAAATCAAGAGTCTAATGCTTCACGGACTGAGCCACCCAGGAGCCTCTAAACTGTTAAGTCCCAGTGGGTGGGTGTGGGAATCTCCTTGTCTTGGGGCCACTTAGGATAAGCCTCATATTCCCTCGTTTATTAAAACGGCCACCTGCCAATCTGGAATCCTCTGCTGCTGTCTCTGGGCTCTCCCAGCACCCTGTGTGTGGGGGCAGATTCAGATTTCACCTGGGGTGCCCTCAAGGTTGCAAACCAACATTACAGCCTGTCACAGGAAAGTGACATAGTCTCTAAATGTGAAAATGTCTGAAAGGCATGTTTCAAGTTCTGGGAATTTTTCAAAAAAAGATTAAAAATAACTTTAATAGTCATAATATTCATATGCTGTACCTTTATAATCTTAAAGATTTTCATATTTTTAAAAAAGATGTTATTTATTTATTCCTTAGAGACCCAGACAGAGAGGCAGAGACCCAGGCAGAGGGAGAAGCAGGCTCCCTGCAGGGAGCCCGATGTGGGACTCGATCCTGGGACTCCAGGGTCATGGCCTGGGCCAAAGGCAGACGCTGAACCCCTGAGCCCACTCAGGTGCCCAGATTTTAGTATGTTAAGACACATCTTTAAAGACTGTGTAGATGTGTCACCTGGCTGGCACAGCTGGTTAGGCATCCAAGTCTTGATTTTGGCTCAAGTCGTGACCTCAGGGTCTTGAGATCAAGCCTCACGTTGGGCTCTGTGCTCAGTGTAGAGTCTGTTCTCTCTCTGTCTCCTGCTCATTCTCTCTCTAAAATAAATAAACCTTAAAAAAAAAGACTGTATAGAAATATCATATCTAGAGATACACCCAAGAGGGGTTTCTTATTTTTGATAATTGAAAGATAAATATGTATCTCTGCTATGAACTCTTGTTTCAGGAGTTGAGTAAAATTTTACAGAATTGAAAAATGATGAATTAAGCAAAATCAACCTATAAATCCCTTTCCTTCATACTGGTCGACTAAAAATGGTTTGTAAGAAAAAGAATAGATTGTATATGACATTGTTACTCTGGGTGCCAAATATAAACTTGTAAATAGATTCACAATACGATGAGTCTTTAAGAGGATAGTTGATAGAGTGAGTCATTCTTTATTGGTGCCATTATTTACGTTTCTCATTTCCTACAAATTTTCTTGGCGAGATGCTAGATGGAAAAATAGATTTCAAATGTTACAACACCTGGGCTTCAGTAAAATTTTCTAAGGAGAAATTTTATGCTTACAGCTGTACTAAATATTGTAGGAAAACAAATTGCAGATGATCTTTCTTAGTTTTTGAGATTGATAGAGATAGATTGAATAGTGATTTTACACAGATGAAAGTGACATTTAATTGCAAATTTCTGGTGGAAAAAATATTGAAAGTATAAATACATCCAAATTACATACCTCTTTTATTTGAGGTTTCACAAAATTCACTTTAGGTTAAAATATTGAGAATGAGTGTGAACTATCAGAAATTTGTGGTATTATATGTCTAATGGTTTGACATCTTTGTTTTCTCTATACTGACTCTGCCTCCTATTTGTCATATTCTGATGTTTAATAGTAGTGTATTAGATACTTTCCCCTAGTGAATAAAATAAGTTCCCAAATTTTGATGTCTAATTAAAATAAATTTAACTTTGTTACTAAAAAACTAGAACAATCTAATGATGACTTTATTTTTGAAAATCATATTTGGAAATATTCTTTATCCTTGATTAACTGCAGACACCGCTGAAACAACCCATATGACTAGATCCCTTCCAAATTTTCAATATGGAAGCCCAAATGATATGAAACCAAAACATCACAATTTGAGTTTAAGAAATCTCAGCACATGTTTTAAATAATATCTATTCTGAATGTCTATGCATTTTAAAAATCAATAGTTTTCCTCTTTCCATTATGGCAAATTTATATTTTATTTCTTATTCAGATTCTTCCATAGTGAAAAACAGACTTCTAAGTTTGTGAATCCTCAAGTCTATATTTTAAGTGTGTTTATCGACTGTGGGTTTTATGATTCTACATAGCAGTCTGTTCTCTATGGTATTTTAAAAATACCATTATATTTGGAATAACAAAAAGGAAGAGGTATTGCATTAAAAAGGAAAGAGAAGGGATAAGAATGGAAGGAAAAGGAAGGGAAAGAAGAAAGGGGAAAAAAGACTGCTCGGAATTACAGGTGGGATAGACGAGAGATGTATAAGGAAGGGGGGCTGCTCAAGCACTAAATGGGGTAGGATGAAGCAGATGTGGACCACTGGGCGGGAGGAGCTGCAGGGACTGAGAGCTGCACCTCCCTCCATTGGTGGACGGACGTTGGAGAGACGGGGGAGCAGCCAAGAGGGCCTTCTTGGAAGCACCCCGGAGCACTGGACATAGCAGCCCGGAGCAGCCTGTGGACACTCAGTCCTGGCAGGAAACAGTCGTGTTTCCCAAATTCAGGCCCATCTTAGAATCATATGGTGGCTTAGTTAGGCTGTAGTTTTCTGGGGCCTGGCCCCGGAGCTTCTAAGTCAGTAGGCCTGGGGTGAGACTTGAGAACTTGAACTTCTAACATCTTCCCGGGTGATGCTGACCGAGCCGATCTGAATCAGTCCTTTGAAAATCACCACTGTGTCCGTTCTCCCTCTGATGACCCTCCTGCTCTGTTGGTCCTTAAGGACTGGTGACAGGGGGAAGGCAGCCGCCAAATAGTGGGTTTGGATCAAAGATGCAATAGGCTGTCGGGGTCATTCCTCAAGAATTCGTTTAACCCCTCAGTCCGGTGCCCTAATACCCACAAGAATCCGGGGAAGCCCAGGCCTCACACTTGAGTCCTCGATCCAGGATGGGTCTGAGGAATGACTGCTGGGTGGGGTAGGTGGGTGCTCCTGAGAGGTCGGGCACAGGGAGAGGCTCCGTATGCAGAATAGACTTCAGGCTCCCTCGTGACCGTGGCAGCTGCGAGGAGAACAAGCGCCCCATAAAATGCACCGCTGGCCCACGGTATGGGAGCTGGAGAGATGGACTTTGAGGAGGTGAGGCCACTACTCGGCCTACAGTGGGGTCAATGGTGGTGGCCCAAGAGCTCGCGTAGAGAAGAACCAGAAGTAAGATTTACAAAGTGAGATGGGACAGAGAGTCTCAGGCAGATAAGGGATTAAAAGTCTAGTTTGGGCAACAAGGGAACTAATGTTAGGAGAGTTTCGGTAAAGCCCCTGTGGTCCTGGTAGTAGCAGAGGAGCTTTAGGCTGAAGGAGGAACGGAGGGATAAGCGGACAGCTCTGCGGGGCGCTTGATTATGCCGGGGACCAGCTAGAGGAGCTAAGTGATTTTTGTAGTTTATGGAAGGAAGAGAAGCTTGGACAGTTTTATCTGCTGAAAGCAAAGATCTGGTAGAATGAGAGTGTGAAGACCCAGGGGAAGGGGGTAATTAATTCCAGAAGAGGAAGGGGATAATTGATTTTGTTTAGGAAATGGGAGGGGTTCAATATTCAGAGCATCAAGGAGCTATTGAGTGTCAAATGCCGTTCCTAAGGTCTTTCTTGGGATTATTGTCACAGGTATGTGGTAATTCATTTTGATATTTTCATTTTGTCTCAGCTATAATGAGAAATTGAAGTTCGGAGGAGTTTAGGGCAAATTTTTATTTTCTTCTGAACTTACTCAAGGCATTTCTATTTATCATCACCCTCTTTTGTACACCTCCATTCAGTGAATAATTGGTCACCAACTAAGAAATTGCCCAACACAGACTCTTTTGTTTGTTCGCTTTTGTTCTTGTTGCCTCTTGGGTGGCCTGCTTGATTTTTTTTTTCCTATAATATAAAAAACAGTCTTGGAAGTACCTCAAAGTAAAAACGATCAGTTTGGTTCAATATAGTGTGTGTGTTTTGTTTGTATGTTTGTCTCTGCCTTTTTTGTTTTGTTTTGTTTTGTTTTGGTATCTTCTTTTTAAGTTAGGATATTGAACTTTAAAAAAATAGTATCTGCTAACACATTTCGTGTAAAAGAAAGTTCTAATACTTGATCGTGGATCCAATGCTAGTTCTATCCTTCAGGAGCACTTTATTGGACCCCTTTATATCATGCCTCCTGTTAAGCTCATTCCCCACCTTCCACCCCCACCCCCGGACATAAATAATAAGCAAAGAAATTCTCTTCAACCACTTGACCATTTTGTAGATAGTTCGTGGAGGTCTGATCAGTCTATCAGATGGGCACGTCCTGGGTGTACCTTGCTTTGCAGGACCAGGGTTGAGTTGCTGCCAGAAAAAGAGAGAAGGGGCTCTATGGGCCCCGACACAGGCGATGTTGTTGTGCTTTGTTTTGTTTTTTTCCACCTGAAATGGTGTGAGACTCTGGAAGGGGGAAGAGTCGGGGTGAGAGAGAAACCAGGGGCTGAAAAAGGAAGCTGAAGTAGGTTTCTAATGCTCGGAACAGGTAAAAGCCAACGGGTTTTGTTGACTATATTGCATATGTGGCTTTTTTCATGAGCCATGTGACAGCTAGGAGTGGTTGGGGGGGTGGAAGTAGGCACACTGAGGCTCGCTGAGGTATGGGGACTCGGGAAGGAGATCGCTTGCCACTTGAAGGCTGTGTTTTTGAGTATCCCAAGAGGTGCCAACTCAAGGAAACGTCAAGCCTGTCAATGTGTCAGCAATAAGATTTCTTTGCAGACCCTCAGGGTGGACCGACAGGCTTTGTCGTAGGAGCCAATCATTGTACTTAAACGGGGTTGGGAGATAGAAGCTTGCACAACTTTTGCCTGTGTTATCAACACTTTCACCTTTTTTGTTCGTTTGCTTGCTTTTTAGCCAAGTATGTAGTAACTAAGGGTAACCAGTCTGCATTTCCAAACTTCTGCTGTGGTTAGATTTATTTTGACTGGGTTACCGCCAATGATATATAAGTGGAAGTAAGTAGTACAACGTCAGGCTTGGGCTCTGGAAGGGAAGGAGGATCACGCCCTCCACGTCTCGTTTCCTTTCCTCCCTGTAACTGAAAATCAGAAGTGATCATTGTGAGAGCATCTTAGACCATGAAATGAAGCCAAGGTGTCGGCGATGACGGGGCAATAGGTTAGAAGCCGCGTAAGTCATCATTGCTGCCCCAGACATACCAGGTCTGTGCTGCCTGCTTGGTCGTGCACATAAAAGAGATAAGGTGTTTGGGTTTTTGTTGTTGTTGTTTTGTTTTTTGTTTTTTTGTTTTGAAGTACTACATTTTGTCTTCTGTGACAGCAGTGTTTATCCTAATCAGCATATTTCTCAAGATCTCTCTCATCGATTCATTCAACAAACATTCATTCGGTGCTATATGTTTGGCCTTTTTCTTGCGACAGTAAATAATAGCACGAAGAAAATCCCTGCCTTCGCCACGGGTACATTCTAGTGAAGAGACTAACCAGCCAAAGGATAGATTGGGTGAAATAGATAGTCTTTAATTTAGTACTGTGGATAAAATACAGCAGGAGTAAGAGAATATTATGAAAGACAATATGCTAATAAATTGGAGAATGTAGAAGAAAGGCATAAATTCCTAGAGACATGTGAACTACCAAAACTGAAGCAGGAAGAAACAGAAAATTTGAATACACCAATTAATGGCAATAAAATTGAATCAGTAACCAAAAAAAAAAAAAAAAAAAATCCCAACATAAAAAGTTCAGAACCAGATGACTTCACAGGTGACGTCCACCAAACATTTAAAAAAGAGTTTAATAGCTATGCTTCTCAAACTATTAAAAAAAATATAGAAAAGAAAGGAAAAGGGGCACTTGGGTAGCTTAGTCCATTAAGCCTCTGCTTTTGGCTCAGGTCATGATCCTGGGGTCCTGAGGTTGACCTCTGCAGAGCCTGCCTCTCCTTCTCCTGCTGCACCCTCTCCCCCACCCTGCTTATGCACACACCCTGTCTCCTCTCTCTCAATCCCAAATGAATAAATAAAATCTTAAAAAAAAATGAAAGGGGGGAAAACCTCCAGATTCATTCTATGCAGCCAGCATTATCTTGATATCACCTGGATAAAGACACCAGTAAATAAAGAACCACAGTCCAATGTCCCTAATGAACAGAGATGCAAAAATCCTAAATTAAATGCTAGCAAACTGGGATCCCTGGGCGGCTCAGTGGCTTAGCATCAGCCTTCAGTCCAGGGCGTGACCCCGGGGTCCTGGGATCGAGTCCTGCATCGGGCTCCTGGCATGGAGCCTGCTTCTCCCTCTGCCTGGGTCTCTGCCTCTCTCTCTGGGTGTCTCATGAATAAATAAATAAAATATTTAAAATAAATAAATAAATACTAGCAAACCTGAATCCAACAATAAATTTTTAAAGAATCATTCACCTTGATCAAGTGGAATTTATTCCCAGTTTGCAAGGCGGTTGGTTCAGTGCTCACAAATCAATCGACATGGTACAGTGCACGGATGAAAGAAAGGATAAGAACTATATGATCCTGTCAGGTGGTGTAGAGAAGACGTTTGGCAAAGTAAAATATTCATTCATGATAAAAACTCCCAACAAAGTAGGTTTAGAGGGAACACACCTCAATATTAAAAAGGCCATCTATGAAAAACCCACAGCTAACCCATCCTCAATGGGGAAAACTGACAGCTTTTCTCCTGGGATCAAGACAAAGATGTCCACTCTCACCATTTTCTTTTTCTTTTTTTAAAAAAGATTTTATTTATTTATTCATGAGAGACACACAGAGAGAGGCGGAGACACAGGCAGAGGGAGAAGCAGGCTCCATGCAGGGAGCCCGACGTGGGACTCGATTCCGGGACCCGGGGTCATGGCCTGGGCCCAAGGCAGGTGGCCAAGCGCTGAGCCCCCAGGCGCCCCTACGCCGCCCTCTCCTCCCTTCCCCTCCGTGTTACCTTTCCAACGCCAGCCTTAATGAGAGCATTTTCTAAAAGCTCTTGTGCTGGTGGTAGGGGTGGTTTTCGCCGTCTCCCCTTCCTAACCCCAAGTGTCTCCGTCAGTTACTTGGTGCCTGACCGAGCCCGGGGGTCGCCCTGCAGGTGCTGGTGCTGCCAGTGTGGGACACAAGGGGATGGTGTCTGCAGAACGGCCTGCCACGCGGCCACGTGTCAGCGACCTGGTCGTCGTCCTGTAGCACGGCCGGTGTGAAAACACTAAGAATGTCTTCTTTTTTTTTTTTTTTTAATGTTCTCCAAAAATTGTAAGGAGTCTCGCTGTAGCTGTGAGTGCCATGCATGTATCTCATCACGGCGGTCACGTCCCCGTATGATGCCCGTTCAGAGACGGGGGGCCTGGTGGGAATGGGTGTCCTCCGGCGGCGTACCTCACGGCTGCATTTTATTCAACACAGTCATAATATCTTTATTAAGAAGATAGGAATTTGTATGTTATAACTGGGCATATCAGTATCCCACAGGGCGCGACTCCTTTGTTCTCTGGATCCGCATGTTCCAGGTCCTCCAATGGGTCCACTTGGGCCGAGTCCCTCGGGAGCAGGAGCCTGGCTGTTAGGTGTCCCCTCTCTAACGAGGAGGATGTGTGGGGCCATAGGTGGACGTGCACCCACCAATGCCATTTACCCCAGACGGGAAATATGCAGCCTGAGGTTGGGTCGCTCAGTCACCGAGGGCGAGGAGTCGGTCACCCTCTGCCCCCACCACCTCTTCCAGGGTTCCCTTCTTACTCTTACTGTTGCTGCTTCTCTCTCCTTTAGCTCTAACGTACAAAATTTAATCTCATCCAATCCTTTTTTTTTTTTTTTTTTTTTTACTTTCTTAAAAATATTAAACCCGGAAAAAAATCTGGGAGAGTCACGAGGCACTAACACAGCCTGGCCCCCCTGCCCCAGCACCGGGATGTGAAACCCCAGGGGAAAACATTGTGCGGTGCTGACAGGAAGCAGGACGAGGATCGGCTGCAAGACGTCTCTATGGGGAGGTGACCATCACCCGCCCTGTGATTGCAAGGGAGAAACATACTATTTACATGAAAAGCATGAGCTTCTTGAGCCTAGAGAAGTCTTGGGCACTAAATGTCAGTATTCCAGAAAAGCACTTTAGGTGTTCATGTATTCATACAACTTGTATATTGCTTAGATATATTCTTAGATTTAGGTATGAGGGTCTTTGATTCATTGTTAAATTCATTTAAATTTTGGGGATCCCTGGGTGGCTCAGCGGTTTGGCGCCTGCCTTTGGCTCAGGGTGTGATCCTGGGGTCCTGGGATCGAGTCCCACGTCGGGCTCCCTTCATGGAACCTGCTTCTCCCTCTGCCTGTGTCTCTGCCTCTCTCTCTCTCTCTCTCTCTCTCTCTCTCTATCATAAATAAATAAATATTTAAAAAATAAATAAATTCATTTAAATTTTAAAAATCCAACTCTGTTGAACTAGTCTATAGTAGTATGCATGTGGGACCTGTGTGAGGGGTACCACAAATCCTGGGGAGAGAGGACTTTTAACATTTGAGAAAAAAAATAAGATTTGTTACAGTTATGTATTCATCACGGAAGTGATCTTCATATGACCTAAGTCGTTCGTCTGCTGAGATCAATCCAGACGGCAACACTAAGTTCAACAACTCTACACTCCATAGGGTGTGAATTAAAATAACAGAAATGAACCTTTTCCTTCATGTTTAGCATTCAATTTTTTTTTTAATGCATTTGTGTTAAAATGAAAGCAAGTACGACCATATAAAACCACGTTTGGTATTACGTCGTAGGACGATACCCATTAAAATGTAGAGCTGATTAGCTGATACTAAACTTAGTCACCAATTCTGAACATCAGGGTGCAAAAAAAAAAAAAAAGAAAATCTTTATTTTAAAGGTTGATTTATTTATTTGAGAGAGACAAAGAGAGAGAGAGAGGGAGGGAGTGGGCAGGGGAGACGGAGGGCAGCAGGGTCTCTGCGGAGCAGGGACTGACCATGAGGATGGGGGGCTCGGGCCTAGGCCCTGAGGTCCTCACCTGAGCCAACAACAAGAGTCAGGTGCCCCGCTGACAGACCCCTCGGCACCCCCAAGGCTCTTGTGCATTATTCCCGGCCCCGGTGTGCTAACAGAAATCACGACGCACAGCGGCACAGGCCTTGAGAGTGATTGTGTTACTTGTCTTCAAAGATCATTTTAACAATCGACGTCTGATTGTCAATCCATTATCGTTCTACCAAGACAGCCAGAGGCCCCGATGTGGCTTTCCTTGTTTTGATAAATGCTCTTTGGGCATCGGTCTTGCTACCGAGTGCACCATCTGAAGTCTGTGTAACCAGGCTGCCCGGGGGGCTCAGCGGGTGAGTGTCTGCCTTTGATCCAGGTCGTGACCCCGGGGCCTGGGTTGAGTCCCTCATCGAGGTCCCCATGGGGAGCCTGCTTCTCCCTCTGCCTGTGTCTCTGCCTCTCTCTGTGTCTCTCGTGAATAAATAAATAAAATCATAAATAAATAAATAAATAAATAAATAAATAAATAAATAAATTCAAAAATATAAATAAAAAAAATAAAGTCTGTGTAACGGAATCAGATGCTGTGCTGTGCCCCTGCCAGAGACTGACCAATGTCTTTCCCCAGAACAAACGTCTCAGAGCAAAATCGCATCAGCATTTCATACTTTAGGGAATTGAAGCACGATCGCGGATTCCTCTTCAAAGTCACTCACAGCCAGAAGCCGATGGAACAGGAATCTAAACTGCGGCCTCCTGCTTGCAGAGTCGTTTTTGTTCAGCCCTTTGCTTGGTGTCCCTCTTAGAACTGGGTGTGACGTGCCTCTTACTGTGCCCGGAGGCCTGTGCACACCTGCCCGAGACCTGGCCCAGAGCCCCCAGGTGCACTCAGAGCGGCCGGCACCCCTCCAGGCCGCGGCCCCTGCGTCCCGGCAGCCAGGCCTGCGTCCTGTCTATGCCTGGCTGTTGGCTAAGCCACCGTTTGCCACAAGACCAACAGGAGGGCTACTTGAGCCTGGCCCCAGGGTTGCCATTCCGCATCATTCTCGTGGCCTCCACCATCCCCTCCCTCCCCGCTGGTTCACAACACGACCCTGCAGCCACCTGCCTCTTGTGCAGTGTAGACCATGGCGCCCACTTGCTGGGTGGCCTGCCCAGCTTCCCTCTTCCGTCCTGACTGCCGGCCTGTGGGTTAATCCACGGGCTGAGCCTGGCAGCAGAGAGGCCAGGGAGGACCTGCCACCATCTAAGGGTACGCAGCAAGGACCGGGCCTGGGGCAGCAGCAAATGCGTGACACCGACTGGAGAGTCGCTGCGGATCATTTTAAATCCCTCCCCCTAGGTTTGCGGGTGACATCTGAGCATTTAGGATGCAACAGCACAGAAAAAAGAAAAAAAAAAAAAAAAGAAGAAGAAGAAGACAGTGCAGAGAAACCTGCATTTCTGCTTTCTGGGCAGTGAATGCTGAGTGATCTTTCCAGGTTGGAAGGAAAAAGAGCTTCACGTACTTGTGAAACAGGACATAAAGCCACCCCGACGAGGCTTTGACAGAAGTCACCGGTACCTGAGACATGAGTGATTTGTCTACTTGAGACTCAACTAGGGTGGCGCCTGGTGTTCAGAAGGGCTCGCTGAGGGGGTCATAATGAGAACGCTGCATAAGCAGGCACGACGGGGACTCGGTCACGGGGGGACAGTCTCTGAAGGTTGAGCCACTCACAGGAGCACGTCCCCCGTGCCGCAGCCTTTCAAAGGGAGTCACATGGGATTTCTGAGTCTCATTACAATGAATTTATTTAAAAAAAAAGAAAAAAAAAAAGAAGAAGAAGAAGAAAAAAATAGAATGAATTTACTTAATTAAGAACAAACTTGAGTTATGGGCATTCTCTGCAATCTGAGAGCACAGCAATCAAAAAAAAGCAAGGAAATAATCCCGCTGCCTTTACAGGGGATTACAGAGATGCTCCGACCCAAGCCTTTAACCCCCTCCGGACGCGCCTCCTGTCCTGCAGGCCTTAAGACCCCTTTGAGCAGCTCCTTCCACCCGTCCATGTTTCCGACGAACTGTGATCACATAGATGCAAAAAGGACGCTTCACACCCAGATATGTCCCCACTTAGCAGGGTCCAGAAAGGCGGGAGCCAGGCTGCTGCATGTCAGGGCTGGTTCCCCCTGTGGCCAGGCCGGTGGTGCAGCCAGGCCCGGGGCCCCGAGAGCACGGTGTGGGCAGCTCAGGGTGCAGGTTGAAGGGGGTGCTGTGGTGTCCGGGGGTCGGGGGGCTCCCACCTCCTCCCGGCCCCATGTTCTGCTCAAAGGCTTCGGCTACTGGGCTCCAGCCTGATGGCGCCTCCCCTAAGCCTGTGTCTCCCTTCCTGCGGGAGTCAGGGCACAGCCAGGCTTCGGGGCAGCCTTGGACCCCTGACACGCTGCGGGGGGTGGGTCCCCAGGGGTCCCTCAGCCCGGCACTCCAGGCCAGCCAGCCCGCGGCCTCCCTACCAGGATGCTCCCAGGGAAGGACACAGGACAGGCCCCGGGAGGGCCCCCCATGCCAGGGGGAGGGTGCTCCTGTGACCCAGCCATCCCTCCTCCCCATCCCCGGGGAGGGTGCTCCTGTGACCCGGCCCTCGTCCCCATCCCTGGGGGAGGGTGCTCCTTTGACCTGGCCCTCCCTCCTCTCCATCCCCGGGGAGGGTGCTCCTGTGACCCGGCCCTGCTCCCCATCCCCGGGGGAGGGTGCTCACAGTGACTGACCCTCCTCCCCAGTCCCAGCCCCTCTGCCCTGGGAAACGTTTGTCTTCATGTCAGTTGACACCTTGAGCCTTCCTGAGACCTTTGCCTCTAAAACGGGCTTAAAAACACAAAGAGTTTTACAGTTTGACTCCTTCTCGCTCTTAAAGTGCAATGATGGTCTCTTGCTGTTCTCGACATCTTACCTGTAATTAGTAGTGCTCTGAAGGTGCATTTACATTGTTTTCAATTATTAGAAAGTTAAAATTATTATTATTATTTTACTTATTATTTTAATAAACTTGATTATCCCTGTCTTTTGGGCTGTGTGTGTAAATGCCCTCAGCGTGGACCTTTAGGGATGGAGTTCTGGATCATAGGCTCTATGTAGTTCGTGTATTTTAATTTTACATGCATTTTATACTCTGTGAGCTATTGTTTCTGCTTTTAGGGTCATAATTTACTTATATTTGCCCACATATTTTTTCTTTCCATTACTCTATACCGTAATGATTTTAGTGTTTCTCTCTGTTATCGTATTTTTGTCCTGGAAGAAGTAATTTTAGTAATTCTTTCAAATGAGAGTGTGCTGCTGATGAATTCACTCCATTTTATTTTGGTTCAAGATATTTATTTCGATTCTTCAGTCCAAAAGATACGGATATAGAATTCTGTTTGGCAGTCATGTTCTTTCTGGAATTTAAAGGTTATTCCTTTGCCTTCTGGCTTTCATCATTTAAGATGATAATAGTTAACTGGCAATTTTACTGTTACTCCACGAAGGCTAAACTTCGCTTAATGCTCCCCGCCCCTGGCTGCTTTTCAGGTTTTTAATTTTTTATTTTTAACTTATATTTTAATATGCTCAGATTCAGATGTCTTATGCTTATTTGCTTGTTTGTGTTTACCTGCCTGGGATCTATCATTCTTGAATCTATAGATGATGCGTTTTATCATTTTTAGAAAATCTCAGCCATTATTTTTTCAAGTATTATGGTAGCATCACCTTCTCTCTTCTGTGTTTCTTCATTTGCAATTACATAAATTAGACTTTATTCCCTATACACACATTTTATCTTTTACTTCCTTCTCCTTGTTCACTTGTAAAAACTCTTCTGGTGCTCTATTCTGGACATTTTCTCCCGAACTTTATTCCAATTCTCCATTCTTCTTTACCTAATCCATGGATGAGTGAATTTATTTATTTATTTATTTATTTATTTATTTATTTTTATTTATTTATTTATTTATTTTTTGGGGGGGGTAAAAGGCTAGATAGGAAATCTCTTATGCTTTGTAGGACATACAGGTTAGAAAACTGGGCATCCTAATACACAGAGAGTCAGACACATCATGTAACCACGGGGCTATGACCTGTTCCTCTACAAAATCCGTTATCAAGTATGCCGCATTTGGACTGTAGGCTGACATTTGCCAATCCTATGTCTAATAGGACCTTTAGATTTCATAATTTCATTCCTGTATTTTTTTATGTCTAGAGTTTACACTTAACCATTTTCATAGCCTCTAGTTCTCTGGTGAAATTTAACATATCCCCAGCTCTTTCCTGAGCACCTTAGTTGTCATTATTTTGTCATTTGTGTCTGATAATTCCAACGTCTGAATCAACTCTGAGTCTACTTCTACTGCTGTTTTTTGCTCTTAGCCGTATCTCTCGCCGTGTCTGTTAACATCTTATGAAGCCGGAGTCTTAATTAATATGAAAAACTCTCAGAGCTCTAGATGGTACATTATCTTCAGCCTGTGGTCAGCGTATGGACGTATCACCTTAATACAAGTCAGGTCAAGCTCGATCAAGGGTGAGTTTTAGTGCTTTTAAGACCCGGTGTATTTCTGCTTCTCCCTTACTCCCGTGGTTACTTGTTTTCAGAAGTCCTACATGAAGTTCTTGGGAATTTGTGAGGAGCCCTACTCAGTGGCAAGCCCTGCATGCTGCCCCGGGGCTGGAGCTGCCCACTGCTGCAGGGCCCCCGCCCTCCGGCCTGCGCGGCCTCGGGGTCGCTGGGCTCCTGGAGGAGGCAGCTGTGCTCCCTTGCCCATGGCTGTCTTGCAGGGAGGTCTTGTCACTCAGGCATGGCGGGCTTAGCATCCTGGGCATCTGGGTTGCACCTACCGGTCTTCAGAAATGGGGAGAAACTCCATTTAGGGCCTCCGTCCCTTAGCAGCCATCCTGCTCAGCTTCTCAGTTTTGCCCTCTCATCTTAGAAATGGATGTTTGCTTGTCAAGAAGAGCGGCGTGTGGCACCAGGTCCTCCCCTCCGAGCTTCTCTTCTCCTGCCATCATCACCTTTCAAGCACACACTTACTTGCTAATTTTTGATTGCCTTTATTATTTTTTATTTTTTTTTGATTGCCTTTAAATAGATGGTTGATTTTCGTTGTCTCCTTGTCTGAATAATTTCTAGTTTTTTACTTAGTTTTTTTTGTTTCGTTTTGAGAGGATGTTATATGGTTTGCTACGAGCTAGTCCATCATTAACGGGGAAATGAAAATTTACTTATTATTTTTTTAATCTCTCGAAAATAATTCAATGTGATGTTTTCCCCTCTTTTTTTATCACTTTGAGTTTGCTGTATCGAAGTCATGCGCTGCATGTTTCCTCTCTGCTCCGTGTCTGAGGAGATCCCTCAACCTATGTTACCCACACTCCCTTGCTGCCTGGCTTCCTATTGGGTTTGGGGGGAAGGGAGTCCAAGCACGGCAGCTCAGAGGCTGAAGAATTCGTTCCCTTTCTTCATGGAAGGAAGCATTCTCCCCCTTTGGCCACAGATTCTTTGCAGAGGCTGCTCTCACACGGGTCTAGCTTCCATTTGGCTAGACCGCCATCCTGCTTTGCCCTTTCCGTGCACTTTGGGCCTAAGGGTAGGTGATGGGGTTTCTTGCTTTTGCTGGAAATGTGGTGTTTAACTTGACCTTGGTTATTCCCTTAATAGCCTCTTAGTTACGATTTTTTTAGTTAATCTTTTGAATAGGCCATCTGCTCTGCTTGGACCTCGACTGATATACATTCACATTCTTCATCAGGGTAACGGGAGGGTCTTTTGGGGATTTATAGCTAGGAAGGTTCAGATTTTGCCCCAAACTATGGACCTCTTAACAAAGGTAGCCTTGTATTCAACAGAGTCAAACCTAAAAGAACAAATAGTGGTAATTTCATAAAAAAGAACTCTCCAAATGCACGCGTACACTAATGTAATTTGTGCACCTACAAAACACAAGATTAAAAAACAAAATGTTAGTTGTTAAGTAGAACAAGATACATAGAGTTGTTAAGTGAGATTCCAGCTGGCAATGTGCTACAAAGGTAAGTCAGTAATTAAAATGCATTGGGCTGGACAAAAAAGGGTAGACAAAGCTCAACTGGCTTTAGTTTGTCAGTGTCACTGACACTGAGTATTTTTCATTACTACAACAATTAGTCTAAGATTTGCAGTTCTTCCCTTGACATGCTGACCTTTTCACATTGATTCTTTCTACCTGCTGCTAAGATGCAAAATCAATATAATCAAGCAGGCAAATCACTTGATACTGAAATTGCCTGATAATAGAGGAGACAATCTTGTTACCCAGTGTCCTTGGATGTGCTTATGCATCTATAAAGACAGGCCCAGAGGCCTACCTTGAAGGAGACCTGTTACACTCCCACATCCAACATATGACCTTGGTGTTTAAAGGTGTGCTGTTGAACAGCATCCAGTGGGCGGACGTGCCTGCTGATGCTTGATGCCGTCTCCCCTTATGATATCCTATGGTATTTCTTTCTCTTTTACTTTTATGGTAGCTTTGTTAGCTCTCCTCCCATCCCCATTTCTCTCCTGTTTTTCTGCACCTCATCTGACATGGAGCTCGTGGAAACCAGACCTGTACTGGAACAGTTTTAAAGAGGTGATGCAAAGGGATTGTGGACCCTGGTCGTTTTTCTTCCTTCCCCATCCTATCCTTCCCCTCCTTTGAGAAACATGCTGGTCATTTGAAATATTAACAGCAGCCCCTTCAGCCCTTGTTTTTTTTTTTTTTTTCCCTGCCAGAGTCCTGGATCTTGTTCACAAAAACCCAAAGCAAATTGCTTCCTTAGTGGGGTTACCCTGACACAATTCCTTAAATCATAGTTTGTCAGTAGTCATCCACGTGTCAGTTAGCTTTAATATACTACTAATTAATCTGTATTAAAAAACTAACTGTAGTGCTTATAAAATTTGTAAAAAGTTGTTTTTAGAGCATCTTGCTCTGTTTGGAAAGTTTTTACTATTAACTATTACCCGCTGAGAAAGAAAATCCTATAGGGAGTCCTATGATTCAGGTATTTGCTGGAAATGATATTTTATTTAGCTGTGCTATGTGCTCATCATTGTCAAGAGTGGCAAAGCATATATGCTGATTTAAGGGCACAGTGCATGTCCTTTTGAATATTTTATCAAAGTTAAGTTTTTTAGTTACTTTTTTAAAAGAGTGGTAATGTATTTTATGACCCATTAGTTTGAATCTAGGAATCAACCTGGTAGCAGGATAATTTTAAAGAATCTACAACACGTTTTTCCCTTTGGAAGCAATCTTCACATAACACATCTATGATAATGATATTACGTATTCTTCAAATGTAATGCATTCACGTTAACTGGTGATAAGTTGAGATGTTCATTCTTAATGTCTGGTTGGAAACTAGTCCCAATTTTTAAAAATTGCTGTTTAAAGAAATAAACAAGTCATATATAGAGAAGTGTATTTTTATAGCTTACTTGTAAGTCATTCCATGAATGGGGCAGATGGGGCTAGTTGGAATCATCATCTCAACTAAGTGCCTTTTATTTGCTTGAGATTGGGTCTCATGTCTATAATGTAAAAATGCTTTCTGCCAGAGAACAGTTGTTTATCCCAACTTTTACTGGAAAAAAAAAGTGATTGGTGTTGGGTTTAAATTATGAAAACATTTCAGAATTAGGGATCCCTGGGTGGCGCAGCGGTTTGGCGCCTGCCTTTGGCCCAGGACACGATCCTGGAGACCCGGGATCGAATCCCACATCAGGCTCCCGGTGCATGGAGCCTGCTTCTCCCTCTGCCTGTGTCTCTGCCTCTCTCTCTCTCTCTGTGACTATCATAAATAAATAAAAATTAAAAAAAATTTTTTGAAAACATTTCAGAATTAAACTGCAATTGAAAAATATATTCTCTTTTTAAACTTTATTTTTTAGAGTAATGTAAGCTTCACAGCAGGACTGGGAAGATCATGGAGATTTTCCACGCCTTGCCCACTGCCACACGTGCATGGCCTCCTGCATTATCAGCATCACTCACTAGGTAGTGCATTTGTTACCAATGATCAATCTACATTGAACATCAAAATCACCCAAAGTCCAGAATTAACCTCAGGGTTCATGCTTGCTGTTGTGCATTCCATGGGCTTAGACAATCATATAATGACACTTATCCATCATTCTAATATCATATAGAGTAGTTCCACCACCCAAAACCTGTGCCCTGTACATTTATCCCTTTTTCTGCCATCATTGATATTTTTACTATCTCTATATTTTTACTTTTTCCAGAATATCATGTAGTCGTAATCACGTAGTCTATAATCTTTTCAATTGGCGTCATTCACTTCGTAACATGTACTTAGGGTCTCTCCTTGTCTTTTCATGGCTTGATAGCTGATTTCCTCTTAGCACTGAATAAAATTCTCTTGTCGGATGTACCATAGTTATTTTTCCATTTACCTACTGAAGAATAGATTTAAAAAAAAATGATGGATATCTTGGTTGTTACCAAGTTTTGGCAATTATGACTTAAAGATCCATGTGTATGTTTTTGTGTGGACACGTTTAAAACTTTTTTGAGTAAGTGCCAGGAAGAGTGGTTGCTGGATCAAATGGTGCCTTTAGTTTTATAAGAACCTGTCAAATTGCCTTCCAATATGGCTAGACCATTTTGCATGTCATCAGCAGCGTATGAGCGTGTTCCCATTGCTTCACAGCCTCAGCAACAATTGGTGTTGCCAGTGTTCCAGATTTTAGGAATTCTACTAGGTATGTTGTGGTATCTTATGCATTTTTCTGTGGGCATATGATGTGGAATATTTTCCATATGCTTGTTTTATATCTGTATATATCTTAAGGTCTTTGGCCCATTTTTTTAATTGGGTTATTTTCTTAATTTTATATTTTTATGAGTTCTTTGCATATTTTGGATAGCATCTTTTATCAGATATATTTTTTGCAAATATTTTCTCCTGGTCTATAGCTTGTCTTCTGATTCCCTTGACATTGAATTTCACTGAGCAAAAGCTTTTAATTTTAATAAAGTTCAGCTTATCAATTATTTCTTTCATGGGTTGTGTCTTGTGTTATATCAAAAAGGCATCACCATACCCAAGATTATCTAGGTGTTCTATATTGTCTTCTAGTTCTATGACCCAGTTTTTTCTTTGTTTAAGAATTATTCTAGCTACAGGTTTTATATAACCACTTTTTAAAAATATACCATTTATATAAGAGAAAAATGAATGACATATTGTTTTTATATTAGATTATATTTAGATTTTTTGACTGTATAAGTGGCCAGTTTCATATAAAATAAATTTGCATTTTTTTATATTTGCATTTTCATATTTGTCATTCTGAAAAAATGGTTATTATAGCTATTTTTAAATGAAAAAAATGATCTCATCTAATACAGTAAGTTATGCAGTACCATTGATAACACTGATCGAATCATCTTCATTTGGGGGAATAATTACTAATAATTCATAATCTTATGTTGGAATAGCTCTCTTAGAAAAAATGATTATTTAGCTATTTTATTAAAGGTTTCCTGGTCAAATGATGAGAGACTCTTTAACTCCGGGAAACAAACTGAGGGTTGCTGAAGGAAAATGGGGGGGGATAGGGTAACTGGGTGATGGGGATTAAGGAGGGCATGGGATGTGATGAGCATTGCATGTTATACTAGATGTCGCAAATTTAATTCGTTTATTTTTAAGATTTTATTTATTTACTGAGAGAGGGAGAGAGAGAGAGAGAGAGAGAATGAGCAGAGGGAAGAGGCAGAGAGTGAGAAGCAGGCTCCTTGCTTGAGCAGGAATCTCTGATGTAGGGCTCAATCCCAGGGTCCCAGAATCATGACCTGAGCCTACCCAGACACCCCAGCAAATTTAATTTAAATTAAAAAAATCAAATAAAAGCTTCCTGGAATTTTGTGCTATGTTTTAGAAACTCCTCCTCCTGCCTCCCTATCAATGCATTAATTTATTCATCCAGCAAATATTTACTCAGTACTTTCATAGACACAACAGGAGTTTAATGGATATTTGTATTATGGATAAATGATTAAGTAGAACACAAATAAGAGTGACATGCATTCTTTCTTTGATAAATACTTACCTATCATCTTTTATTTTTTGGCTCACTGATCCTTCATTTATGAAGTCTTTCATTTATTTAGCCCTTACACTGGAATCTTGACCTGTAAGTTTTAGATACTGGATTTATATAAATAAGAGATAAGTATCCATTCTGTATATGGGTATTTTTTAAATAAAATAAAATTTTAAAAGACAATTTTGTGCCCAAATCCCTTTCTATACTAATGGGGGGGGGCAAATATGGTGGCAGGAGTGGAACATCTCTTATTTCTTTCCATTTGTTTGTTTTCTCTGGGAAATAGGGAAGAATAAGAAGTCATAAACTCAGTAAGGATGGATGAGGATGCATTATTAATTTGAGAAGAGGTCTGGCCTAGTCTTCCAGGAATGAAGAAGAATGAATGGAATAGAAAAAAAGATATTGGGTACCATTAAAATCTTACTTGTGGTGAGACTCAAATTATCACAGAACTCACATGGTGTGTGTTTTTCTTTAGCTGCATGAAACTTTGTGAGTTCAGATCCCAAGGAGGAGGAAATTTGTCTTAAACTAGGATTGTGACTTATTCAAGCAAATGCTCTGACAGGAGCATTGCATAATGGAGTTACGGGTACATGCCTGAAAGAAATTAAACCTTCCATGGAATTTAAGCTAGTAATACTGAAAAGGAAAGCACAAGGATGAGGTCCTAAAGAACATTGAAAATGCAGTAGAAATGATGGACCGAAAGTCCAAGTGGGTCTGTGGCATTCTTGGAATTAGAGTACTAGAGGAAGTAAGCTGGAAAGATAGGAGCTGGTGATTGGTGAGTTGGGTTCTTAAGGCAGTGGAAATTAGTAATTACAAACATAGGCATGATTATGTGAGTAGCTGAAGCATGCGGAGGGCCAAAGCCACTGTGGAGAAGGATACGGAGTTGGTGAGTGAGACACCAGGATCAAAAGTCGTCAATGTAGATAATAAAATTATCAAGGATTTTGATAAGAGTTGTGGTGGTCAGGCTTCAAGGAATAAGAGGAAACACAAAGGAATAATGAAAGGCTTATAAGTAGGGAGGAGGATAGTGAGTGCGATACGGATGGGTAATTCTTCAAGATTATTATCAAAACCATGAAATTTTAGAAAGGAGGAGAGAGAGAGCCTGGTCACAGCAATGATTAGCAGGTCTTGTGACAATTCCTGAGCCTCCAGAGGAACAACTACGCCCCCAGCCCCACCCACCTCTCCCCACCTCCTGCCTCCTGCCTCTTGCCATCCAGGCATTTGTGGGAAGAATGCACTGGAGGAAATAGCCTTCACTTGAGAGGACTATAGGGGAAGTGATGTCCTGAGTGGGGAGACAGTTTCAAGTAGGGAAAAATATTGATAAGAATGTTGGGGTAGCGGTTAGAGATACAGGCAGTTTTAGCAAAGCCTGATCACGAATTCTGAACATCACTGTTCAACAATGTCAGGAGATAGACGTAGGAGTATCACCTAACAGAACGGGAATTTGAGACTGATGTTAACATATTTGGGGATTAGATCCTAGAAAGTCATTATGCAAATGTAAGAAACTAGGAAGATTTGCTTAATGCTGCAGCATGCTCTGTTTCTCAGAAATAAATTTTAGAAATAAATTCCATTGGTTACTTGTTTGGAAATAATTTGGGTTGGGAATAAAATGATTTGATTGATGAATATGTTGCCTAACTGAGATCATCTCTTTATAAACTAACAAACATTTAAATAATTAGTGTGAATAAATAGAAACATTTAAACTGTTTTGAGAATATTTTCATTTTTCTCTACCAGGGGTACGCTTACTGCTTTTGAGTTGATATATCTTTTTTTAATATGTTCTAATTATTGCTGCAGACTCTCAGTGCAGAAGGATTGGGATGGGTGGGAGGGGACATAAGGTTGAATTGACATTACCTCTTTATTAAATCCAAGAAATAATTTCTTGAGTAGAGAATGAGGTAGTGTTTTTGTGAGAGAGAGAGACAGAGAAGTAGGGAGGCAGAGAAGTGGAGCGAGATGGCACAGGTAATCTTTCAGAATATTTTTTGGTCACTGAGCTAAGCACGCAGTAGGAAAAGCACTTTTAGCAACAGAGAAGAGAAAGTTGGCAGCTACTTAATAGAAGAAGCTGGTAGGAGGAGGTCAGTAGTCAGAAAGAGAACATCTAACAATAACTTACCCAAGTTAAATGGCATTTGAAATTACTGAGATAAGAGACCTTGGTAACAGTACACTTTGGGTCACATTATTTATTGATGGAAATAGAATATTTTATAAGAAGTAAGTTGAGAGTGGGACCTTGGGATTCACTACTTTGAAAAGGACGAGCTTATGTTTCAATAGCACCAGCATTAATTGATAGAAAATGTGAGAATAAATGAACTTCCAAACACATAATAAGACAGAAAGTAAGTACTGGGTGATGCTCGTTTATGCTTATTTTGAGAGCTAAGACCAAACTACATAATTGAGTGCGATGTAGAAAGAAATTAATACGTTAAATTGTTCTTCAATTTTGACAAGATCTTCAACTCTTTTCCAAAGTGATTTTGAATATACTATTTAATATCATCTTCTCTGTGAAGTAATACGTGAATAAATCAAAAAGGGGGAAAAAATAAACCAAGAGAAGAAAATAAATCGCCGGCATTGAGCAGATGTGATTTTGAGTCCATTAAATGTTGTTCAAGATGTTTCTACATTAAAAGAAAAGAGTAGACGATATAACACTTTTTAATGACCCATGTTTTTTGCAACACTCTGTTGGCTTTAGAGGGCAAGGGTAGGACAAGCCGTGATCAGGAGAAGCTTTAAACTCATGGTGCAAATGCAGAGATGAACTGAAGTGGTGTTTTTGCGTGTGTGCCATTGATGCCGAGCCCCACAAGGTCCTGTTGGGCAAATATGCGCGCTCCCCCTTGGCTCCCCCTCTGCGGGCTAAGGTCCCCCTACCTGTGGTCGGCTGGGTCAGTGCACGCATGCATCCCATTCTCAACGACAGAAGTTCTGTTGATACATCTTTTTTTTGTTCTCCTCTGCATTACAAGTGCCCTTGTATGCGTATATTTTTGTGCCTTTCCAATCACTTCGGTAAGAAATCAGGAAACATATGCTCTGTGAAGGTTGTGATATTTAATTCCGAGTGGTTTTTAAATATATAAGTAAAAAGGAATTGAAAATCATAAACCTATTTACTGACAAATGAGGGAAATATTGAAATGTTTCAGCTTGCCGTGGTTTCAAGACCTTAACCAAGA
This sequence comes from Canis lupus baileyi, assembly GCF_048164855.1. Taxonomy (NCBI): domain Eukaryota; kingdom Metazoa; phylum Chordata; class Mammalia; order Carnivora; family Canidae; genus Canis; species Canis lupus. Next base: position 64,044,975 of record NC_132850.1, on the reverse strand, counting down.
TTCACATTCATAATTGTTTATATTAACTATGGCAGGCAGAATGAAAATAAATGGAAACATTCTCTAAAAAGAATCAAGACCAATTATATTTTTACTCTTTCAGAACATAATTATTACAGATATTCTATGTGAATAACTTTACTTGATGATTCGGAGATTATAGAAATGGATTAGACACTGATCCCTAACGTATAGGGGCATACAACTGAGCAAAAGAAATAATTAATGGCATAAATAACCCCAACATTTGATAGGAGAGGACCACCCATGCATCAGAGTTATGGATAAAATGTCCTGGGCATTAAAAAAAAAAAAAAAAAAAGAATAAAGCTTTTATTTTCGTTTCTTTGCTTTTTTTTCTGAGAGATTTGAAAAGACTCTATGAAAAAGTTGGAATGAGGTTGGTCATCAAAGGACAGCTAAAATACGCAGTTGGTGAGTAGCAAGGGTAGGAATGGACCTACCAAGAAAAAGACAAGGACGTGATTGCATTAAAATCCTGAAACAGGAGGGCCAGCTGAGTCAGAGGGCCACAGATGTAAAACTGAGTGAAAAAATGATGTGGGAAATTGGTTAAACTTGTTATTTTCTTCTGTAGGCAGTGAGGAGCTTTAAAGATTTAAACAAGGCTATGAGGTGATGACAGCTGTGCACCAAGATTAGTCCTGTAACTGTGGAATGCTTTTTTTAAATATATATTTTATTTATTTATTCATGAGAGACACAGAGGCAGAGACACAGGCAGAGGGAGAAGCAGGCTCCGTGCAGGGAGTCCGATGAGGGACTCGATCCCAGGACCCCGGGGTCATGCCCTGAGCCAAAGGCAGGCACTAAACTGCTGAGCCACCCAGGCGTCCCTGTTGAATGTTTTAGTAGAGAATTGTTATCCAAAAAATCTGGATAATAAACATAAAAATTTCCTTAAAACAATAAATTTAGTAAGTAAATTTATTTTTAAATAAATTTATTGATTTAAATACACAACAATTTATCTTCTTACCTGGAGAGAAGCCAGTGAGCCATTAACCAGTAGGAGCACTAATAGTAATTGAGACAAAAAAATAAAAAAAATTAAAAAAAATAGTAATTGAGATAGATTCCTGGAGACTGAGTGAAGACTAGCATAAGGATGTGGTAACACCTATGGGTAGGCTGTCTTAGCAGGAACAAAGTTTTTTTTTTTTAATTTTTTTTTTTTTTACTTATACATCCAGAGTATTCTAACAAAGACATAGTCTTTTTATTTATTTATTTATTATTTATTTGTTTGTTTGTTTATTTATTTTTATTGGAGTTTGATTTGCCAACATATAGTGTTAACACCAGTGCTCATCCTGCCAAGTGCCCACCTCAGTCCCATCACCCCAACCCCACCACCCACCTCCCCTTCCACCATCCCTTGTTCATTTCCTAGAGTTAGGAGTCTCTCATGTTGTGTCACCTTCACTGATATTTTCACTCATTTTCTCCCCTTTCCCTTTTATTCCCTTTCACTATTTCTTATATTCCCCATATTAGTGAGACCATATGTTTGTCCTTCTCCAGTTGACTTACTTCACTCAGCATAATACCCTCCAGGTCATCCTCATCGAAGCAAATGGCGGGTATTTGTCGTTTCTAATGGCTGAGGAATATCCCACTGTAGGCACAGACCACAGCTTCTCTATCCATCATCTGTCCATGGACCCCGAGGCTCCTTCCACAGTGTGGCTACTGTGGACATTGCTGCTATAAACATCAGGGTGCAGGGGTCCTGGCGTTTCACTGCATCTGAATCTTTGGGGTAAATCCCCAGCAGGGCAATTGCTGGGTCGTAGGGCAGGTCTATTTTTAACTCTTTGAGGAACCTCCACACAGTTTTCCAGAGTGGCTGCACCAGGTCACATTCCCACCAACAGTGCAGGAGGGTTCCCCTTTCTTCACATCCTCTCCAACATTTGGGGTTTCCTGCCTTGTTAATGTTCCCCATTCTCACTGGGGTGAGGTGGGATCTCATGGTGGTTTGGATCTGTATTTCCCTGATGGCAAGTGATGCAGAGCATTTTCTCACGTGCGTGTTGGCCATGTCTGTGTCTTCCTCTGTGAGATTTCTGTTCCTGTCTTTTGCCCATTTCAGGATTGGATTGTTTGTTTTTTGGGTGTTGAGTTTACGAAGTTCTTTATAGATCTTGGATACTAGCCCTTTATCTGATATGTCATTTGCAAATACCTTCTCCCATTCTGTAGGTTGTCTTGTAGTTTTGTTGACTGTTTCCTTTTGCTGTGCACAAGTTTTTTATCCTGATTATGTCCCAATAGTTCATTTTTGCTTTTGTTTCTCTTACCTTCGTGGATGTATCTTGCAAGAAATTGCTGTGGCCAAGTTCCAAAAAGGTGTTGCCTGTGTTCTCCTCTAGGATTTTGATGGAATCTTGCCTCACATTTAGATCTTTCATCCATTTTGAGTTTATCTTTGTGTCTGGTGTAAGAGAGTGGTCTAGTTTCATTCTTCTGCATGTGGCTGTCCAATTTTCCCAGCACCATTAATGAAGAGACTCTCGTTTTTTCAGTGGATAGTCTTTCCTTTTTTGTCGAATATTAGTTGACCATAGAGTTGAGGGCCCATTTCTGGATTCTCTATCCTGTTCCATTATCTCTGTGTCTTTTTCTGTGCCAGACCCATACTGTCTTGATGGCCACAGCTTTGTAGGACAACTTGAAATCCGGCATTGTGATGCTCCCGGCTCTGGTTTTCTTTTTCAATATTCCCCTAGCTTTCTGATTCCACACAAATCTGTAGTCTTAAGAGAAAAAGGTTTTACAGATTCTCCTTCCTAGAGCTCTAGGATAAGGCCCTATCTCCTACTAATGGATACTTTAGCTTTCCCATGATTTCCTGAAAGGAGAAGAAAAACTACTAGAGAAACGTTTATGAATGTCACAGACTAGAGACACAGGCCCACTGAACGTCTGAGATTACATCATAAGGTTAGAATACATCCCCTCACCGACATTTTACTGACACAGGAACAAGGTTGATACAATAGTAATTCATTATAATAGAAGGAGGTGTAAGACATGGACACCGAGGAGGTGAATGGGAGGAGCTGATAGTCAACAGGGAAAGAACAGCAAGGACACGAGAGGAGAAGTATCACTGATATGCAAGAAAAGGGGGGAGAAAAAGGAATGATTTAGGTGCCCATGTAAAATTGGGCAGAGAAAGAGGTGTTAAAGAACAAATGTGGGGCACCTGGGTGGATCACTGGTTAATCTCCTGCCTTCTGCTCGGGCCCTGCTCCCTGCAGGGAGCCTCTGTCTCTGCCTCTCTTTCTGTATCTTTCATGAATAAATATGTAAAATCTACAAAAAAAGTTAAAAAATGAAGAACAAATGTAGCAAATAGGTATCATTAGCATAAAATAAAATAGAAACATTAGGACTGTTTTGAGAATATCTTCCTTTATCAGAAGTAAATGTATTGCTTTTGAATTGAAATATATATCCTATTAATTCTGTTCCTTTAAAGAACACTAATACACTGTGTGCGTTCATAGAGGCAACGTTGTCTAAGTAGAAAATCCCAATAAATGGACAAGAAGATTTCCAGCACTGTAAGCAAAGGTACGAGACGATGTAGATTACAAGAATCATACACAAAAGTTAGCTGCTTTCTCCTCTGCCTCAATGAGCAACTACAATTTGACTTCAAAGAAACAAAGTCATCTACAGTCTGCAGACATATCAAACACTTAGGCATGAATCTAACAAAATATTTACAGAATCGATGTAAGTGAAAAGAATACAACTTAAATGGAAACAACAAAGTGATCTCAATAAATGGAGGAGGCCATGTAGCTAGGAAGACTCCATATTGTTTAGGTGTTACTCTTAGTTTTATCTACAGATTCATTGTAAACCCAATCAAAATCTAAGCAACCTGTTGTTGTTGTTGGTGGTGGTGATGGTGGTGGTTTTTTTATTTTTATTTTATTATTATTATTTTTTAATAGAGTTCATTTTCTGGAGAAGTTGGAGGTTCCCAGAAAAATTTAGCAGAAGATACTGAGACCTCTCATATACCCTTTGCCTTCACATATGCAGAGCCTCCCCCATTGTTAAAGTCCTGGACGACAGTGGCACAAGTGTCATAATGGATGAACCTACCTTGACTCATCGTAATCACCTAAAATCCATAGTTTACACTCCTGACTCTGCACATCCTATAGGTGTGGACAAATGTGTAATTTCCCTGTGTCTACCACTAGCGTATCACACAGAATAGTTCTGATGACCTAAAGATGATCTCTGCCCATTCATCCTCCCTTCCCACTCACCCTGGTTGCCCATTGACATTCTTTATTAATTCCGTAGTTTGTCTTCTTCCAGGATATCCTATAGCTGGAATCATACGGTAGAAGCCTTTTCAGGTCGGCTTCTTTCACTTAGTGACATGCATTTAAGACTGTCCGTGTATGTTTATAGCTTGATAACGCATCTCTTTTTAGTGCCAAATAATACGCAGTTATCTAGATGCACCACAGTTTATTCACCTGCTAAAGGACATCTTGGTTGGTTCTAAGTTGTCACCAGTATGAATACATTTCCCATAAACAGTCATGTGTAGTTTTCTTTGTGTGGATATGAATTTTCAACTCCTTTGGGTACATCCCAAGGACAGCAGTTGCTGGATCACAGGTAAAAATGTATTTAGTTTTGTATAAAACTGACACATTCTCTGCCAAAATGTCTCTACCATTTTGCATTCCGGTCTACAGGGAAGGAGAGTTCCTGTTGCTTCACAGTCTTGCCAGCAGGTGATGTTGTCAGTGTTTTGGGCTTTGGCCATTATGATGGATTTGTAGTGGTATCTGGTTTTAACCTGTAATTCTCTGACTACAAATGATATGGAGCAGTTTTTCATTTGCTTATTTCCTGACTACATACCCTTTTCAGTGATATGTCTATTCAGATCTTTTGCCCATTTAAAAAAAAAAAAGATTTTATTTATTGATTCATGAGAGACACATGGAGAGAGAGGCAGAGACACAGGCAGAGGGAGGAGCAGGCTCCCTGCAGGGAGCCTGATGTGGGACTTGATCCCAGGACCCCAGGATCATGCCCTGAGCCGAAGGCAAAGGCTCAACCGCCGGGCCACCCAGGCGTCCCTCTTTTGCCCACTTTTAAATTAGTTTCTTATTGAGTCTTAAGAGATTTCTTCCCCTCCCCCTTTTTTTTTGGATATGTTTTGGATATAGCCCTTTGCCAGATATGTATTTTGCAAGTATGTTCTTCCAGGCTGTGGCTTGTTTTCTCATTTCCTTAAGAAAACTTTTTTTTTTTTTTTTTTTTTTACTATATAGAAAAACTGATTCTAAACTTCTAAGCTTCTAAGCTTTATAAAGAAAGGTAAAGCACATAAAAGGGTCAACACAATACTAAAGAAGGAGAACAAACTCGGAAGACTTCCACCACCATAGTAGAGGAATTGCTGCATCGCCCGTGTAGCGAAGACAGTGTGATAGTGGCTAAACAGGACATCCCTAGGGGTCTCCCTGCACGCTGGCTGCTGTAACAAGCAGACCAGGGAGGTGGTAAACAACAGAAATTCGTTTCTGCCAGTTCTGGAAGTCCAAGACCAGGGTGCCATTCTGCGGAGCACCCCCTTCCGGCTTCAGAGCTGGTGCCTTTTCTCCACGTCACCACATAATGAAAGGAGGCAAAGCATCTTCCCGGACCATTTTTGATGAGGAACTAACCCTACTCATGAGGGCTCCACTTCCATCACCTAAGCAACTCCCAACACTCCACCTTCTGATACCATAGTTTTGTGGGGTTAGGATTCCAGCGTATGAATGTGGGAGTGAGAAACATTCAGAACATTGCAGTAGGTCAAGGAAATGCAATAGAGAGTCGGGAAGCAGAGCAACACAAATATAACCAGCTGATCTATGACAAAGTGACAAAGGAACAGAGTCAGTTTAATGGAGAAAGGAATAGTATTTTCAACAAATAATGCTGGAGCAATTGGATGCCTAAGCGCAAAAAGTAAAGAACAAAAAAATTTAACTATTAACCATTAACAATTAACTATTAAATTTAACTATTTAAGTATTTACAATTTACTTGAAAGGGATCATAGGCCTAAATGCAAAAGCACAACTATAAAGCTTCTTAAAGATATTGTAGGAAAAAACAGACCTTGGGCTTGGTGATCAAGTTTTAAATACAACACTGAAAACAATCTATGAAAGAAAAAAAAATGATAAAATGCACTCTACTAAAATGAGAAAAAACACTGCCCTGTCAAACACACTAAGAAGAAAAAGGATAAGCTGCACATTAGTAGGAAATATTATAAAATCTATATCTACTAAAGGACTTGTATCCATAATTAACAAAGGACTATTAAAACTCAACTGTTAGAAAACAGATCCGCTTAAAAAATGAACAAAAAATGTGAACAGACACTTCAGCAAAAATGATGAAGAGATGCCAATTAATCATAGGAAAAGAAGCTCAACATCATTTGTCGGTAGGTAATTTAAAATTAAATGAGCAATTAAATACCATCTATACGCCTATTAGAATGGCTGAGGTTTGAAATAACTGACATCAGCTGTTGGTAAGGGTGCAGAGAATAATAATAGTAATTCTCATCCATTTGCCGTTGGGAATGCAAAGTGTTGCAGCCACTTTGAGGGAGCGTTGGGCGCTTCTTACTAAGTGAACCGTATTGTGGGATCCCATCAGTCACATCCCCAGGGATTCACTCAACTTATTTGAAAACATATCTCCACAAAAACACTGTACATGAATGTTTATGGCAGCTCTATTCATAATCATCAAAAGCCAAAAAAAAAAAGCCAGAAAAAACCATGATGTCCTTCAATAGATGAATGTATAAATAAAGAGTGTGCACATATATAGTGGAATATTATTCAGCAATAAAAGGAATTGGACCATCAAAGCAAGACATAGGCGATTTGAAATGCGTAGCGCTGAGGCTCTGTGAGATGTTAAAGATAATGGTAACTAGATATGGGGTGGACAGGGACGATCTGTACTAGGTGTTTGATTTTCTATGAATCTAAAACTATTTTATAATAAAAAATTTATTTATTTGTTTAGTTTTAAATATTTTGTTTATTTATTCATAAGAGACACAGAGAAAGAGGCAGAGACACAGGCAGAGGGAGAAGCAGGCTCCATGCAGGGAGCCCGACGTGGGACTCGATCCCAGGATCCCGGGGTCACGCCCTAGGCCAAAGGCAGACGCTCAACTGCTGAGCCACCCAAGCATCCCAGAAATTTTATTTTAAAAGTTAAAAATAGTAGAGGCTATCTGAGTATATTTTGGAATCATGAGTTAGGTCTAACCATAGAAATTTCATGATGTATTGTCCTCTGTTTCCCTCAAAATTAAAAGAAGAAAGTAAAAACAGAAATTAGCATAATATCCAGATTCTTCGCATCATCATGTCACTGAAGTCCCCATGCTTCTCAGGCTCATCTTGTGAATTAAGTGGAGAAAACTCACATAGTTATTGAAGTCTAAGTTTTTCAACTTTTCATGGTGTCCTGATAGCTTACCTTTCTAAGCAGAATTTTCAGAAGCAGAATTATCTTCACTATGAAGAGGGTTTTTTTTTTTTTTTTTTTTCCATATTTGGTCAGATCAGCAAAACTTCCCTGGTTTCAAATCTGGTAAGTTGAATTATCTGATAATTATACACATATTAATATTACACAGAAACAATTTAAATAAGTACCTCTTGTGTCTTCATGAGGTATAATATGGTATCTAATAGTTGAAGGGGCGGATGGGTGTTATTCTTTGAGTTCCTGTAATCATATGCTCCATTGATTTAGGAGGATGATAGCCTAGATTCATATTTCAGGGCAATAAATATTGCTAATTTTTGCTTTTCCTCTATACTGTCTGTGTTCTGTCAAGGAGAATAGTTGATCCAGTTTATATTCGAGATTTACAATGAGTGATGATGTGACATCTCACGAGTCAGTCACTCAGACTGATTATGACATCGGTGTTTGCATTTTTTATGGATGCTTAAACGAAGTGCTTTCATTTCTGTGGAATTTTGAAGATTTTTTTCAGATTTTTCCTTGTTTATTGCACTACTCTTATAGCTGTTATTAAGCAGAATCCAGGAGCTGACAATTTTATTGTGACTATTGATTATATATATATTTTTTCTGAGCTTTAAAATTAATGCTATAAACATTATATTTCAAGCCCAAGTTTTGCATTTATATTAACACTATTTGAAGAAAATACATATTTACTGCCTATTTTGTTACTAGAAAATTCAGGGTAAAACTTCCTTTTCAGCAGGGTGTGTTATGTTCTTTATTCATTTTCCAAATATATTTTTGTGGAAAATAATTGAGGAGAAATTGAAAAAGGGATAATGTCTTGGTTAGTCTGTTTATAATTACATTTGCATATACTTAATACCTTAAGAAATTCATCACAATTTTTTCACACATGTCATAGATCAAACTTTTACTTATTTTAAGACTATGGTGAATAAATGTACATCATTTTGCTTATGTAAATAATCACTTTTGATTATAATTTACAAAAAGAAAAGTAGAAATGAAGAGTTCCCATTTTATGGAATCTGTATAATCTCTAATCTTAAGGGGTTTCCCCCGTAGTATCATAAGCAGATCCCCTTTTTTTTTTTTTTTTTGCAGATCCCCTTTGATGTGCCTTCTGGGTCATTTCCTTCTATTTTCCTTGTGTAACAGTCCCCGGCTCTTCCCTGATCCTCACATGCTCCTGGGAAGCATTCTCTTTATTTTAATGGCTTCCAGTGACTTATCCTCAAAATTACTGCATTGATCTTACTTGCTAAAGTGCTTTTGAAACCTTCAGTGATTTGGTTTTGATCTTCCTTTTAATTTAGATAGCTCTTAATTCTTCATGGAAATGGGACCAGTGATAGCTTGGAGAATAAATTACCAGAATATTCTAAAGACTAACTTTAGCCAGATCTTTCAATGTCTTTGTCACTAGTTTTGTAAACTTCCTATTCTGTTCTATGCAGTTGGTGAAGTTCTGCATCTTTTTTTACTTCATTTTTCTACACACTGAGGGAGATGCTGATAAGCAGTACAATGTCCAACAGTGAAGAATACTGGAGAGACTTTTTCATTCAAAAGCTTGAGTAATTCATATAGTTAATGGCCAACTCCTAAAATGATTACCTTTACCAACCCTGAAGATTTCTCCAGTCCGTAACATGGTCTCTTTTTCAATTTTCATAGTCCTCATGATGTCAAGTACACAATCGGAGTTTTTGTTTGTGCATTTTTTTTTACCTTGCCAAATAATTTGTAAGTTTTATAAAATCTTATATATAAATGATAGAGATAGTCCAAAAGATATTGATTTGGTGGTTATGATTCTGCTCAATATTTCAGTATTTTTCTACCATCAACATCATCCATCTTAGTTCTTAAGTCCTAAAACGCTGAGACGTTGCCTATCACAATGGAAAAATGTGTTATTCACTTTGTTTTATTGCACCTGCCTAATGGTATCATAATCATATTAAAAATCTGAGATGGGATATTTTTTGTTTGTTCCGGTGATTGGGTCCAATTTGTATTGTGAATCATCAGCGAATACTATAAGCATTTAAAATAATATATTCTTCACTTTTATGTCTATTTTATTTTATTACATCCTAAAGGCCAAGTAAATAAATATGTAATATAATTTTAAGTATAAATACTGTCTGGAAAATGAAATCAGTCTAACTGTGTAGAGTGATGGGACAGTTCCGTAAGGGTGGGAGAAAGTACATTCTGAGATGACACTTTAGTGAGGTCTAATCAAGGAGCGCAAAGCTCTGGAATAGGAACAATTATAATTTGGTCACGAGTGTCTCCAGTGTGGATGAAGAAGAAAATGAATAGAGATGAGCTCCAAAAGGAAGGCAAGGGGCAGACTATTTAGGACCTGGTACAACAGGTATAGACCATTCATAGAAACCATTGAATAATAAAACCAATGAAAATCCACTTCTCACATGACATCAAGGACAGTTTCTGGTGAATGGGAATTTATAAATGAAATGTTTAAGAATTCAATAAATTGGTGACAGTACATAAAAGGGGGGGATAATCCTTGAGAATCATTTCAAGCACTCCCTCTCTCCCTCCTGCTACTGCTGCTCCTTTTTCTCCTCCTCCTCCTCCTCCTTTTTCTTCTTCGCTAAGTAAGAAGATGAAAGCTTTTAAAGTTTTGAGGTTATTTTCACTTACTTGTACGTTCCCAAATTCAGTGCACTCTCTAATTTACAACTACAAACTCAAATGGAAATTTATAGTTGGAAAATTATTTGTAGGACCTAAAACCTCATGTGATCGATCCCACTTAACACCTCAAAAACCCTTAGATAACCAAGTCTTCCAATGAACACATTTTACTTTCACTTATATTGTTTTTCTAATGGAGCATACGTATCTTCAGGTTTTCCTGCTATCCAGGGTCTGAGGCGCTGAATATTAATGATTCATTTTAAACATATTTTGTGGAGGTTCAAGTGGTTAGAATAGAATAAGAAGCTTGAAATTTAGATACTTATACTTTGTAAAAATATGTTTGATGTCTGAGTAATTTGTCTTAATTGATAACAATGCAGCTCAAGAACATACAGAATGACACTGAATATTGAAGAAATGGTCTAAATTAGCAATCCCATATCTTATGAGTGCACCTGGTGTCTACAAACTCCCATCCTGCAGTTGTCCTCTCGGCATTCATGACCCCCTTGGCCTGCTCCTATATTTCATGCTTCTCATTACCTCCTAGCAGAGGCCTACTGTGATCCTGTAACTAATCTAGTGGAAAAAACTTTGTAGCTTTGTAGTCTGTCTCATTCCCACCATAATAGAGGCTCCACAAAGGTAAGAAGGTCTGTCTGTAACGTTCCATGATGTACACCCTTCACAAAGAAAAGTGCCACTCAGTAGTTAATAAATGTTTGGATGAATAAAAAAGTGAACATATACATGAAATTATTGCTTGAATTTTCAAGTAGTAGTGAAAATTAAAAAAATAAAACCTTTGCATATTCTAGAGACATAATTCTAGTAAATCTATTAGTAGGAATCTATCATATTTTATATTCTATACTGTAGTATGGTGAAGTATTCATTCACTAAAACACCATACATCCATGATAAGTAATAAAAAAAAAACCCATTGTATCTCATGGAATGTGCATATCATCACATTTAAAAATGTGACAGCCCTGAATAATGAGAATTCTATGTCTATCCCAACACTTGGCGTTATCAACATAAAATAAATCAATAAAAGCCAGTTTACTGGGCTTCCACTGGTATATCATGTGGTTTGTGTTTTCCCGATTTAATGACTTTGACATTTTTTTATGAAGATTGATTTTTGGCCACTGGTACATTCTGTTCCCTGAAATACCTATTTGTATTAAGTTATTTTATTTATTTTTTTTTATTTTCTGGTTTTCTTAAATTGTCACTTATAAAAAAATTAAGTAGTCACTTTATAAAAAAATTAATATCCTTTTGTTGCTCTTAACTTTATATTTCACAAATCATTTCTCTTGCTCAGTGGCTGCTTTTTATACTTTTATTAATGGGTGACTTTGATGACATAGCTTTGAATTTTTAACGTGTTTAAATTAGTAAATATACCTTTTTGGTGGGGATTTCTTCTCTCTGATT